>NW_020954587.1:10129902-10223119 GCF_900497805.2 Vombatus ursinus | reverse complement strand
TTTCTTTCTTTCTTTCTTTCTTTCTTTCTTTCTTTCTTTCTTTCTTTCTTTCTTTCTTTCTTTCTTTCTTTCTTGAGGCAATGGGGGTTAAATGACTTGCCCAGAGTCACACAGCTAGCTAGTAAGTGTTTGAGGCTGGATTTGAACTCAGGTCATCCTCACTTGAAGGCCGGTACTGTATCCAGTGCGCCACCTATCTGCCCTGCCAGAAGGTAATTCTTAAATAAATAAATAAATAAATAAATAAACAGACAAATAAATAAATAAATGACCTGAAAACCAGCTCACCATTCTGGGTGCTACCGTGCTTTGTGCCTCTGTCTCCCAGCCTGTCATTGTGCTGGTCAAGGTGGTCCATGCATTTCTTCTGGTTATTGCACTTTTAGGCAAAGTTCTTTTTGGAGTCAATCTATTAACAATATGCAAGGACTCTGCTTTCAGAAAAGGTTGAAGCCCATGAGTCTTGGTTGTCCCCAAGACTCCAGAAAAGAAATAGGGTGAGGAAGGAAAGGGAGTGGCTATGGATGAATCTGGAGCCCAGGGGAAAAAAATATTTTGGAGGATGGAGGGGCCGAGAAAAGAAAATCTCATGGCTATTTAATACGGTATAGGAAGAAACAAGTTAACACAAAGAATGAGAGAAAGGGGGCCTGTAGACCTAAATGCAGAGGCAACTCAGAATTGCTCCTTCTCATTGCCCAATGGGGCTTTCCTTAGTTCCTTCATGAATATTCTCCTGCTGTAGGTCTACAGATTGAAGTGGTCAATCACAGTGAGAGAAAGGCAGAAGAGTAGAAATGGGAAAGAAAGGGAATAGGCTCAAGAACTCTCACCACCAAAGGTGCCATTCCTACCCTTCCCTTCTCCCACTTTTCCCTGACCTCAGCCTTCCCAGAACACACCGATGGGGCTGATTAACTGCTCAGACAGCGTGGATAAATTGAGAGTCAGTGACATTATTTTCCCCATGAAATGGAGGACTATCAGTCCTTACTGTATCCCTTACCTTTGTGCCTGGCACTGCCCTGTCACTATCCATCTGGCCTTCTTAAATTAATATGAGGTGGTTGAAAAGGACCACTGGGTCATCCTTCCTACTGCTGACTCCGAGGCCTTGCCATTTGCCCTGTAGTAAAACCTTATCCTATGTGTTGTCTTGGGAGAGACAACATTAGAATGTGCAAGAATTCTCAATTTTTTTTATTTGTATCTCCAAATACTTGGCACAATGATTGGTACACCTCAAATGCTTAATAAGTGCTCTTTAATTTATTTGTTAAAACGAGCGCCTCTCAGAGACTGCCTTTGGCAATGTCCCAACAGTTTATCCTTACAGTTGAGGCCATAGAGCTGATATAACACCAGTCATAGGACAGAACATGGAATGACTAAAAATTGCTCAGGGAGGGCACAAAAGATGTAGCCTATGTATAGAAGGGATTTGACTGTAAGGTGCATGATTATAGAAAAAATGACATTGACAGAACAATAAATTTATTGACAAAAAGAGATGAACACTGACTGAGGAGGAGAAATGAACATGCAATCTAAAAGCTAGCTCAATGAATGACAAAAGAAATTGAATCAAGATCTCTTAAGGTGAAAGTATTATAAAAAATTCTGCAAACCTCCTGAAATGACAATGTTGCGAATCTCCAGATGTATTCAAAACAATAAAAGCAATAAAAATCAAAAATATTAAAGGAATAAGGACAAAAAAATAAAGTTTATAGGAAAGAAACTAACAAGAGAGAATTTAGAACAAAGCCCAAGCACAGTCCAAAAAAGTTGCTTCTCTCAAAAAGAGAATGACAGAATTGCAATGCAGAAATATAGAGGCAGAAGGAAAATTCATTGAACAAAATCAAAAGACTAAAATTGGAAGACTAGCTGAGAGCTATGTAAAAATGCATGCATCATAGATCTAGAAGTAAAAGCACCCTCAGAAACCATGTATTCTAGCCCCTTTATTTTATAAAGGAAGAAACAGTAGTCTCTGGAAATTAAGTATCTTATCAAAGGCCATACAAGCAGTAAAAATCAGAGACAGGATTTGAAATTAAGTCCTCTAGATTCCAGAGCCAGTGAGCTCTTCTCTGTACCACTCTGGGAGCTCAAAGACAGGAGGCAAGAAATAATCTAAGGGAGATGAGTCGTTCAGAAAAAATGGTGAAGTACTAAATGCCACGACCCAGGAAATTAGACAATAAAATCGCTCAGAAATATTGGGAGCAGATAGCAAACTACAGACCAAGAGAATGCACAGAAAACCAATAGAAGGAAACCTGGAGTTTAATTCCTCCTCAAAAATTACGGTCAGTATTACATCAAACATCAAATTTTGTAGGCAGCAAAGGAAAAAAAAATCCTGTTCCAAGGACAATCAGTCAGAATAATACAGGACTTTATTTCTTGTTTACAAGAAATTGAAGGAAAAATTGCAATAGGATATTAAAAAAAAACAAACACTAGTTCGCACCCTAAAACCACATACTCTGAAAAACTGAGCCTGTGCATAAGAAACAGACATTCCAAAACAGGAATAACTTGAATCATGACTTCAGGACAACAACCCAGAGGTGAAGAAGGGTATTCAATTCGTGAACTGACCAAGTAGAAGAAAGTTAAACACTTTCAGACGGTTATGAAAGCCTAAGAAATGGAATGTTTGTTTTCATGTGCCTAGGGCAACACAAAGACATGAGTGTGGGATGATGGAGTTGTTTTGTTTTGTTTTGGGTTTGGTTTTTTGCTTTTCTTTTTAAAAAGAACTAGCATTGTCCACATTAAGAAAGAAAAGAATATCAGTGGGCTAAAAAAATCTAAGGAGCAAAAGATATTAGGGGAAGAGTTAAGAAAAAGTCAATTGACATTTTTGTGGGTGAAAAAGTGTTATCTTTTCATTAGCAAATCAGTATTTTTGGTGGTATGATAATACTGAAGAATTCTTCCTGGGCAGAGAGAGGTAAGAGTGAGATGGTGATAGCCAGTCAGGGCTCAAGAGGGGGAGATAGACAAGAGAATCTTAATTTATCCACCTGCCTTTGGGATAGTGGGAGAGTAACAATAAAATGTGAGAGAGCAGATCACAAAGTACAAAACGGAAATGGTTCTTGACAGTCTTTTAGTCAGTCAACAAGCATTTAATCAAGCACTTTCAGTGCCAAGCACTGTGCTACACTCTGGCCATACAAAGAAAGGCACGGTTTTGTGTTCAAGGGGCTCACATTTTAATGGGGAAGACAATAAGTAGCCTGAAGTGATTCCATAGACTGGGAAGAGGGTAAGACAAGGGTTCTGCAATACAATTCACAGCCGGCTTTAGGGGAGGTTGGACACTGTAGGAGAATAGCTTCTATAAGCCAGACTCATTCTAAGATCTTTGTTCTAGAGTTATAAGAGACCTCAAAGGCCATTTAGAATAAACAATGACAAACAATGGAAGAAAGGGCAAAGAATAGGATTGGGCCCTTCAGCCTTGGGTTACAGAGGATTTCTTGCTACATTTCTTATCAAGAATGTACTTTGCTGAGAATAGATTCTAGACTACCTTAGAAAGTTAAAGTATTAAGAAAGATGTAATGAAAAGAAAATTTCTTGTAAAGGAGCATTGCTAATTTATATCACTGAAATGAAGAGAATGGAAGAGGTTGGGTCCAGGAATTGAGAGGATTAGTTTTGCAGTTAGCTAAGAAAAGGAAAGGTAAAGTAACAGAAAAGAAGGATCAGAAAGGGGGTGGGGGAGGGAAGGAGGGAAAGAGATTAAGAAGAGAATTAACATTCTAAAAAAGGGGATTTAAAGCATCAAATTAGTGCAAACAAAACAAACCAAGGAGACTTGTGGTGACTTAGAGGAAGCAAATTATCTATCTTTCTGTTTATCCAATCTGTGCTATCTATTAGATAATAGATATGTAACTATAGATAATAATAGTCTGTTGGCTATCTACAATCTATCATCTATTTTTCTATTTTTAGAAACCTAAATTTCTAGATATATATTGATTTGCATGTATAAGATATAAACACTATATTTATATAATTTAATGGAAGACATTTAAATTTTTTTTGACAATTATAATCCTAAATATGAATGCATTAAAGTCCTCCAATACAAAAAGCATAAGGACTTTTTTTTAAAAAGCCAACAATTTCTTGAATACAGGAAATATGTATAAAACATAAAAACATAATCAGAGTAAAATGAGACAAAAATAAAACATCTTTTATGGTCTAGGTGATCCCCAAAACTAGGAATTATGATTATGTGTTCAGACAGGGCATCAATAAAAATTAATAATGTCAAAAGAGAACAGGAAGCCATATAATACTTGAAGGCTCTAGGAACAATTTTAAAAACCCTACTAAATATATACAACAAATTGCATAATGAGTTCTTAAAAGAAGGCTAGATGAATTACATCATCATAGTTACCCCTCCCTCTAGACATCTGCAATGCCCCCCTGATTGAAAAAAGAAAAAAAATCTTGTAAGAGATAAGCATAGTCAAGAAAAACAGATTCACACAATGGGTATGGGTCATGTCTGAAAATGTTTGTCTTCCTCCACACCTTATTTTCATCATTTGTTAGGAGGTGACAACACACTTCATCATAAGCCCTCTGGATGTATGTTTGGTCATTTCTGTGATAACAGTTCTTAAGTCTTTCAAAGTTGTTTTTCTTTACAATATTGTTGTCATTATATAAATTATTCTCCTGATATGTTCATTTCACTTTATGTCAGTTCCTGCTTCCTAGGTCTCTCTAAAATTATCTCTTTCATCATTTCTTTTGACACAGTAATATTTCATTACATTCATATACCACTATTTATTCAGCCATTCCCCAACTAATTACTAATAGTTATTCCCTTAGTTTCCAGTTATATTCTCTTCTTCTCCTCCCCTTCCCCTCTATGCCCCCTTATAATACCCACTTCAGGATTAAGGAATTCATTTGTTTATATCCCTCTCCATATTATCCTTTTTTTTTTTTTTAGTGAGGCAATCGGGGTTCAGTGACTTGCCCAAGGTCACAGAGCTAGTGCGTGTCAAGTGTTTGGTCTGAGGCTGGATTTGAACTCAGGTCCTCCTGACTTCAGGGCCGGTGCTGTATCCACTGTGCCACCTAGTGACCCCCACATTATCCTTAAAAAAAAAATCTCACCTCTTCCCTATCCCTATCGCCACTGAGTTTTTGTATTTCTTAAAACTCTTGGGGTGGGAGGAGGGGAAGCAAAATAGAGGAGGGGATACTCAGCCTTCCTTCATTTGATTTAGATGATAGTGAAGTTCATCTGATGCCTGATCCCCCATCTTTTCCTTCATTTTTAGATACCCTTTTCTCACACTTCAATTAAGGAAAATAACAAGTTCTGTTTATCTTCCAAACTAATGTATAGTCTGTCCCTTATCTTTCTCCTCTTAAAACCCTCAGAAGAGAAACAATCCATCCCCCCAGTGCTCTGGTTTTCTTATTTAACTCACTCAATACTCTTCAACAACTTTAAGATTCTGAAAGGACACTGGCTTCTTTTTTTCCCCTAGTAGAATACCAGTCTTTCTTTGTCCTTATACAGCCTATTCCAATTGCTCAGATAAATTTACCTTTCTAGGTATCAACTAGGTAGCACACTGCATAAAGCACCTGGCCTGGAGTCAGGAAAACTTGAGTTCAAATCTGGCCTCAGACACTAGCTGTCTAGGGCAAGGCACTTAACCTCTGTCTGCCTCAATTTCCTCATCTATAAAATGGAGAAAATAATAGCACCTACCTCCCCAGCTTGTGAGAATCAAATGGGATATTTGTAAAGCATTTAGCACAGTTCCTGGCACATACTAGATGTTTAATAAATACTATTATCATTGTGACTATTATTTTGAGTCTTATGGTTAAATTTTGGAGTTTTTTCTCAGTTACTGTCTTTTCATCATAAATTCTTGAAAGTTCTCTGTTTTTTGAAAGGCCCATTTCTCTCCTATATCATTGTACTCAGTTTTGTAGGATGATTTATTCTTATTTGTTAGTCCATATCTCTTGTCTTTGGGACTATTCTGTTCCAAGACCTCCTCTTCTTTTAGCAGAAGCTGCCAAGTCTTATGTTATTCTGTGGTTCCTTGGTACATGAACTCTTCTTTTTGGTTGCTTGGAGGTTTTCTTTCTTTGACATCTCTGGATACAGAGCCTAGATTTTGACTGTGACATTCCTGGAGGTTTCTTTCAGGAAGTGATTAGTGGATTCTTTCTAGATTCACTTTATCCTCTGGTTCTAACAGTGGTAATTCATGATTTCTTGAAATACAATGTCCAGATTTTATCTTTTTCTTTCTTTCTTTTTTTTTTAATCATGGTTTTTAGGGTCTGATGATTCTTAGGCTACCTCTCTTTGACCTGTCTTTCAGGTCAGGTTTTGGTTTTTTTTTACTTTTTATACTAGATACCTTTTTTTTTTCCAATCTTTTAATTTTTTTCTGAAATTTCTTGTTACCTCATGGAGTTTCTGTTTGCTTTATTCTAATTTATAGGAAGTTCATTGATTGAATATGGTTTACAGCTTCACATTTTAAGCTATTTATTCTCCTTTGAATTCTTTCCTCCTGAACTTTCAGTTCATTTTAAAAACTTCTCACTTTATTTATCTATCTATGTACCTATTTATTTATGCATTCATTCATTTACCTATTTATTTGTTTATTTATAGGTAATGGTGTAGACCTCTCAGAAAATCTGTTTTTTAAGTCTTTCCTTGCAGTTCATATGGAATTGTGCTGGACGGCGTCTTCTTTGGCCTCCTCTCTCTCCAATCCCAGTTGTTATACTGGGCTTTGTGTCAGGACCAGGGTCTGCTCCCTGCTGCACTTTTGGTAACCCAAAGGGGTTTTCTGAAGTTTGGTGATTCATAGATTTGTAGGACTGTAGCATTCAGAGCTGGAAGGAATCTGAGCACTTTCTAGCCCCATCCCTTTGTTTATAGTCAGTTCCCTTCAGGAAGCAGAGGTGAAGTGGCTTGCACAGTCACACAGGGAACAAGTCATAGAACTATGGCTGAGCCCAGATTTTCTGACTCAGAATCAAATTCTCTCTCTATTTGTCACTAAAAATTACTATGAGAAAAATCTGTGAACGAGACATCTTTCTAAACCTATCTGTTGCAGAAAACTTCATCCAGCGTCTCTGGGGAAAAAGTTTATCTCCAAATGTGAATTTTTCTAGATAACTACACACGCTAATTTTTTTTTTTTTAAAAAGTAATCCAGTATAGATGGAAAACTTTTCTCACCTTTATTATGCAGTCTCCCTTTGTTAGTTATGATAGAGTGAAATTTGTCTTTTTCTTGAAGACTCAAAATTTTATTTGAGGGTACAATTATTATGTATGCAATAGTATCTTCAGGGGGCTGGTAGCATGGTTAGAGCATTGGGCCTGGAGTCAGGAAGACCTAAGTTCAAATCCAGCCTTAGATGCTTACTAGTTGTGTGACCCTTGGGAAGTCGCTTAACCTCTGTTTGCCTTAATTCACTGGAGAAGGAAATGGCTAACCACTCCAGTATTTTTGCCAAGAAAACCTCATGGACAGTATTGGCATACTATGGTCCGTGGGGTCCCAAAGAGTTGGACACAACTAAATAACTGAGCAACAACAAGTAGTATCTTTCAATATTGTTGAGAAGTGTACAACTTCTTCTACATTGAATGGCTCCAGAATGTTGGGCTTTTATGATCTGGGGGATTTTGTTCATTTTTTTTTCAGTCTCTTGTCTTGCTGTCAGTCCTTATTTTTATTTTTTTTTTATATTTTCTTTGCTATTGTGAGGGGTTCTTTTGTTTAGCATTTTTATGTCATTGTCCTCTCTCTCCTAATCTATTGCTTTTGACATATTGTTAGTTTGAAAAAAGATTCATGCTTTTGTCCATCTTTTTTACATACTTTGACAGAATTTTGTGTAAAACCAAATTTAATAGTGAGAACCAATGCTTTGGAACAGATATTTTGGAGACCCTGCTGCCTCTTTCTTTTATCTTCTGAATGAAGGCTCTTATCTCCCAGCAACTCAAAATAATATTCAAGAAGAGATTCCTCAATAAAACTCATGGTCTAAGATATCTATATATGAATGCCAAAAAATATTCCAAATAAGTGAGGTGGAATAGAGACTTTAGTTGTAAGATCAATGTAGAATGACATTGAATATTCATAGGGTATAATCCTATGAGGACATCCAGGAACACAAGGGGGGAAATATGGAGAGAATTTGGATGACATACAGTTGAAGGAGAAACAGAAGCAATGTTGGTGCAGTGATGTACTTTAGACTGCTGGGACAGAAAGAGGAATTAGATAAGAGATTTAGCATTAAAGCATGATATTTTGATGACTGGGAAAACCAACCATCCAGACATTTGCTGGAAACTTCTTTATGCTAAAGCAGAATAGCTGATGATTCTGTGAATTTCTTTAACAATAATTTCAGTCTTCAGATGGTGAAGTAAGTTACTAAAGAAACCATTCTCGATCTAGTTTTGACCAAGTAGGAAGAAGTAATTGCTAAAGAAACAGCGAATGGTTCTCCCTTTGCAGTCAAGTGACTCTTCAGCCGTAGAATTCTTGTTTAAAAAAAAAAAAAGGAGCAGAAAGCCAGGCATAGATGAAGTGTTCTCTAGAATTGGTGGGGGATGTAGTATTCATAGGAAGGGATAGGTAGGGTCCCATGGGCCAGAAATCTGCACGGGAAGCTCTTGCAATGAGGACTAAAAGAGGCAGCTGCTTAAAGATGCCAATGTGACTGCACAATGACAAAACTTTATTTAAAAAAGACCTATGTAGAAAATAAAATTAAAGACAAGTTTCAGAGGATGCATACAAAATATTAATATGGTTCTCTGAGAAGAGCATCAGGACCATTAAAAACTCAATGAACTGAGTCTGTTGATGAACGCCCAGAATGACAAAAAGGACTTTTTCTTCAGTGTTGGGAATGAGGAGTATCAAAACTACTATTCCAAATTCCTCCATTTGCCCTGGCAGGTTGGGTCCCCAAATGACTGCTGGTAGCTTATTACCTCAGTGGTCTAGGGGTAACCCTGAGGGCTTAGAGGTAGTTTTCTAAAAATATAGATCATGAGCCCCTACCTGTGTATTTTTCCCAATAATTATCAGTTAATGGTTAATATCATTTAGTCACCTAGATGTAATTGGCTTTTAGAAGTGAGTGTTTACTAAGGTAATATAATAAAAATAATTAGTAAGAAACATCCCCCAGAACTGAAGGCATACTATCCCATAAGTAAACTAGAGTCCATAGGAAAGTGAGTTCAAGCTTAGAGGAATGTGTGACAAAGGGAGTGACTCATATCCTTTTTAAATGGAAGTTGTATTCTCCTTTTGGGATGTCCTTATGATGTTCTCCTTAGGTGTGATGTACCTTTCTGCTGGGCTTCTTGTAAATTCTTGAAACTGCTTTCCTTAGAATATCCAGTTTGTCTTCACCTCTTGATGCAAACAATTCCATCAGCCACTGACCTTCTGTGGACCCTGCTAAGACAACAATGAATAGTCCAAAATCTTCCAACATTTTGAAGTTTACAAAGTTATCTGCTATGCATAATGGGAATATTCTCCTCTTCTCAAAGGATTCCTTCTCAGTGGCTTGGCTGCAACTGCTTCTACCACTGAGCTGACCTGCCACTCAAATGCTGGATTCCTTACCAGCTTGCTATTTTATACAGTATTGACAGGGCATGATTGAGTAACATAAGCCAATCCCAATGCACTTCCTGTGGAGCATCATTTCCTTTCAATGAATGGCTTTTACTCTTTCTAAATGGATCAAGTTCTTTTTGCAATTTGTTTAATGCCTTTCAATCCACTGAAATATTCTCCCCTTGATTTAATTAAATTGCTTTAAGTTTAGTGGGGTGATTTATTGATTTAATCGACCCCCACCCTAAGAAAAGAAAGGCTAGGACCATGTCTTGGATGGTGAAAAATCATCTCTATTCTTCAATTCTTATTTTGTTTGTTTTCTCTTCTCAATAGGATTATTTTTGAATTGGGAATGACAGAAATGGTTTACAGAGAGTTGAACTGAAGATTAAGTAAGAATATTGTAAGAAAACACTTTTCTGTTCACAGTGAATTTGAATCACTAGTCCCAAATGAACTGTATTTTAGGTTATTGAAGGAACTGTTTGGTGTTATTTCTGAGCTGATAACTGTGATTTTTGAAAGATTCTTGAAACCGGGATAGTTGTTACAGAACTGGTAAAGAATAAATGTTCCAATTTTCTGAAATGGCCAGAAAGTGAAGTCATAACCTCTTTTAGCCTCGGTTTCCTTATTCATAAAATGGAGATCATAATAGTACCTACTTCTCCTAGTGTTGTTGTGAGGATCAAATGAGTTAATAATTGTAAAGTGCTTAACACAGTACATGGAACATAGTGAGTGCTATATAAATGTTAGATATTTTTATTATTATTAAAAGTATAAGTTGTTGACCTTGACTTCTAGTCCTGGAAAAGTTCTAGAACCTTATATGAAAGAGGTGGTTTGTGACCATTTAAAAGGGGAAGCATTCTTCACAAAAAGCCACCATGTTGGTTTTTTGTTTTTTTAAATTAAGAGCAAACCATGCCACAGTAACCCAATTACCTGTTTTGTTTTGTTGTGTTGTGTTTTGCTTTTTTGGAATTTTTTGATAAGTAAATTGGTAGATCAGGGGAATGCTATCGACATAATAAACTTTAGCAAAGTATTTGACAGGATCTTTTTAACCTTGTGGACAAGGTGGAAATAAAGGATTAAACACTTGATGGATTCTTAAAAGGTTAAATAGCTGGATCCAAAGAGTAGTCATTAATGGATTGATATAAAGTGAGGTATCCCGAGTTTCTGTTCTTGGCTTTGTGCTCATCAAGTGATTTGTCAGTGATAAAATAAAGTTAAATTTTGACAAATCTTAGATGATGCAGTGGATAGAACACTGGGCCTGAAGTCAGGAAGACTCATCTTCCTGAGTTCAAATCTGGCCTCAGACACTAGTTGCATTCAGTTTCCTCATCTGTAAAAATGAACTGGAGAAGGAGATGCAAACCATTCCAGTATCCTTGCCAAGAAAACCCCAAATAGGGTAACAAAGAGTCAGACATGACTTCAAACATGACTAAAAAACAAGTAAACACCAACAATATCACCTTTACAGATGATACAAAGCTGGGAAAGATAGCTAATATGATAGTCATGATCCAAAAAAACTCAACAGGTGAAATCAAGTGAAGATAAATGTAATGTTCTATACTCAAGTTCAAATTAAGTTAATATCAATATATATTGAATTGAACAAGCTACATTAAAAGAGAAATAATTTATAAAACAATGGCATCAGTAGTCCCTCTGTTCTATGCCCTAATTGGACCAAATCTAGAGTGTAGTGTTCAGTTTTAGGTGTTACATTTTAGGAAAATCATAGATAATAGGGAAGTTGGGGCCATATTATATAATAGGCGCTATAGGTACTGTGTCTATGAGCTACAAAAACTAAAAGACATATAAAAAAATTTGACTTTAAAAATGTCCTGATAAAAATGTTTTTAAAAAGACTCTTCTTTAATAAATATGTAAGAATTAGAATTATTTAAAAATGGCCTGGGGCACATGCTGTGTGACAACTTGCTAATGATATTGTAGAATGTATTCTTCATTAGATGTCAATTGAGCTGAATGCTGAGGTCTTGGAAGTCTGATTTTTGGATAACTGGGCCATTACTCTACGTAAATAAAGGAATCAGTATACATGGCTTTTGTATTTTAGAAACTATTTCTTATTCCCATCATGGATGGAGAAATTGAAAGAAAATAATCACCTCTTTTCCATTTAACTGTGCAAATCACAGAATCTATTACTCATCTGATGTATGTATGCCATCATGTTGACAGCAAAAACATTTTCCAAGTGCTGTTCAGTTTCAGTCATGTCTGACTCTTCATGATCCCATTTGGGGTCTTCTTGGCAAAGATACTGTAGTGCCTTACCATTTCCTTCTCTAGCTGATTTTACAAATGAGGAACTGAGGCAAATAGGATTAAGTGACTTGCCCTAGGTCACCCAGCTAGTAAGTGTCTGAGGCCAAATTTGAACTCAGGAGGTTGAGTCTTCCTCATTCCAAGTATCCATTGGGCCACCAAGCTGACAGCAAAAACATTTTCAAAGCACAATACTTTAAATCCGGTGCTTTGTTTTCTCTAAGAAATGGAAATCAAACATTGCGTGGAAAGCAAATAGTAGGTAAAAGTGGGTTTTTTTAAAATATTTTTTCCTGAATATATTTGCAATTTTCTTTACAGAGATGTAATGATGAATATAACAAATGGAAAACTTACAGAGCATGAGATTATGACAATTGGACGTTACTATAGTGTGAGAGAAGACTCTGATGCTGATCTGACTTTCCTTCTTGCACTTGCTCAAGAGCAATTGAAAAAATACACCTTTGAGGTTTTTGACAAAATGATTGCCATGTGCATATACAAGGATCAGGCCAAGTAAGTCTTAGTAGTTTATCCATGTGTTTTTTTTTGTTTGTTTTGTTTTGTTTGTTTGTTTTGCTTTGTTTTTAGGCAATTGGGGTTAAGTGACTTGCCCAGGGTCATACAGCTAGTAAGTGTCAAATGTTTGGTCTGAGGCCTCATTTGAACTCAGTTCCTCCTGACTTCAGGGCCGGTCCTCTATCCACTGGGCCACCTAGTTGCCCCCTAGTTTATCCATGTTAATTGATATTTTAAATTTCTCTTAACCAGAATGAGAAAGGGATTCATTTTTTTTTAACATTTTTAACAGAGAATACTTAGCCCAAGACTGCAAGGAATAGCTTAAACCAATCTCAAGGAGAATTTATTAAAGAGTTTATTCTTTCATCAAATTCATGATTTTGTGTTTGTTGATGAAATACTTTGACTTCAAGGGAAGCTTGCTCTTCTCCTTGAATTTTCTTTTTATCTATTGCCAGCACTCTTATAATTACTTCATGAGCTAAGATTTCAACAAGATTAAGCAGCATGACATTTGCTACCTTTTAATATTATTTTATGCTATGTAATGACCAACTATTTTGACTTCCATCGTCAAAAGAACATTTGCTATTAAATTCTGTATAATTTTTCTTTGAAATTAATAGAGAGCAAATCAACAGTTTATGTTTCTGAATTTGAATTTAATAAAATTTCAGTATAATTCAATTATTAAGAAATGTTGGATTCAAAGCATCCAGGAAATTTTTAAACCTTTGAGGTAAACAAAATCAATCCAACTTTTTCCTTACAAAATTTGGTATCTTCCTATCTAGAACAAGGAAGAGAAAAAATTTTTTGTTATCATCTCATATCTCAGCTTATTAGCTACAAAGAAACTTCTCTGCTCCTCATTGGCTTCACTTTTGCCATTTGTTGGCAAAAAAGGCATAGGGTGGTCTAATGGCTCTCTCTACTACTGGTCATTTTAATAGAAATTGATCAGTTTGTTGCATTGACTAAGCCTTCTGAAAAAATCTGGTCAGCATTAAAGGCCTAATTATAGCTTCAGGTTTTATGGGATCAGGTCCAAAGAAAACACTCGGAAAAAACCTTTGGGTCATATCATACTAGATTCTTAGGTCCTTAATTACTTAGAGCAAGTCATATCATCCTAGATTCTTAGGTCTTTAATTAATTGTCAGATTTTTAAATAGTTTTACACATCTACCTGATGAGTGGGTAAGAGGGCAGATTTTGTAGAACAATCCTTGTGTCTACAACTTTAGTGGTCTGTCCTGCCAATAACAAAGAATCCCAAACATGGAAGAAAAAACCACTACAAGTTTAGAATTCAGCAGTTTTTTTAGTGGAAAAATTTGATGAAATGCAATATCATTATTTTTCATTTTATTGAGTCCTAATTCCAGTTTTTATAAGACTTCTTCAAAAAGCTTATTTTAGGACATATGCATATTTTATCATTTTTGTTATTTAGTTGTTACAAAAAGAAAACAAAGATACACTTCCCATTCTATTTGTGTTTGCTGCAGAATAGGATTATTGCCCAGTTCAGCTGTCAGGACTCTCTGCAAGTCCTTTAGGATGCCTGTGTCAGATGATCTTTTAAGAGCATTACTATCCAAGTAAGTGATACATCAAATGATACATAGTTTTTATGTACATTTCAAAGCATATTTGGAGTTGTATAAGTTCTTTTTTTTATAACATTAATCAGTATGTATTTAAATATCTGTGACTGTGCTATTATACTTTGATAATGTTTTGACTTCACCAGGATGGCACACATCCATCTGAGTATTCAATGGAAAAGTTGGACCCACTAACATGGGACAGAAGAGGAAGCTGGGCCTGTTTTAGGGGTTTTGTGGGAAGCTAATCCGTGGGGGACCAAGACAGAATAAGCAGGGGGTTAAGGAGGAAACTAGGAACACTAAGCCCGAGACTACAAGGAATAGCTTAAACCAATCACAAGACAAGTTGAACAAAATACAGGATATGGAGAGAGGGACAGCAAGCAGAGCAGGATGGACAAACGTTAAAAACCAGAGAGGTTGAATATGATAATAAGATCATAAATGATCATAGGTCTGCAGTTAGATGGGACCTCAGACACCATTGAGTTCATTCTTCCTCCTCTCATTCCCCTGTCCCTCCATGTCTCAGGTAAACATTTGCTTCTGCTAAAAGACAAGGTACAGTCTAGTGCCCAAAGCCTGAGTGTTTCTTCTGCTATTCTGTTCTCTTTTTTTCCAAGAGAAAGTTTTTAACAGAAATTCAGAATTGCAATATAATTTTAAATGGTCATAAATTGAGTAAAAGATTACAAAAGGGATGCAAGATGTTTACTCTGACCACTATATATCTGTGTATGTATACACACACATGCATGACACACGCAGCTAATTTTATATCCATACAAAGAAAAAAATAAGATCACTCCTTGATTAAAAGTGACTCTAGTCTAATAAAGCCAATATTGTGACTGATGATAGTGGGTCTCTTTCCCTCTGACATAGCTAAAGCATTTTTGCATTTAATTCTCAGCAGATACTCAGATTCCCATGCTAGTTAGAATCTGTACTGGAATTAAAAAAATATTTACTGAAACATGTGACACCTCTTTAAATACTCAAAAACAGAAATCATTCTCTCCTTCCCAGGTTTTCTCTTCTCCCAGCTAAACATCCCCAAGTCTTTTCATCCCATTAGTATCTCTAGGGACACTAAGGACTTCTTTAACTTACTGTGCATAAGAAAAGTGCTTTATAAGCTTTAAGGGGCTTATATAAATGTGAATTAGATTAATAAGTCATCATCTTCTCAACATGATTTTCTTTCTTCCTTTGCCTTAAGGCAGCAAGAATTTTATGAAATTTGGGACAAGTCATTAGAAGTTAGACAATGTCTGTTTCTGTCCCAAGTGGCTAGCTCCACAATGGCTAAGTGATGTACTTGTAGACATCTTTTGTTCCTATGGATCAGTCACCTAATTTCCTAGTCAAGTGAAAATACTGACTAACTGGATTTGAAAGATGTTTCTTTCCCAGTGCCTCACTATGACCTGGGTCACATGCTAGATAGATTCCATCATCTGAACAGATTCCTTTATTCCTTTGAAAGACTGTCTCAATTCCTAATGGAACAATTAGCCCATGACTCAAATTTATATAGTTAATTCTTATTTTCCCCAAAGGCTTCATAGCACCTTACAAAATTTTTGGCCAAAGTCAGGCTTTCCAGGGCACTCCTATGGAGCCCTTCCATGCCCTGAATCCCTTTTGAACTATGTGGTTTCTGGTGAAAGTCACAAGTATGGAGTTAGATGAGAGTTTGTTCAGTACAAACCATACCCTGGGGTAATGTCACCCTCCTGCAGAAGGGCAGACACCTCCCAAGATAAAGCAGGGGCAGCTGCTTAACAGCTGTATAGCAATGCTGTATGAGCTGAGAACAGGAAGTGAAACATCAATAAAAATGTCCAGAAACAGTAGGAACTTTCTCCACTTGGTTGCCACTCATATATTTTTCTTGACCTTGTACTTAGATATTTAAATTCTTCTACAATTTGGTTTCTAAGTCCTCGCTCAATCTAGTCAGAACCATCTCTTAGACTGTTAATACAACCCAAGATAGATAAGTCCATATAGGTTTTCCATGCCTGGTTACCTCCAATCAGCCTACATCATTTTCAGTAGAATAAGGTCACTTCCCTTGCTGAACAAATTCATTTCTCTAATGCAGTCAACTTTCAAGCACACTTAAATGATCTTTGTGGTGGTAGTAATTCTGCGTTAGTTACAAGAATGCCACTTATTATTGACATAATGCCAAGACTCCAGGATAATTCATAAATGCTTGAATACCATCATCAAACTAGATGATGGTGTGTATCCTTTCTTCCTTTTTCTTTTTCAAATCTTGATTGCCCAAGTTCAACTTTTTAGACGGATGCTTTTTGAAGGTACTACCATTGCTTTCTCCGCCCCCTTTCCTGACATTCCTGACATTTTTATTCATGACGTAATTAGGTGCAATAACAACCTACACTTGTTATCTTGTATATACTTATTAAAAAAGAGCAAGACCCACCTCCTCTCTCCCCCTCCCCCACCAATGATTCAGAAAAGATTTTTTTGCTATTCGTGAATACAGCAGTAGATCTCTAGGAGCAGATAGCTCTGGACTCCATCATGGGAAGTCTTGAGGATAAACGATGAGTTCATTTGCTCCTTCCTCTACTGAGTGGCAAAGGACATTTAATTTAATGTATATTGTCATCGATAAAGCCTGTTAAAGCACTTGATTGTTGAAAATATTGGCCCAAATAGAAGTAACCTTACTTTTCAAAGAGAAGTTTTTGAAAATACCAAAGTGTATACCCTATATTATGAGAAACCAAAGCACATCCCCACAAAAAAAAACCAAAACCCATAAACTCTCCTTGAAATCCTTATCTTCAATTCAACAGCAAATACTTAAGTGCCTAATATATGTCAAGCACTGTGCTAAGCCCTGGGAAACAGACGATCCTCTGAAAAGATCTTTTCTTTAGTATTTGCTTTTTGAGGCCTGCACTTTGGTTACTCATCCTTTAGATACCACTGTTCCCCTGGCAACCTCCTCCCAGCCTGTGTTTTTCTAACCACGTGGCTTCTATCAGCCGAGCTTACTCTGTAAAGGCAGGTGACTCCTCTAGAACAAAGCCTTCCATAATGGAAACGTGAATGTGGTTTTAAACAGGTTAACATGATTACACCAGGCTCTCTCAAGCCTTGTCACCTGCACCCTCTCAAAACTCTTTCTTGCTCCTCTTCCCTCTTGGGAGATATCTCACAGCAGCACTGCACAAGGTGTATTGGGAGCTGTTGCTATGGAAATGAGTAGTCATCACCACAGAGGAAGCTATGATTACCCTCCAGTACCTAAGATTCCCAAAACCCTTGCATCTCCTCTGCATGCATTCATTATCATGACTATAAGATGACCAGTATTTTATTATTTTCTTGCTGAAAAAACAAAACCTCACCTTATATTTGGACCAATACAGTATTTTATTTTCTCTGTGTTCCTCATTTGGCAATTGTGGTCTACTTTGCCATTGGAATTTGTGTGGAAAGTTGTTAAGATTCTGAGCTGGAATGCTCTGTAGCTCCTTGCTTTGGGGTATTTTGAGAACAGAGCCTTTTATGTAACCAAATTTAACTTGGCAATTTTGATAATGGATCTTGGCAATCCTTAGTTTCTGTGCTTAGCTATTCATGCTTTACAGGGAGAGGGGTTGGAATAGATGTCTTTCCAATTCTGTCATTCTATGATTCAATGGCCATGGTCCACAGTCTCCACTCTTCTTTTGTAGTTAAACTTCATGCATTTTACTGGATGGTTCAGTGTGTACCCCATTTTATTAGTAAATATGCCAAGAGAGGCCAAAACACATTTCGAAAAATAAATCTAGGTTTATGTGCATGCTATCATCATCCTTTGCGTCATGTATCCTGGGCCATTTCCTTAATTAAAGAAACCAGATTGGTTGGAGGATTCTTTTTTTGGAGTCAAGTTATCAACCCCTTCATTACATGCCAACCAGAATACGACTTTGCCCAGCAACCTCAAACCCAATCCTCCATCCCCCCAAAATGAAACAAAAGCTTTCTTGTTTCTACTAAGATGTAACCCCCTTTAGAGTAGGGACCATCTCATTTTCATCTTTATGTCTGCAGGACCTAGGACAAATTCAGTAAATGCGTTTTGAAGCATTGTGGTACACTTCCTTCACAAATTGGGTCCCCAGGAGAGGTACCTCAGACTCTGGGTACTCTATAGATCCACATCCAGTTATTAATGATAGCTCACAAGCCCCTATTGTTATGTTGACTTTTATTCTATTTAGCCAGAGGGTACAATTAGTTCAAAGCATTTAATGAAATGGGCAGCTAAGTGGCACAGTGGATAGGGTGCAGGGCCTGGAGTCAGGAAGATCTGAGTTAAAATCCAACCTCAAATACTTACTAGTTGTGTGACCTTGGGCAAGTCCCTTAACCCTGTTTGCCTCAGTTTCCTCCTCTGTAAAATGAGCTGGAGAAAGAAACGGCAAATCTCTCCAATATCTTTGCCCAGAAGGAAGAGTTGGACAAGACTCAAATGGCTGAACAACAACAATTTAATGAAATAACACAGAAAGATTTACAATAGAACATTCTCCCTATAAACCTTGTATACAGTCTCCCACCAGTATATGTCCCATCAGGAGGAGAGTGAGCGTGAACAGGGATCATGCACCAGGCACAGCTCGTATATATGATACTGCAAGAACCCTGATGTCTTCTGGTTATGTCATTGTGCTGTTTATACTGAGCCAGCTTCTTCTGGGGCTCAGCATCTCTACTGAGTGCAAGCTCTGCTGGTCTCTACTGATGCATTGCTTTGTTGGTCTTGGCATCTTTTTTCCGGGGCATTATTCCCTACTCCTGTCTTCAGGGTTCATTTCTTTAGGGCCAGAAAAGCCAGCTCAGCTGCTGTCTGCTGCAGTATAGTAGCACTCTCACTGATAAGGCTGGATAAGTTCTTTAGTCATAGTCACCAAGCCTCCCCCCCCCTAAAAAAAGTGAACAGAGTGCCTGTCCCCAGGCCAAAGTTAGATCTTTCCTTTTTGACCCTTTTGTCCCAGTAGAGATCAAAGGTTACATTACAGATAACTATTTAATTTAGAGTTCCCTCACTTTTACCAAAATGCTTTCAGGTTTAGCTGCAAAAAGCTTGAGGCAGCAGAAAAGGTAGATTAAGGAGGCGGGGTCAGTATTCTCCAGCTTCAAGGACCCAAAATCTTCTCTTTGATACCCATACCTATTAGTAGCAAAGCCTGATTGCTTTGATGTTATATCTTGGCATGCACAAACCTCAGTGTTCCTATAAAAGAATTTGAAATAATACCTTCTGACAAGAGTATTGATAGTTTTTACAGTTAGTAAGCCATTTATCATTTTTGGTAGGTGGCCCATGAATTACTTCAATGTCACATTAAAGTGACTTCTTTTGAAAACTCCTACCAAGCTTAGCAGGAAAGGGGACATTTTGGGATAATTATTATCTCGAGTAAAACAAGAGAAATTACCTTCCTCTCCCTTCTATGATGTGCCAAGAAATAATAATAGAATCAGAGGTAAAGGAATTTAGATTTTATTAAGAGGCTTTGGGTTATACAAAGTGTGGCATTATAAGGGACTGATATTGATTTTTTTAAACAAATATGTCAAAACTTATATAGACTGATATAATTTATACATGCAAATTTCATAAATAATAATGATAGTTGACATTTATTTATACAGCACTTTTCAGTTTACAAAGTGCTTCATACAGACAATCTTGTTTGATCTTCCAAACAACCCTATGAGTTAGGTGCTACATATATTATCATACCCATTTGACAGATTAGGATATTGAGGCTCTGAGAATTTACGTAACTTCCCTAGGGTCACACAAAGAGATGATAAAGGACTTGGGGTGTTGAAAAACAAGTTTCTCTTGATGCCAAGCCTAGCATTCTTTCCACTGTACCACATTCTGCCTAAATGTAGTCATAGGAACTACACTCATTTTAATGATGTTCAGAGCAGTTTGGGGATTGTTTTGAATTGTCTCCAGGGTCTGTATTTTGTTCTTTGGAATATACTCGCCAGCAGCAAATCTATAGTCCTTGAAGGTGGATTTGAATTTTGAAGAGTGAAAAAACTCACCCTAGCTGAACTCGGTAAAGGAGGCAAATAGAATCAATCTAATATGGTTTGTGGGTTTGTTTGTGTAAGTAACAATACTAGCTTTCCCCATAAGACAATTAAAATGGCTGCAGCAACCGTATCAGAAGTTCCCGAAAGCAGATTGAGCCATCCAATTTCCCTGTGATTCAGTGAATAAGTGACCTATGCTTCACTGGTGTCAACAGAATGTCCAGATTGATAGAGAATGTTGGGTGGATCCCCTGGGCAGGATTTGTGGGAGGACATGGACAGGAGCTAGCCACACAGAACGAACAGGGATGGATGGGCTGTGATCTTCATGATCATTGTAATGTATATATGTATATGTATATTATATATATGTGTATATATATATATATAATATATATATACAAACACACATATACATGTATGTTACATACATGTATAGTATTGATGTATCAATTTAAGGTTTGTGATGCGTTTTTAAAATATTAACTCATTCTATCTTCACAACAGCCCTGGAAGGTAGGTACTATTACTACCCTCATTTTACAGGTGAGTTCACTGAGGCAGACAATGCAGAGCCCAATATCACCTAGCTAGTCTCTGAGACAGTATTTGAACTCGGGTCTTCCTATTCCAGTTCCAGAGGTCTATCTGCTATACTGCCTGTCTGCCACAGAGATGAGATCGCAGGTCCATTGAAGTATATTAAATGAATAAGGTGGTGCTCATAGTGGAGAAACACAGAAGTAGAGCAGGGCTGCCATGTCAAGAGTTCCTTCACCACTTGTTAAGACTGGATGTTACTCATAAACATCATGTAAATGTGATGGCAGTGTGCCTCCTCATTTTGTTGCCTCCAGAAAAAAAGGGGTGAAATTCCACAGACCAGGTTAGTTTCTCAGCAGTGTATGAATTCCCCTTATCCTGAATCCTTGTTGTCAATTTGATGAGGATTATGCTCTGGAATTGATTCTGTCCTCTGAACAAGATATGAATTTGCCTTCTGTATACTTACTGCCCCCTTGGCATCATTACTGGTAATTGCTTGATGGTTACTGATTGCTGGCTTATTCCCACACCTCAGATGTACCCTTGAAAATGGGATTAAACTTGAATTTCAGAGGCAGGAGGACTGAGGGCAGGCAGAGAGAGAGAGAGAGAGAGAGGAAAGGAGCTGTACACAGATTTGAACTCAGCTCCCTAAAGGAAGGTTAGCATGTCTACATGACCCCTACAAGATGCTGGCATCAAATCATGAGACCAAGCAGAGGAATTTCTGGACAAAGCCAGAGACAGAGCCAAGGGACAGAACTGCAGTGTAGAAGTGCAAAGGTGAACTTTGTCCTTCACTGGTATTGTGAGTTAGGTGGACTGTGCAGGTCTGGGAGAGAAGGCAGATAATGTCGCTACTCCTATTGATCCTAAATGTTTTCTCTTTTAGAGAGCTCCACTTTGAGTGCAGTATCAATCTGGAGGATTGCGTAGGTCCCCAGTGAAATGATAATCACAGAAGTGGAGAGTTGCAAAACTTTCCTCTCTGAGGGAAGGCCATCCAGATTAGTACTGGAGCTGTTGGAGGACTGTTATCTACCCTTGGGATGCAGATACTTAGGAGAGGGAAGAAGAGTTGGACCACTTGCTAGTAGCCATTTGTGGGTTTTTTTTGGTCAGGTTAAAGCCTTCTTTGTATCAGTGTCCTGTTATTCTAAATACTTGCATGGGAGCTAAGGCCCCTTTCCTATTGCATGTGTGGAGAGTCAGACATGAACCAAATTGCTATCAAGAAAAATCCTGATAAGGACAAAATGAGTGAAATTCTGGTGCTTTTCAAAGAAACTCTTGAGTTGAGGCATAAGGCAAAGAGAAAATTATTGAGAAACCTCCAAGATTAACCCCACTCTGTATAAACCCAACTTTATATTTCCAGGTAGAAGGTTAACATTGGCCTGCATTGCTACATTTCTAATGGTTGACACATCTTTGTTTTGAGAGTAAGAAAGTGAAATGTTTTCTTTTTTTGTCAGAGTTTGGTCATCACATGATGGTGGATTTTATAAGATGGATACCTGATAAAAATGAGCAGAAAATCCTCATTCTGTCATTAACTTTCAGTTGTGACCTTCATTGAGTTACTACAACCATCTGTGTGGCTCGTTAGCTCTCTTCCTGTTAGAATCCTAGCCTCAAAATTTCCAGACTAATGCTTTGCTTACTGGGCCTGAGTCCCTGTAGTGAAATTAATTTGACTTTACCACGCAACAAACTGTGGCAAGTTGAATTTTCCATTTAAAAAAAATAGTTGGCAACTTCAGTGGAAAGGGAAGTGTGTGAACTGGTTCCATTTGTTAAGTGTCAGGTTATTTTTCTAAATTAAAGCATGGTGCAGATTTTTAAATGAGATTTAATTCAGTGTACACTGACATTTACTCTCAAGCTTCCTACCACAAAGAAATATTGTTATTAACAGAGCTAGTTAATACTTTCCTTATTATTCTATCTCCCAACCCTCCAGTTATAGAAACTAGAACTACACATGACCACTTATTGGTTGTTTTTCAGTTTGATTGGTCTTTGCCAGGGTTTGTCTTTGGATCTCCTTATAATCACCTAAGCATGCTATGTATGATCAACTCCCTGAATACACAAGTCACCTGTATTTTCTGTATTTCCACACTTTTGGTTCTCTTGGATATGATAACCCTTTCCTTAGGATCTAATTCAACAAGGCTGTGAGCATCAACTGATATTTTGCAAAGCATTTTTTACTTTACCCTTCATCCTCAGTAGGAAATCTCACCATTTCCTCTTGTAAACACACCTTCCCCAACTTTCTTGCTTTTCAGGGAGTTAACATACTCAGGGAATTCTCTGTCTTAACTAATTTCACCTTCCTTGCATTCTCTATTTCACCTTTCTTCCAGAACTACCTCCTCTCTTCCTTCTGTCTAACCTCCCAACTCCTTCAACAAGAATTAAGTCACATTATAAGACCATACACAACTGTGCAACAGAGATCCTCCTGGTGTAATCATGACTACCCTGGCCCCTAAATTTCACTCCTCCTTGAGTGTTTTCACCCCACCCCCTAGTACCCAAAAGGCATGTGGAGGTATCTAGTATCTCCCATTGGTTCCAGCCTCCACCATTTGTGTGCCCCCAGTTTAGGGTCCTCTGTACCCCAGTTCCATTAATCCATTTAATAGATTTGATTTTACAAAGAAATATTTACGTTAGAGGAATAACAAGAATAAATATACAAACATCTCTACCCAACACACAAGGTATAATCCTCCCCTACATCATCTCAGTCTTTGAAGAGGGGAGCAGGATTAGATTCTTAGCATAACTCAGTTTCTATATAGCTTGGTTCTTCCAAGTTCCAATTCCAAAGCAGCTAAACCCATCTTGGGTCTGAGCAGTAGACACCCTGGCAGCAACATCTAGCCTAGAGTCTTGTCTCTAAAGTCACCATGGCTCAACTCCTAGATCTAGAGACCTTCTGCCTACATCAAAACTGAGAAGGACAAACAAAACAGACCAAAACCCCACACCAGATCCTTTAGACCACAGGATCTAAAAGGGATGGGGGACACAAAGGTAGCCCTTTCTCCCACCTGGCTCAGATCATGGCATCCGTTCTATGGGTGAACTACACCTTCACCTCCTCTGAACACTACCAGAAAAAAAAGAGAAAGCTTGTCCCCATCTAGTGGTATTAAAGATGCAGACTGTTCCAGCTATGCAAACAGTGGAAGAGGGCTGTTCCCACTAAGTGGTAGGGGAACACAAATGTCTTCTCCCAGAAGCAGACTCCTGAAGAATCCCACATGGGCGCCTCTATCTTATAGATCTCATCATGTATAAATCTACATTACACAGGAAGAATGTCCTAATCTTAGTGTAGTGAAGAATAAGTCACCAGAGCTTACTAAGAATGTTTATCAGAGCAGCCTATGCCAAAGGATAGAATTGTTGGTTAGAACTGTAGAAACCACCTCTTTGCCCTTTAGTACAAAGTGTCTTTTGATCTATTAGGGGAAAGGAAGCATTTGCCAAGCATTTGGCAGCAAGAGTATTCCTGGGGGAACCGCCAGCTCTGCCTTTCCTCTCCGTTGTTTCTAGTCCTTATTAAGTTTTATCAATACTTTAAAACCATTTGCCTGGCTGATCTTTTGTTAATGGTACCATAACATTAATTGAAAGAGAGTATAAGAATTTGCATGGGTTTATCCTCAACCTTCAGAACACTTGATGAGAGATATTGATAATGGCAAAGACCAGGCAAACTGATAAATAACCAATAAGTGGTCAAGTGTAGTTCCCATTCCTGAGATGGTGAGGAAGTGAAAAGAATTCATTCAAGATAATTTAAGCTA
Source organism: Vombatus ursinus (assembly GCF_900497805.2). Classification (NCBI taxonomy): domain Eukaryota; kingdom Metazoa; phylum Chordata; class Mammalia; order Diprotodontia; family Vombatidae; genus Vombatus; species Vombatus ursinus. The sequence goes on along the minus strand of NW_020954587.1, from coordinate 10,198,486 downwards.
GGAACAAGGGCTGTGGACCTTCCATTGTGAGAAACAGATCAGAGCAGCCTCACAGATACCTGAATGACCCTTTTGTGCACCAGTGAGACAGAGATTGGAGGACTATTTTCATGACAGATCTGAAGAGGTATTAACTAGTGTGAGACAGGTAGCTTAGGTCTAGGCAATATCACTTCTCTGATACAGAAACAGGGGTGGGAAGCAGCAAACAAGGCAGAATCCCATTAGATGACCGGTAAAAAGCCTGAAAAACAAGGGCAGAACAGCAGCAAAAAGTGGAAATTTAGCAGATCATAACTACTTCGAGATTAGCACAAGAGCAGAATGATTATCTTCCCAACTTTACTGGTAGTGAATATGGGGTGGAGCCCAGAGGCATTGGAGGTCAGGACCACTCCCAGGAGCAACAAGAGGCAGAACCACTAAGGTTCTCTAAGGCAGTCAATCAGTTAACATTTATTAAGCACCCACCATGTGCTAAGCACTGTGTTAGCTGCTGACGATACCAGGAAAAGCAAAAAAGCAGTCTCTGCTCTCAAGGATCTTACAGTCTAATGAGGGAGACAACGTGCAAACAAGTAGGTACAAACAGGATATGTAAAAAATAAATTGGAAATAATCAGGAGAGGGAAGGCACTGGTATTAAGAGGGATCAGGAAAAGCTTCTTGTAGAAGGTGGGATTTTAGCTGAGATTTGATGAAAGCCAAAGTATCCATAAGGCAGAGAAGGGGAAAGAGAGAATTCCAGACATGGGGGACAGCCAACAAAAATACCCAGAGTCTAGACACGTAACGCCTTGTATGAAGAGCAGCCAAGAGGCCAATGTCATTGGATTGCAGTGGGAATGGGTTGGGGAATAAGGTATAAGAAGACTAGAAAGGTGGAGGGACAGGTCATGGAGGGCTTTGAATACTAAAGAGAGGGTTTGTATACTTGATCTTGAAGGTGATAGGGAGTCACTGGAGTTTATTGAATGGGGGGCAGTGTGTGTGTGTGTGTGTGTGTGTGTGTGTGTGTGTGTGTGTGTGAGACATAGATGTGTACTTTGGGAAGACTAATTTTACAGCTGAGTGGATGGTTGGCTGAAGTAGGGAGGGAATTGAGATTTGGAGGTCAACCAGCAGGTTATTGCAGCAGTCTAGGCATGAAATGAGGGACTGTACCAGGCTAGTGATAGAGTCAAAGGAGAGGAGGGCACGTATATATGAGAGATGTTACAAAAGTACAATTGACAAGCCTTTGCATCATGTTGGATATGACACCTAGGTTGTAAGCCTGATTTTCTAAGATTATGGTGATAACTTCAATAGTAACTGGGGAGTTCAGAAGAGAGAAAGATATAGGGGAAGGAGAGTAGTAAGTTCAGTTTTAGACAAGTTGAGTTTAAGATTATCTGTGGGTCATCCAGTTTGAGATGTTAGCGGTTGGAAATGTGGGACTGGAGGCAAAAAGATTAGGGCTAGATAAGTAGATTTGAGAATTGTCAGCATAGAGATGATAATTGGATCTGTGGGAGTTGATGAGATCATCAAGTGAAGTAATATGGAGGGAGAAAAAAAGAGGGTACAGGACAGAGCTCTAGGGAAGAGAGTATGACATGGGTGAAGACCCAGTAAAGGAGCTTAAGAAGGAGCAATCCGATAGGTAGGAGGAGAACCAGGAAGACAGTAGTGTCATGGAAACCTAGAGAGAAAAGAGTGTGAAGGAGAAGAGGCTGTTTGATGGTGTCAAAAGCTGCAGAGAATTCTAGAGCAATAAATAGTGGAGACCATTAGATTAATGCCATTAAGAAAACATTGATAACTTTAGAGAGCTGTTTTGGTTGAATGAGATATTCTTTAACCAAAATATTCAGTTGTTTCAGTTATGTCCTACTCTTCGTGACCCCATTTGGGGTTTTCTTGGCAAAGATATTTGGAGTAGTTTGCCATTTTCTTCTCTAGCTCATTTTACAGATGAGGAAACTGAGGCAAACAGGGTTAAGTGACTTGCCCAGGGTCACAGAGCTAGTTAATGTGTGAGGCCAGATTCTCACTTGGGAAGATGAGTCTTCCTGATTTCAACCCTAGTGTTTTATTAACTTCACCACTAAGCCACCCCTATCCAAGATATAAGGCAGACAGAGTTAAGACTAAATTTTTTCCTCTTGTTAGAGCCTGAGTTTTCCAAGGATGAGTTTCCTTTTTGATGAGTGCTTGGATCTGTGGGAGATTGTACACATTTGTGTATGGGAGACTGATTTGATTGAATGATTACATTGATCATCCTCGCCCTTTCCCCCCAGCCCCCACCATTACTGTCTAAATATTTTTCTTTTTTACTTAATGGTTCTTGAATGGTGTTAGTAGGGGATGATAGAACATATTTAAAATCAACTGAATATGACCCACCATACCCAACTAGTGATGCCATGACAGAATTGGATGAGATACCCTTTATAACTGAGTTCACAGTGGGGATGATATTCAGCTTTCTTCTCCATCAAATGCATTCTCCACCAAGAGACCAGATAGGGAACCATGAATAGAATAGCAAACCAAAAATATATTTGGGATAGAGTAGCAAAAGAAATAACAGAGAAGTCAAGTAATGGAATCCTCCTCAGCTTCCTTCCCTCGTCCCCCTCTCTCATGTGTACAAAGGGTATATATAATGTGCTTGCCTTCTGCTTGGCTTTCTCTATTCTCCTTCTGCCAAGGCTAGTACGAGGATTACTCGTCTGCCATTTTCTGCATTCATTGCTACCATCTACAGTTGCGCTGTCTTCTGCTGTTGGCCTCTGTTTCAGAAGCACCAACCTGTCAAACCTTTGCCTTCTGCTCCTTCTCGCTGCCTCTTATTTGCTGATTTGCAGCTCTTCTTTGCCCCCATCCTGCTCCTGGTTCCCACCAGGGCAGGTGTGTCAGCTGCCTTGGACACTGTTATCACTCTTTATGTTGTGAAGCCTGAGCTACATCCTGTGGGCTAATCAGTATACCTTCAATCCCTTCATTGAACAGCTTCATAGTAAAGCTTTTCGGTTACCTGCCTGTGAGACTTCTCTGACTCATACTTCCCAACATAAGGTCACCTGCTGGGTCAGTTTGGACAAACCCGTGGAGTCTCTTCTCTGACTCAGGATACCTCTCCCATTGATAATCGACACAGCACCTTATACTGAGTCTCTTAGATGCTGGGAATAAACACATACACACCTTTCAATGTGTCTTTTCAATTTTGTCATGCCCCACTAGGTAGCAGTGGATGGCAAAAAAAAAAATGTATGAGATTTTGGCAATTTTCAAAAAAGGTAAATTAAATGGCACAAGCTCTCTGCCATTGACCTTTTGTTCATTGACATGACAAAGGTTTCTCTTTCACTTACACATGTGTGCTTTTTTTCTCCAATTTATTATTTTTTAAAACACTCATTTTTAAAATTTTGCGTTCCAAGTTCTCTCTCCCTCCTGCCCCTCCTCCACCCATTAAGAAGGCAAGAAATATATCAATTTTATATGTGAAATCATGAAAAACATATTTCCATATTAGCCTTGTTGCAAAAAAGCTAAGAAATATAAAGAAAGAGGAAAAAATATGCTTCAATCTGCATCCAGACTATCATTTTTCTCTCTGGAGGGGGATAGCATTTTTCACCATGGGTCCTTGATCATGGGTCATTGTATCAATCAGAATAGCTAAGTCATTCACAGTTGGTCATCATATAATATTGCTGTTACTGTATACAGTGTTTTCCTGGTTCTGCTCACTCATTTTGCCTCAGTTCATATAAGTCTTCCAGGTTTTTCTGAAACCATCCTCCTCTCCATCTCTTACAGCAAAATAGTACTCCATCACAGTCATATACCATAACTTATATTTCTTCAGTTGATTAGTATCTGCTCAAATTTACAATTCTTTGCCTCAACAAAAAGAGCTATGCATATAGGTCATTGGTACATATAGGTCCTTTTTTCTTTTTCTTTGATCTCTTTGGGATACAGACCTACTGATGGTATTGCTGGGTCAAAATGTATGATTGGATCAGTTCACAACCCTACCTGCAGGGCATTGGTGTCCCTAGTTTTCCACATCTCCAACATTTATCTTTTCCCTTTCTGTCATGTTAGCCAATTTTATAGGTAAAAGGTAGCACCTCAGAGGGATTTTTTAAAAATTTGCATTTATCTAATCAATAGTGATTTAGAGCAGTTTTTTCATATGCATACAGATAGCTTTGATTTCTTCTGAAAACTGGATGTTCATATCCTGTCATCCCTTATCAACTGAGGAATGACTCATATTCTCATACATTTGACTCAGTTCTCTATATATTTGAAAAATTAGGCCTTTTTCAGAGAAACTTGATATAAAAATTTTTCCCAGTTTACTGCTTTCCTTCTAATCTTGACTGCATTGGTTTTGTTTGTACCAAAACTTTTTAATTTAATGTAACCAAAATTATCTCATTTTACTTCCCATGATCCTCCCTAACTTTTGTTTGATCATTAACTCTTCCTTTATCCATAGATCTGACAGGTAAAATTGTCCATGCTCCCCCAACTTGTTTGTGATATCACCCTTTATGTCTAAATCTTGTACCCATTTTGACCTTTTCCTGGTAGATAGCACGAGATGTTGGTCTATGTCAAGTTTCTGCCAAACTGCTTTGTAATTTTCCCAGCAATTTTTGTCCAATGACGAGTTCTTGTTCCAAAACCTTCGATCTTTGGGTTTACCAAACACTAGATTCCTATGGTCATTTCCTACTATATTCTACTATGCTAAATCTGCTCCATTTACTACTCTGTTTCTTAACCAGTACCAGATTGTTTTTATGATTACTGTTTTGTAATATAGTTTGAAATCTGGTACTTCTAGGTTGCCTTTCTTAACATTTTTCCCCATTGGTTGCATTGATATTCTTGATCTTTTGTTCTTCTAGATTTTTATTTTTTTTAGCTCTAAATTTTTTTTGGTAGTTTGGTGTGACACTGAATAAGCAAACTAATTCATGTAGAATTGCCGTTTTTATTATATTGGCTTTGTTTACCCAATGAGCAAGTAATATTTCTCCATTTGTTTAGATCTGTCTTTATTTGTTTTAAATGTATTTTGTAACTGTGATCATATAGTCCCTGGGTTTGTCTTGGTAGGTAGACTCCCAAGTATTTTATATTGTCTGCAGTTAGTTAAAATGTAATTTCTCTTTCTATCTATTCCTGCTGGACTTTGTTGGTAATATATAAAAATGCTGATGATTTATATTGATTTATTTTATATCCTACAGCTTTGCTCAAGTTGTTATACCCATTTGCTTTTTAAGGGTTTGGTGCTTCACAGAGCACGTTTCAAGTCCTTCATTCTCCTTTTGGGAAAGAACCTTAAATTCCTTTAAAAATCAACCCAAACTTCTATTCCTTTTATTAATATAACTATTAGTCTTGTCCTCTCTTGTATAGTAGTTCAGAACCATCATTGAATTCTTAAATAGAATCACAAGTAAATCCCTATGGGATTTCACCTTTAACAATAGTTACAACCTGACAACATGAAATCCCTCTAATTTCTTTTGAAAGAACTTTGTCATATTGTATAAAGTATATATGTGTATACACAGACACATACACACACACATAATTACATGGCCTTCTTCAGGGTTATTAGCTATTGTTAGTTGTATCTTATATACTCCCAAGGCCAACAATTTGGTAAGACACTCGAGGAGTAAAGATATTCCCTAAATGACTGAAATTTTAAAATTCTGTCCTATCCTTTTAGGTGGCAACTGCCATCTCCACTGTGCCACTGTTTTTTTTTTTCCTTCTATAATTCCCAGGACTCAGGTCACAGATCATCTCCTATGACACAGAATGATCAAATTCGGAATGTAGCAAATGTGCTTATCTATATTTTTCTGTGAGCAATTTTGTCAAAGGTGCACAGCATCTGAAATCTATATTTAGAGAGCTACTCTCATTGATATATCTGGTGGGGATTCTGATGAAGTGTCACCTTTTAAAAAAAAACTTATAAGACTTAAGTAATATCCAGGAGCATCCTGAATCTTACTGTGACCATGGGAGGTGTCTCAGGTTATTTAATCTGAAAATAATTTTCTGACAATTGATAGAAATTGATGAAGAAACAATAAATGTACAAGTGTAGTAGATATTCATACTGAGGGAATTTCTTTCCAAGGCTTCATGCAAAAGTGAAGTTTCTTGCAAAATATCTTTCATTTATGGTGTGCTTCAGTTCTTCACAGGAAGAAAAGAAGGAAGTAAGGGAGGGTAGGAGAAGGGAGGAGGAGAATGAAGGGAAGAGAAAGGAAGGAAAGGAAGAGAGAAAGACAGTAGGAAATAGAAAAGAAAGAAGGAAAAGAAAAAGAAAGAAGGAAATAAGGGGAAAAAATGAAAGGAAAAAGAAATGTGCCTGCATTTTGGCTACAAATTTTTCCATAAACAGAACACATCTATTAAATGATTCTGTATGTGTTAGCATGATGTCTGTGCCAAAATCCAATGAATAAACAGTGGTTGAGAGAAGCAAGTGAAGGCAAAATCCCAGAATCCTCAATTAACCAGATCATGAATAAAGGAATTTCAAGGTGTTCTGTTTCCCTCCTACAGCTTTAATCTACCCCTACTTTCTTTTAATTGCTTTTTCAATATGACTTCATTTTGTTATATTTCTCTTTAATATTGATAATTTTTATTATTTCCTCCATGATCCTTTCTCTGTAGTGTTTTCTAAAAAAATAAAGAAAAAGCCTTAGGTTGTGAGTTAACTTGTTTTTTCGTGGTTTGCTTTTTATAAGGTTTCTTTTAAAAGGTTTTCCCTAGTGAATTCTTTTTAATAGAAAAATTCAACAACTCTCTTGCTGAAGGTGTGGATCATGACACTCTGGGGGGAGTTTCTGGGAAGCTCTGAGAAGGTTGCATAGGCTGCTTGCTTGAAATTTAGCTAAAAAAGAGTATCAGTGCCTTTTGGGGCTGAGGAATCTGCAAAACTTAGTCAAAGTCTAAGAAAATAAGAGAATAAATAATAAATATTTATTAAATGCTTACTATGTACCAGGCACTGTGCTAAGATACAAAAAGAGGCAAAAGATAGTCCCCTCTTTTAAGGAGTGCATAATCTAATGGGAGAAAACAACGTGCAAACAAATAATGTACAAACAAACTATATATAATATAAATAGGAAATAATGGAGAGGGAAGACACTAAAACTAAGAGCTGGGAAAGGCTTATAGTAGGTAGGATTTAGTTGGGTCTAAAAGAAAATCAAGGAAGGCAGTAGGTGGAGATGAGGAGGGAGAGTAGTCTAATGATGGGGTATAGTCAGTGAAAATGCCTAGGGCCAAGAGACAGAGTGTTCAGTTTGTGGAACAGCCAGGAGGCCAATAGCATTGGTTCAAAGAGTACTTGGCAGGGAGTAAGATGTGAGAAAACCAGAAAGATGGAAGGGGGCTAGGTTATGGAAGGCTTTGAACTCCAAATAGGATTTTGTATTTGATTGTGGAGGTAATAGGAACCCACTGGAGTTTACGGAGTGAGGGGAGGGATGTTGGTGCCATGATTGGATCTGTGCTTTAGGAAAATCACTTATTGGCTAAATGAGGGATGGATTGGAAAGGGGAGAGATTTGAAGCAGGCAAACCCCCAAGCAGGCTTTTGCAATAATCCAGGCATGAGGGCCTGCACCACAGAAGAGGATAAAAACATTATTTCTCCCCCAAGGACTTCTGGTTAAGATGGCAACTTGAAAGGTTTTAGAGAACCAATTCTATACCAGATAAACCCCAACAAATATATGAAAAAGAGTTCAGATAAAGAAAACTGAAAAGAAACAAAAGTAAGCTTCTTCATCCACTCCAGACCTGTAAAGAAAAACTACTGGAGAAGGGAAGAGGTATCAGGGGAAATCATGGAAGTCAGTGGAGGTAAGGAGGGAAACTGAGTCAAGGAAACCAGTGAAATATCTTGCAAATGGTCCTGAAACCAATCAGCTCTTTGAATCAGGCTGGAAAGAGAGGGGGGATGTCACAAGCCAACATGAGCTCAGGTTATTGGGGCCTTGAAGCCAAATCCTGGGCCTGGCCTGGCAGACTAAAAATGGGAAAGAAAACCAGCCCCACTATGTTACTGTGGAAGGAGATGGGACCTGGCTGTGTACTCCTCAGACCACCGAGATCTACAGAAGGAGAGGTCCAATTAAACACCTGGAGATCAGCATAGGGGAGAGGAAAGACAGAGGGACTTTGCAGAAGGCCTGGAACCAGAATGACCCTCAATATCCCATGGGGATCTGACAAGACCCACAGGAATAGACACAACCCACTCTCATTTGGGGATCATGCAAGAAGAAAAAGTCAGACAGGCCAAAGCCAGGATCAGCAGAAGACCACTGGAAGCCTGACATGGAAATCAGGAATTGAGGCAGAAAATGGGGTCTTAATACTGTCCAACCCACCCAGTTTGCAGTGGCAGTAGAATCCTGACTACAGAAGAAACAGAGCTAAACAAAGCTTACACAACTCATCCAAGAATACCAAAAAGAACTGGCCCCAAAACAATTATAATACAAGAATTGAGGCTAAAAATAACAGAAGTAAAAGTAAACAGAAGAAAACAATGAACATAATAAAGAAATGTTATGGATTAAGAGATGCCCAACAAATTATGTTTAAAGGCATCATAGTTAATGAAATAATATCAGTACTTGAATATTTTATTTTTTCAAATACATGTAAAAACAATTTTTCACATTCATTTTTAAAAATTTTGAGTTTCAAATTCTCTCCCTTTGTCCCTTCCCTTCCCACTCTCTGAAAGGGCAAGCAATTTGATACAGGTTATGTATGTTCAGTCGTGTAAAACACATTCACATATTAGTCATGTTGTGAAAGAAAATACAGACCAAAAAAAGTCCAAGAAAAATAAATTTAAAAAAATATGCTTTGATCTGAATTCGGACTCCATCAGTTTTTTCTCTGGATGGCATTTTTCATCATGTCTTAGGAATTGTCTTACATCATTGCATTGCTGAGAATAGCTGCCATTCACAATTGATCATTGTACACTATTGTTGTTACTGTGTGCAATGTTATGTTCTCCTGATTCTGTTCACTTCACTCTGCGTCGGTTCATGTAAGTCTTTAAAGATTTTTCTGAAATCTGCCTGCTCATCACTTCTTATAGTGCAATAATATTCCGTAACAATCATATACCACAACTTGTTCAGCCATTCCCCAATTGATGAATATCCCTCAAATTACAATTTTTTTTACCAGCACAAAAAGAACTACTATTAATACTTCTATGCATATAGTTTCTTTTCCTAATTTTTTAAAAATCTCTTTGGGATGCAGACCTAGTAGTGGTATTTCTGGGTGAAAGGGTGTGCATAGCTTTATAGTCCTTTGGGCATAGTTCCAAATTGCTCTCCAGAAAGGTTGAATCAGTTCACAATTCTCCTGACAGTGCATTAATGTCCCAATATTCATTCAAATTCACTTTTAGCCATTATCCTCATGACATCTACTATGCCAAACAAATAGTTTAATGAAAAAATAAACTGATGATTGTTAATTTCTTAGGTTAGGAGACAGTTCTTATTGTTTCATCAAATCATTTTCTTCTCCCTAATTCTGTGCTTTATACTTCCAATGTATGAAATTCATGGCTGGAGTGAATATTCAGGATAAAGTCCAGCATGCAGCCAGGAGAGGAAAGTATCCTTCTCCTGGTTACTCACTCCTCCCTAGATTTTTTACTGAAAGAGCTCTCCCCCTTTTTCTCCCCCTACTTGAATAATCCTTCCCAGTTTTCTTTGCACGATCATTATCTATGTCATGGCCCCATATGTGAGAGCACTTCAGGACTCTCCCCTGTGTTTTCTTCCGTCTTTGAATCATTCTCTTGTAAATTTCATAATTTTATATGGTTTCAATTATGATTTCTATGAAGATGACTTCCAAATATAGAAATCCGACCCTACTCTCTCTCCTGAATGCCAGCTCCATGTCTTTAACCGCTTGATGGTCATTACCACGCAAATGTCCCACAGGCATCTCAAACTCATCATGTCAAAAACAGAACTCATCTTTTCCCTAAACCCCACCCCTTCTCCCAGTTTCTCAATTTCCATCAAGGCACCATAATTCTTCTAGTAAGTCAAATTTTCAACCCAGGAGTCACTCTGCATTCTTCATTTTTACTTAGTTCCCATATCCAAATAGCTGTCAAGCCTTATTGATTGTACCTACACAACATTTCCCTCATCCATCTCCTTCTTGCTACATATGTGGACATCATTCTAGTTCAGAACCTCATCCATTCTCATCTGGATAATTGCAGTAGCCTCCTAAATGGTCTCCCGGCCTCCGGGTCTCACCCCTATCCAATCCACATAACCACCAAGTCCATGGCATCACATATCTAGAGCCAGAATGGACCTGGCAGGCCATTTATCCAATTCCCTTATTTTATAGATGAGGATCATAAGGCCCACGGTGGTAAAGTGATATGACTGAAGTCACACAGCAAGTGTCAAAGGCAAGATTTGAACCCAGGTGCTCTGACTCCAGAACTGGTACTCTTTTTCCACAGTCCCAGATATTCCAAAAGCACAGACTAGACCATATCACTCCACTGCTCAGGAAGCAATCCTCATTGTCTCTATGAGAAAATGCAAGCTTCTGTCTACTATTTAAAACCTCTCACAATTGAGCTCCAGCCAATATTTCCAGGGCAGCCAGACGGCACAGTGAATAGAATTCAGGGCCTAGAGTTAGGAAGACTCATCATACTGAGTTCAAATCTGACCTCAGACACTGACTAGCTGTGTGCCTCTGGGCAAGTCACTTAACCCTGTTTGCCTCAGTTTTCTCACCTGTAAAATGAACTGGAGAAGGAAATGTCAAATTGCTCCAGTATTTCTGCTAATTAAATTACAAATGGATTTGCAAAGAGTTGGACATGACTGAAACAACTGAACAACAGCTATATTTCCAGGCTCATTATGCATTGCCCCTTTTTTTTACACTCTGTGTTTCTACCAAACTGGCCTACTTGGTTGTCCCTCTTTGCATTGGCTATCTCCCACCCCTGGAATGCTTTCTCTCCTCTGCTCTGCCTTTAGAACCCATGGGGTCTTTCATGGCCCAGCTTCAGTGGTGCCACCCACAAGAGCCCGTCCTGATTCCCTTACTTCTTAGGGCCCTCTCCCAAGAAATGATCATGTATTATGTTAATGTATCTGTTTATATATGATTGAGGTCAGAGACAGTTTTATTCTTGTCCCATAATTTCCAACACCTAAAGCAATGCCTGGCACATAGTAGGCCTTCAGTAAATTTCTGGTGAATTGAATTAAGCTATAAATTACCATCATTTCAGATAAAGTATAACAGTGACACAGAGACTGAATGCAAAAACTTAAAAATGAGTCAGTCCATAAACATTTAAGTGCCTTCTTTGTGCTGGGTATACAAAGAAAGATTAAAAAAAAACAGTGCCTGCTCTCAAGGGATTCACAATCTAATGGGGGAGACAGCTTGCAAATAACCATAAACAGACAAGGTCCATAAAGGATAATTGGGAGGTCAAATAGAATCATTTATGTTGAATTTATATGCTTAGTGGATTCCATTTGATCACTTTTAATGTTTGTGAAAAAATTGATCTTGTCATCTCTAGAGTTCTTTAATTTGTTTCCTAAACTGTTTTTTTGAAAAAAAAAAAAACCAGTCCTTTGTTGTTCTTGTTTAAACATGAAATTGGAAGTATTTTGCAGAATTATTTAAGGGAAAAAGTACTGAATTAAACATCTAATAGGTTTTTAACAATGTCTGCTTTATGTATTTATGTTTCCATAAAATGAAATAACTTTAGACAAGATTAGATTTTCTTCAGCTAGTCTATAACTTTATTTAAACAATATATGGCAATGTATTTTAAAGATAAAATTAACGATGACATTTAGTTCAGTTCTGACTATGGAATTAATCTGTATATGAAATTTATGTTTTCAGGTTTCAGGACAGCCAGGAACACATCGACTATCAGAAGTTTTTCTGTGCCATAAACTGGAGAGTCAACCAGGTTCCTCCTTCCCAGGCGCTCACCCGTCCAAATGTAAAGATCAATGCATATTTCTAAAGCTATCTAGACAAAATCTTCTAAGGTTTAAAAAAGAGATTTACCTTTGGTGGCCTTTATCTTAGAAATATCATCATAATACAGTGCATGAATACTTGTTGCAAATAGGAGACGTATTTTTAAAAATTACAATATGAAATTGTTTAGTTAGAAAAAAACAAAGGACATGGGACAAGACAATTCTTTGGAAATTTTGGGACTGTCTGAATTCTCATTTGAGAATTTCACTGAGCCCCTAAGATTTCAATGTACCATGTATTTTAGAATACTGTGTTTTAATTTAAAAAATGTTTTAAATAAGAATAATTTCCATAATAGGCAAGTACTAAAGCGGAACAAATGCTGTATATGATACTCTAGAAAATGGACTTGTTATTCTATTTGTACCTACATATACAAAATATTACAGCTGAAAAGAACACAAGATAAGAATATGAACATTTGCAAAATCATGTAAAAAAGGAAGGTGGAGCAATATTATCTTATAAAGCAGTAAGAAAAAAGGGCATAAAACCATTTAAAAGAAAGCTTGGTAAAGAAGTCCAGCTAAGAAAATCCATACTGAGGGAATTCAAGGATGAACATGGAAAGCAGGCTACAAACAGAAGAAAAATGGAAAATATTTGCAAAAAGCATTTCAACATATTATTTTCTCCATCAAAGATAGTGGAACCATCACATATGAACCCTAATCACAGTCCCTGAGATGCTTTTAGAGGAGGGAGAATGTCACTAGAGAGAAACAAGAAAAGATACTACATTTCTCTTGGTTCTCCTCTTACTTATCTGACTGCTCTTTCTCACCCTCCTTTGCTGGATCTTTATCCAGGTCATACCTGCTATCCATGGGTGTCTGACAGAACTCTGTCCTGGGCCCTCTTCTCCTCCCCTTCTGTATACTATTTGACTTCATGATCTCATCAGTTCCCATGAATTTCAAACTGGATGACCTGTGTACATCTTAAACTCCAGCATATCCACAAATGAACTAATCATCTTTCTCCCAAAACCCTTACCCCCTTCTAAACTTTCCTCTTACTATCAAGTGCACTTACTGTCCTTCTGGTCACTCACGTTTATACCCTAGCTGTCATCCTTGATTCCGCACCCATCCCTACCACCTATCCAATTTGTTGGCAGGCTTATCAGTTTTACCTTTATGATAGCTCTTCTGTATATCCCCTTCTCTCCTCTCACACTGACACCAACCTAGTGCAGGCAGCATCACCTCACACTTGGACTGTTGTAATAGCTATTTGGCTCCCTGCCTCAAACTCTCCCCCCGCCCGTTCAGTCTACCCTCCACTCACTCCACTTGTCTCTCTAAAGCACAGGTCTGATTACGTCACCCACCTTCTCCTGCCCCACTCAGTAAACTCCAGTGACTTCCATTTATCTCCAGGATCAAATTTAAATTTGATGTTCAAAGCCCTTCATTACCTGGCCCTTTCTACCTTTCCTGCCTTCTTACTCTGTGATTAAATGACATTGGCCTCTTTGCTGTTCCTAACACAAGTGACTCCTCCTCCCAACCCCACGCATTTTCTTTTTCTCTTCTCTTCTTTTTCTTTTTCTTTTTTTTTGAATAACATTTTATTTTTTTAAATTACATATAAAAACAATTTTTAACATTTAAAAAAAATTTAGCTCCAGATTTCCTCCCTTCCTCTTCCCCCTCTTCCCTGAGACAGAAAGCAATTTGATATAGGTTATACATATATAATCATGATCTATATTATTCATGTTGTGTGAAAGAAGAGACCAACAAAATATAAAAAAAGCAAAAAATAGTATGCTTCAATATGCATTCAGACTCCTTGAGTTCTTTCTCTGGAGGTGGATAATATTTTCATATGAGACCTTTGAATCACTGAATTGCTGAGAAAAGCTAAGTCATTCACAATTGATCGTCATACAATATTGCTGTACCTGTGTACAATGTTTTCTTGGTTTTACTCACTTCACTCTGTTCATGTAAGTTCTTTCAGGTTTTTTTGAAAGAATCCTGTTCATTATTTCTTATAGCAAAATAGTATTCCATTACAATTATAAACCCCAGTGATTTTGTCATTCCTCAAATGATGGGCATCCCTTAATTTCTAATTCTTTGCTATCACGAAAAGAGCTACTATAAATATTTTTGTACATGTAGGTCCTTTTCCTTTTTGTTTTTTTGTTTTTTTACCTCTTTCAGATAAAGACTTAGTGGTGTTTCTGGGTCTAAAGTTATGCACAGATTTGTAGCCCTTTGGGCATAGTTCCAAATTGTTCCTTAGAATGGTTGGATCAGTTCACAGCCCTACCAACAGTGCATTAGTGTCCCGATTTTTGCACATCCCTCCCAACACTTATCATTTGCCTTTTCTGTCATAGTAGCCAATCTGATAGGTGTGAGGCAGTGCATCAGGGTTGTTTTAATTTGTATTTTTCTAATCAATAGTGATTTAGAGCATTTTTTTCATTACTATAGATATTTTTGATTTCTTCATCTGAAAACTACCTGTGCCTATTTTTTGACCATTCATCAATTGGGGAATAACTTGTATTCTTATAAATTTGATTCAGTTCTCTATATATTTGAGAAATGAGGCCTTTATCAAATACACTTGCTATAAAATTTCCCCCCCCAGCTTTTTGCTTTCCTTCTAATCTTGGCTGCATTGTTTTGTTTTTTTTTTGTTTGGTTTTTTTTTGGTGCAAAGCCTTTTTAATTTAATACAATCAAAATTATCCATTTTACATATTGTAATGTTCTCTATCTTTTCCTTGGTTATAAATTCTTTTCTTATCCATAGATCCGGCAGGTAAACTATTCCTTGCTCTCCTAATTTGCTTGTAGGTATCACCCTTTATGTCTAAATCATATACACATTTTGACCTTATTTTGGTATATGGTGTGAGATGTTGATTTATATTTAGTTTCTGCCCAATTGCTTTCCAATTTTTCCAGCAGTTTTTGTGAAATAGTTAGTTTATGTCTCAAAAGCTTGGTTATTTGGGTTTATCAAACACTAGATTACTGTGGTCATTTACAATTGTATATTATATACCTAATCTATTCCACTGGTCCATCACTCTATTTTTTAGCCAGTACCAGATTGGTTTTGATGATTACTGTTTTATAATGCAGTTTGAAATCTGGTACAGCTAGGCTATTCTCCTTCACAATTTTTTCTATTGCTTCCCTTGATATTATTGTCCTTTTGTTCTTCCAAATGTATTTTGTCATTATTTTTTTTTTAGTGCTATAAAATACTTTTATGGTATTCTGCTTGCTATGGCACTGAATAAGTTAATTAATTTAGGTAGAATTATCATTTTTATTATTGGCTCTACCTACCCAAGAGCAGACATTAATATTTTTCCAATTATTTAGATCTGACTTTATTTGTGTGAAAAGTATTTTGTAATTGTGTTCGTATAGTTCTTGGGTTTGTCTTGACAGGTAGACTCCCAAGTATATCACCTACAGTTATTTTAAATGGAATTCTTCTTTCTATTTCTTGCTGCTAGACTTTGTTGGTAATATATATAGAAATGCTGATGATTTATGTGGGTTTGTTTTAGGTCTTGAAACTTTGCTAAAGTTAATTATTTCAAGTAGTTTTTTGTTTTAGTTGATTCTCCAGGATTATTTAAGTATATCATCATATCATATGCAAAAAGTGATTGTTTTGTTTTCTCATTCCTTCAGTTTCTTTTTTTTCTTTTATTACTATAGTTAGAATTTTTAGTACAATATTGATTAATAGTAGTGATAATGGACATCCTTGCTTCACCCCTGATCTTATTGGGAAGGTTTCTATCTTATGCGCACTACAGATAATGGTTGATGACGGTTTTAGATAGATACTACTTATCATCTTAAGGAAAATTCCATTTATTCTTATGCTTTCTAGTATTTTTAATAGGAATTAATGTTGTATTTTGTCCAAAGCTTTTTCTGCATCTATTGAGATAATCATATGATTTCTGTTGGTTTTATTATTGATATGGTCAACTATGCTGATAGTTTTCCTAATGTTAAACCAGCCTACATTCCTGGTATGAATCCACCTGGTCATAGTGTGTGATCTTTGTGATATATCTCCTTGCTAGTATTTTCTTTAATTTTTTTGCATTACTATTCATTAGGAAATTGGTCTATAGTTTTCTTTCTCTATTTTTGCTTTTTTTGGCTAGGTTTAAGCATCATATTTGTGTCATAAAAGGAATTTGGAAGGATTCCTTCTTTGCCTATGTAGTATAGTATTATATAATTGTTCTTCAAATGACTTGTGAATCCATCTGGTCATGGAGATTTTTTATTAGGGTGCTCATTGATGGCTTGTTCAATTTCTTTTTCTAACATAGCATTATTCAAATATTCTGTTTCCTCTTCTGTTAGTCTGGACAATTTATATTTTTGTAAATATTCATCCATTTCACTTAAATTGTTAAGATTTATTAACATTTAATTGGACAAAATAGCTCCTTATAACTGCTCTTTTGGTGATGAATTCATTGACTGTGAATTCACCCTTTTCATTTTTGATAATGGCAATTTGGTTTTCTTCTTTCTGTTTTTAAATAAAATTAGCTAATGATTTATCTATTTTATTGTTTTTTTCACCAGCTCTTAGTTTTATTTATTAGTTCAATGATTTCTTTCAATTTTATTAATCTCTCCTTTGATTTTCAAGATTTTCAATTTGGTGTTTAACTGGAGATTTTTAATTTGTTCTTTTTCTAGCTTTTTTAGTTGCATGCCCAATTCATTTATCTGCTCTTTCTCTATTTTATTGATGTATGCATTTAGAGCTAAAATTTCCCCTAAGTACTGCTCTGGCTGCATCCCATAAATTTTGTTATGTTGTCTGATGGTTGTCATTCTCTTTAATGAAATTATTGATTGCTTCTATGATTTGTGTTTTGACCCATCCATTCTTTTGGATTAAATTATTTAGTTTCCAATTAATTTTTAATCTATGTTTCCACAGCCCTTTATTGAATATATTTTTATTGCATTATAATCTGAAAAGGATGCATTTGATATTTCTGCTTTTGCATTTGGTTGTGAGATTTTTTATGCCCTTATACATGGTCAGTTTTTAAGTAGGTGCGGAGTAGGTGTTGTATCACTGAGAAAAGGTATATTCCTTTCTATTCCCATTCCGTTTTCTCCATAGTACTTTCATATCTAACTTTTCTAAAATTCTATTCATTTCCTTAACTTCTTTCTTATTTACTTTTTGGGTAGATTTATCTATTTCTGAAAGAGGGAAATTGAGGTCCCCCTCTAATATGGTTTTACTGTCTATTTTCTCCTGTGACTCATTTAACTTTTCCTTTAAGAATTTGGATGCCATACCATTTGATGCATATATGTTTAGTATTGTCTATGGTACCTTTTAGCAAAATATAATTTCTTATTTCTTTTAATTAGATCTGTTTTTGCTTTTGCTTTGTCTGAGATCATGATTGCTACCCCTTCTTCTTTTTTTTTTTAATTCATCTGAAACTTAATAGATTCTTTGTATCCCAGTGACTAGCACAGTGCCTGGCATATAATAGGTACTTAATAAATGTTTATCGATTGACAAATTGGATCAAGTAGTAAGAAAGTGCATGCTGGACATGATATGATTGTAAGAGCATTGCATCGAAGGAGCAATATACAAGGTATCTGAAGGAGGGAAAGATGTGAGAGGAGTAGGAAAAAAATATTGAACCTTATTACTACAAAAAAAGAAGACTAATAAAAACATTAATCATTACCAAGCTATGTCTTCCTTTCCCATTTATACAAAATTTTTATCAGAATCATCTGTCCACTAACTGAGGACATCTTTGATGAGAGGCAGCAACAGATAGGTTTTTGATAGTGATATTCAATAGTAGATTACATATATGACATGTCACAATTGACTGAAAGATGTAGAGAATATAATGTCACATTGTGCTTATTTTTGGTAGATTGGAAAAGCATGTGATCCAGTAGAGTAAAATACCACTTTACAGGATCTTTTACAAAAGGGTATCATTTCCATATATCAAGATCTTTCAGGATTTTTTGAAAGATCTAATAATGAAAAGAATCCTATTCATTGACCTTCTGAAATATGAGATGAGGCATAAAACAGGGGAGTTATATACTCATCAAAATTATTTGCTGTTGTGATGGAGATCCAGGTGGAGGATTCCCTCTGGATGGTGAGGTCCTCCAGATTGTGGATGACATTGTGTTAATTGCATTCACATGCAAGACATTGTAGAGTCAACTGGAAAAATTCTGTAATCATTTAGAGGATTTTGAAAGCCCATCCATCCATACAGGAAAGAACAAGAGGTGTAAAGAATGTCTATTGGGCAGATTTGAACATTCATTTCAGTGGACATGCTACAGAGTTTTTCCAGCAGTATGTATATCTGGGACAGAACGTATAGATAGCCAGTCAGCTCTATCCAGCACTAAGGAAGAGGAAATTATACTGAATGACTTTCAGGAAATTATAATACTCTTTTATTGACTTCAAGCTTCCCACTGAAAGAAAAGCTCATCTTTTCAATATGAACATTTTATCAATATTTTCATATGGCAGCAAAACCTGAAATGTCACTGACAGAAGAATTAAAAATGAGTGTCACGTAAAGGATAATGGAAAAATGCATGGTAGTTGTGAATAAGTTTCAAACTCTAACCAATAATGGTCTCTAAAGAATAGGAGTTAAAGTGTGTCACCCAGGAATTATATGACAGGAAAAAAAATGGGCTGGTCCCATGATAGGTGGACCTCCAGAATGCTCTACTGGTATACCTGCAATGGTGGGAGATATTAAGGAAGTCCTCCAGCAAACTAGATGGATACCTTGTGGTGAACGCAAGAGAATATGAGCCAGAATCACTCATGATGGGCCAGAGTGAATGGATTTCTGTTCTGGGCTGGTTCTGACTCAGGCCAGTCCCCTGGGAGTTTAGGTTCAATATTGAAACACAAAATAGACACATGAATCATTCAACAGGTAACAAAGGGAGTTTTACTTAGCCAGACCAGGAGAAGGCTATTTAGTGGGGTTAGACTCAGAGGCCACTTCCGTTTGATTCAGCTGCGTGAAGCTCCATTGTCAGAGCTGCCATCTTTTTTTCCACCAGTTAAAATTCAGAAAGTTCTCTGAGCTTCTTGTAGCTTATATATACAGGTGACCAAGAAATGATGTCAGTAGCTAGAGCCCATTAATCCCTGGAGGCAGCCAACTCTTGAGAATGGTTTTAACACTTTTTGAGGAAAAATTGGGCTAACGTGCCCAGGAGAATGGATTAGGATACTACACCTGCCATAGTTGTGATCTTCTACTTCATTGTAGGGAACTTGAATCGATGAGATCCTAGATCCATTTGAGTATCAAGAGTTTGAGATGGTACCAAAGAAGGCTTTTATCACACCGATAACTCCACTAAATTATTTCTCCTTAATCCTGAAATATCCGTAGAAAAAGTAAAAGAAAGTCATCTCAATATTTTTAAATCAATACTAGAGAGTCAAATGAGATACCATATGTAAAGCACCTTGTAAATCTTAACATGGTGCATAAATGCTAGTTATTAAGTGTTATTATTATATGTTTTTGTTATTATCTGGAATTTTATAGGTATCTGGATGATTAAAATTTTTGTTTTTCGTTCGGATGTTTGGCATCATAACACCACCTGTATGGTAGATATAGCTAGTCCTAGGTTGGGCAGTATATGGTTATCAGCTATAGGCATTGAATATGAGTGTTTTTGAGAAGGAATTTTATTCAAAGCAGATTAAGTAAATTTATCCAGTTACAGGATACTAGGCAGGGTTTCCAGTGGCAGCAGACTTCTACTGTTCCTTCTCATCCTCTATAAAAAAGAAACACAGTTAATCCTTCAGACCAATATACCCTTCTAGTCTGGTCATAATACCACATAATTGAATCCTCTAGCTATGAGAATAAACAAGTGGCCAAAAGGGTTCAAACTTTGGTCTGGGCCAGCTGACTGTTCCCTGGAGATGTTAAGGACTAAGATCTTTATTGATACTAGCCAAGTGTTCTGTAAAAATAAAATGATTCATTTAGTATGGGATCAGTGAGGCTGCATTCTGAATATTTGATTTATTTGGCCGCTAGCAATCTCTTCCATACCTAGAATTCCATACTCACAAAATATTTCATTATCCTTTCTTAGAAGTATTAAAAGTATCTTGCTCTACTAAAAAGAACAATAACAACATTTTGATCCATAAACAAGTCAATTAACCTTATGTTCAGAAGCTCATTATGTTTAATTCACCTCACTGTTTCAGCATGGTGGAGAGGAAAGGGCACTGTACTGGGAGGGTGACATCCTGAGTTCTACTCTTCCCTCCATACTTTATTAGCAGTATGGCCCTGTGCAAGTCACATAACTTCTCTGCACATCTGTAACAGAAGGAATATGTTACGTATTATATAATAGTAGCACCTCAGTGGTCTTGAGACAGGGGGGTTAAGCACACTTAGTAATACTACCTTTTGAAACTTCCTTTCTAGTTCTAAGGTTCTATGGTTTTATTTCTGAAAAGTGAGAGTCTTAGTAGACCAACAGCTGGGTGCAGTGCATTGTACTTGAGATGACAGACCAAGAATGGAATATCATGGAGTGGCTATGTTCTAGATATGAATGAAATATTTCCTTCAGGGAGAGATATTGAAGAAGTTAGGTTGTTATTCATTAGGACTAGAAGAGCTTTGCCCAGAAAGTGTCCCAATAAGCTTGATGTCTTAACTTTGAGATGGTGACTTCTAAGAGAAGATGCCTGTTGTGATAACTTCAAGATACTTGTAAAAGGAAGCCAAATGTGAAATGAAAGGATTGAGTTAGATGATAATGAGAATTTAGCTGGAATAGAAAGACACTCCCATAGGTCTTGGAAAGAAAAAAAAAATACTTTCTGTTTGGGATTAGAATAATAATTCCCAGAACGAAAAATGAATTTTTATTGAATACTATTTAGGCATAATTTTATAGAGCTCATGCATACAGATGAGGTAGTAAAATTATAGAGGCCAGGCAATAAGTAGTTCATGTTCTATGAATATGGATCCTAGGATACTTCTGTTCAGGTCTTCCCTAACCAACTCTTTACAATTGATCGTTTGATCCCAGAGCTTGACCTGGTTTACCATGTGTGTGTGTGTGTGTGTGTGTGAGGGGGATTACCGGTAGGTCTGCCTCCTCAGGGAGGAGAGGCTCTGATTCACCTCTCTTTACCAGATGACTTGGATTATTCTCTTCCACAGTTATCTGAAAAGTGGAAAATGGAAAAAATACATCTTTCCTGGGGAAAGATTGGGAGCTCCTGTTCCCATGGAGTATTAGAAACTCAGAGTTGGAAGTGCCCTTAGATGCATAAATCTCTCCACATATCCAATGACACACATTCTTTAGATTTTATTTGACATGCTCAGAGCACTGGCATCAGTACATAACTAAAAGACTAGTTTCTTCTTGTAGCAGCCAGGTGGCACGGGATAGAGTGCCATATCTAGAGTCAGGAAGACTCATCTTCCTGAGTTCAAATCCCACCTCGCACACTTATGAGCTGGTTAACTCTGGGCCAGTCACTTAACCTTGTTTGCTCATCTTTAAAATTAGTTGGAGAAGGAAATGGCAGTATCTTTGCCAAAAAAAAAAAAAAAAAAAAAAAAGCAAACCCAAATGGGATCACAAAGACTCAAGACACAACTTAAAAATGACTGAATAACAAAGTTTCTTTTACTTTCCTTGGCCTTGTTTCAATAGTTAAATGCTTAATAATGCAGATCATCTTTGGTTTTATTTTATATGATATGCTGGCTCCTTCAGGGCAGGAACTGTTTTCTCTCTCTCTCTCTCTCTCTCTCTCTCTCTCTCTCTCTCTCTCTCTGTCTCTCTCTCAACTGTCATTAGGCATAGTCCAATAGTAGCTTAGTTAGTGATCAGAAGGGTGATTTATCTTTCCCTGTTCTGTGTGAACATCCCTGGTTCCAACTTTATTGCTGTCTTTACTGTCTTATGTTTTGGAGACATCACTTCCATTTTGTAGTGATTATCCACAGATGGTGGCTATAAAACTGGCAGAAATAGGTCCCTTTGGTTATGAGCCTGTCTGATTAATCTCAGAATTAAAATTAAACACACACACACACACACATAAATAGGTACTTGTGGAAACTTTTTAACTTTACCTTTCTAAGACTGGCATCTTATCTTTTGATATTTCAGAGGACAATTCGAGGAAGCTGCCCTTTAACTACTGCAACATAAAACAGCATTATATGTTAATACGTGATATCATTCCTGTCATTGTTCTGTGACATGTAGGCCTTAGGCAGGGAAAGCAGGAGGACATTTGTGAGGCCCTTGAGCCTTGCCTTTCGGGAATATGTCTTATTGTTGGCCTCCTTTCTGCTTGTATGTTCCTGATTTTTGGAGACTGTGTGTGAACAGTTAATTGCCTGTTGGACTGTCAGAAAAAGAGAATAGCTTCATTCTAGCTTAGATTATTAAGAACTGAAATCCAAGCTTCTTTAGCGTGCAGCAGACACATAGGATGAGTTAATGTTGCTTTTAGATAATAATGCCAATTCTTTCAAACCATAGTCTTTACATTTTGGAAAATGGTAGATAGATTTGGTAGCATGGTATTAAGGGACAAAAAGGAATAGCAGATTTTACTCTTGTGATTAGATGTCACTGCCATCTCTTAGAAATTTCAGAGGTTTTTTTTTTTCCTTTCACTCTTCAATATCTTATGTAGCCTGCCACTTGTCACTCTTCCATGTCTTTTACCTTCAATCTCTCCTTATCCACTGGCTCCTTACCTTTTTGTCTTACAAATATGTCCAGGTCTCCTCAGTCCTTAATAAAACTTCCACTTTACCTTTCTCATCTCTTCAAACTATGGTCCTACATGTCTCCTCTCTGTCACAGTTAAATTCTTAGATGAGATTGTCTATATTAATTGCTTCCATTTCCTTACCTGCATGTCAGTCCCTCATCGACTTACTTTTGACCTTACCACTCAACTGAAAGTGCTGTCTCCCAGGTCACCAGCAATCTCTTAATTGATCACTTCAATGGCTTTTTATCAGATCCCATTCTACTTGACCTATAGCTTTCAAACTTGTTGACCACCCTGTCCTGTTAAGCACCGTCTTCTCCATTGGCTTCTATGATACTGATCCCCTCTGCTTCTCCTCCCATCTGTTTGATTTTTCTCAGTCTCCATTGCTGGTGTGTTAAAATTGTACCTTGTTGTGGTCCCCTTGACCACCATCCCCTTCCTAGTCAGTATAATAAGTTTTTAAGTAGCCACTATAAAGAAATAACAGTAGGAAACAAGATTGTAAAGGGGAACCTAGAAGTCATATACAGACTGTCCCAAAGATCAAAGGAGCGTAATTTGCAAACAATATTATATATTAATCAAAAATCCCATCCTGGTAATATGCATTAAATCAAGGGAAACCATGTATGTTTTGTTGTCAGGGCCTTTTGGTCCTATGATACATATGTAAATCTCAGGTATTTCCAGACATCGGCAGTAAGGCCAGCAGCACCTCAGAGAAATCTGAGATGACATGGATGTGTTCATTTTAAAGTTTTAGTGACAACTTTGAGATGATCTGGATATGTGAATGAACCAACCCCAAGGTGGTATAGCTAAGTTAGTCTGTCCTACATCAAAACTCTATAAAAATAAGACCTCAAACTCCTATTCCACCCCAAACACTCATCCATCTTCATCTGTCTGCATGCTATCTAATCCTCCCAAGTCTAATCCATGCTTACATGGCTTATTCTCCATGCTTCTCCTCGTCCCCATTCTCTTCCCCACCTCTGCCTGCCTTCTTTCACCCCCCTCTCCCTGTCCCCATGTCATCTGCTTCTATATCCCTTCTCCCTTTTCTCACTGCTTGTCTCTGTACTTGAAATGCTGTTTACCCCTACATCCTCTGTGCCTTATTAAAGTGTGATAGTAGCCTTACTTCCTGCTGCCATTATGGTCTTTCCTAGTGAGTACCCAAAGAACTGGGTGTGCCTACTCCTTTTCATATTTTCATAAATTAATTAGCAATTCAGTTGGATTATCATCCTCTTTCTGCCCAGTAAATATAGACATCCCCCAGTGTTTTGTTATAGACCCTCTTCTCTACTTTCATGTCATTTTCTTCCTTGGTAATCTCATCAGTTCCCAGGGTTCATTTCATATCATTCAGATATGCAACCAACCCAAATCTGTCTCCTGAACTACCACCCTATATTTCTAAATGCTTGCTGTACATCTCCATTTGCATGTCCTCTAACTATATCAAGCTCTACATTTCCAAAAGAGACCTCTACTTCCCACCTCCCCAAACCTATGCCTTTTCCAGAATGGCTTCTCGATTTCTATTGATAGCACCATTATACTTCAAGTCACCCAGATTCACAACTTTGGAGTTATTCTTGACTCTCCCTCTACCTCATCTTCCCTCATGTCTGTTCAGTCCTATCAGTTACCACATCTTGTCCATGCTACCTTTATTTCTTTTCCATCTATGCCCTTCTAATTTCACTCAGATGACCTCTAGCCTAGTTTAGGTTCCATCACTTCTTTCCTAGACTATCAAAATAGACTCCTAATTAGTCTCTCTGCCTCCAGTTTTTCCCTTCACCATCATCCACACAGCTGCTAAATTCAATATTCCTAAAACACAGATCTGTCCGTGTTATTCCCTGCTCATAAATCTTCAGTGGCTTCCTATTGCCTCTAGGGTTAAATATAACCTCCTCTGTTTAAGCATTTGAAGCCCTTCACTATCCAGCTTCTACTTTCCTTTGCAGTTTTATTTCAAATGACTCTCCTCTACTTGCTTTCCATTCCAGTCATTTTGGTCTATTAGGTTTCTCCCTACATTTCTCCCAATATACCACCAGTGCTTCTTCACCAGTTCTCCCATGTGTATGGAAAGTAATTTGCTTCTTCCTCAGAGAATCTCCAGCTTCCATTAAATCTCAGCTCAGGTGTTCTTGTGTCTCCTACACAAGGCCTTTTTGGATCCCTCCAGTTATAAGCAACTTATGTACCTCTTGAAATTCCTTTCTTATAATTTTGTGTTCACTCACCTGGTTATGCATTGCATTCTTCTAGCAGAATGTGAATTCTTTTAGGGTAGAGGCTATTTAAATGTTTTTCTTGTATTTTCAGTGCCTGCTACATAGTAGGCACTCTAAAATATTTGTTAAATTGAATTGCATTATGTTTATTTATGTAGATATTATACTCCTCAGCTCATTCCTTGTATATTCCTTGAGGACAGCTACTATTGTTTTTGTCTTTGAATCTCCTAGCATCTAATAGTGTCACATAGATATATATGTAGTAAAATCTTAGTAAATATATGTCAAATTGAATCTAGAGCAAGAAGGGACCTAACAAGGTAGTATCCTGTTTCTAAAGATAAAAAAACTAAAACCTAAGGGAAGAAGTGCCCTAGGTCACATAGTACTTAGAAGAACCTATATTCAAACACCAATTCTTTGACTCCAAATCCTATGCTCTTTTTGCTATACCGTGTTTCCTTTAAATTAATTGACACATTTCTGATATTATTTTTATATGCTACCAATTGGCTGGAATAATGAATCCCTGGAAGTAGTCTCATTATTCACATTTGTGATAAGAATTTCCATTGGACTACAACCAATTAAAATATTTTATATAATTATAATTTTGAGTAGTGTGAATTTGAATATATGCAACCACCTCAGAGACTTATTGTTCATACTAAATAGGACCTAGCTGCATAGTGTTTAAAGAAGCATGTGGTTGTATATGAGAACTGAGATAAAAACTCATAAGACAGTTATGACCACATCATTCCTCTCATCAAAAACCTTCAGTGATTTTCTATCATAATAGGATCAATTACAAACTCCTTTGTTTGGCACTTAAGTCCCTACATTTCCCAGTTCTAGCCTATCAATTGATCTGTTTTTCTTTCCTTCTTTTCATATATCACCTAAACAAGACTACTAACTACTCCCAGACATACTGTATCCAGCATCCATGTGCTTATGTAGGCTATGTAGAATGCCTGGAATGCACATCCTCCTCATCTCTGCCTGCCAGAATCCTTCTCTTCCTTCAACACTTCGCTCAAGTGTCACTGCCATTCCTGATCTTCTCCTAACCCCATTAAGCTGGAAATATTTTCTCCCGCTTCACATTTTCTAGAACAGTTTGTCTGTGCCATTCCTTTCTTCGTTCCATTGCTACCTGTGTAATCTTGGGTATTTTGCTTTATTTAGCCAGCCTCAGTTCCATGTCTATAGGATGGTCCTGTACACCTCTAGAACTATGACTTTATAACTTGTATTCTCTGTGTATGTCATAGCCTCATCCAAAAGAATACAAACTCTTTGAGGGCAGGTGACTGACCCAGCATCGCACAGTTATATGTGCCAGAGGCAGGACCTGAACCCAGTTCTTACCAGCTCCAAGGCCAGCTAACAATCCACAGCGCTCCAATGACTCTCCTTAGGGGAGACCATATGACATTAAACAAAAGTAGTTAATTTAACAATAACATGAAAAGGATATTTGGAAAAATACAACTTTTATTCAGTTGTGTGTAGCTCCCCTTACCTCTAAATTTGACGCGGTGTTGCACCCAGTTAGAAGGGGGCCCATCAAGCCTATAGAATTCTATTTTTTTTTTTTTTTTTGCTTTTTGTTGAGGCAATTGGAGTTAATTGACTTACCCAGGGTCACACAGCTAGTAAATATCAAGTGTCTGAGGTAGGATTTGAACTCAGGTCCTCCTGACTCCAAGGTGAGAGCAGCTATCCACTGCTCCACCTACTTGCCTTAGGAATTCTAGCTGCTTATATACTGAGCTCTTTATTCTTCAGGCAACCAGGAAGCTTTCTCAATAATTCCCCTGGACCAATTAAACATCAAAGACAGCTTTCCTGCCTTTTTAGGGAAAAAAAATCAGTTTAGCCTAAGTCAGGGACTTCGGAAGATGTTACAAAACTAGTCTGACTTACATGGAGTGATTTCGCTCTTACCACATCCCACCCTTTAGTGGCAAGGTCCTAAAAATCTTCTGGGAGAACTTTCACCATATCGCAATATGATCAATTACAAACTCCTTTGTCTGGCATTTAAGTCCCTACATTTCCCAACTCTAGCCTACCATTTGATCTGTTTTACTTTCCTTCTTTTCATGTATCACCTAAACAAGACTACTAACTGTTCCCAGACATATTGTATCCAGCATCTGTACACTTATGTAGGCTATCTAGAATACCTGGAATGCACATCCTCCTCATCTCTTAAATGGCCTTAGAGCTATTACTAGACAACCCTAACCCCAGAGATGTGAGAAGACTTGTGTTGGCAACACTGAAGGAGGAGCTTAGGGCAAGTTAAAAAAAAAAAACAAGCAAACAAAAAAATAGTAGATGTTGTTTCAGCCCCTTAAAGTACTGTAATAGTACCACGTTGATCGTATATGAAGGACTCAAAAACCAAAAATCCCCATCATGGGTCAAGATCCCCATCATGGGTCAAGGTCATCTGCAATAAAGTAGTAAGAGGTTATTATTCTTTTTGCATGCGTCCTGTTCCAGGACTGGGGTTGGTACTGAGATTCTCCCTCTATTACCACCTATTCAGCATTCCTGGTGCATCAGCTCCCCTTCTCTGGGATTCTTAAGGAGGGAGGTGGAGATAACAATCACTTTCTCCCTTTAGAAGCCTCTGCTGAGGGACTGAGACGCAGTATGATTTAGTGGAAAGTGCCACATTTGAAGTCAAACAAACTGAGTTCAGATCTTAACTCTTCCATTTTAATACCCGTGTGACCTTGGGAAAATTACATAACCTATATAAAGTCCATGATTATTATTACCAAGTGCTTACAATGCCAGGCACTGTGTATATAGAGATTCAACATAGACTCTGACCTCAATAACTTACAACTCAGAAACATTAATTCATTTTTTTCGTGACTTGGTGGAAAGAGAAGAACCTTCATAAAGAAAGTGGCACCTGAATGGAAGAAAGCACAACCTTGAAAAAAGGAGTGTCTAGAGACAGGTGTCTGTTCAAAGCAGAAGGTGACCGCACGAACAAAGGCATGGAAATAGAGAGCAGGAGAGAAATGGGGGATGGAGTGTAGTTCACTTTGGCCAGAAGTTAGAGCATGCAAATGGTAATATAATTTTCAAAACAAAACTAAATTTCTTTAAACTTAACATGTTTATCATGATATGCCTTGGGATTGTTTCCTCAGTTTGCTACCCTCCTTTTTATGAGTTAATCTACCATTAAATTGTAAGGTTCCCCTAGGTCAAGTGCTGTGTTTCATTTGCCCTTGGTTTCTTGTCCTATACATAATGATAGGACCTCAGTAATGTCTACTCAACTGAAGTGAGTTGAAACATCATATTTGTCATGAAAACAAAACCATAGTCATCATGTAGGGAATGCTTACTATCCACATGGCAACTGTGCCTTAAAATGGCACTAAGGTCATCCTTTCCTTGAGGCTTTCCTTAAATCCTTCCAGCTAAATGAGCTTTCCCTCTCCAGATATCTTATCTCCACCCGCATCTTTTTTTTTTTCCTGAGCCTCTCCTTTACGTCCATCACATTGTCCCTTGTGTCCAGGCCATTTGTGTTTGTGTCTCATCCTCAATTCCATTGGATTGTCATCTTATAGACAGCTAAGCATCTTGGCATCCCCAGTGCCTAGCACAGTGCCTCACGGGTTAAAAAAATGCTTGTTTAATTAAATTGTTGTGTGGGGAGTAATAGGGAGGAATCAAGTAACATGTCTATCACCCTTGGAGATAAATAAAGATCAACTCTTTTTTTTTTAAATTAGCAACTTAATTAGCCTCTGTTATTTTGTTGTTTTCCTCTCTCGTATCTGGCTGCTTATACTACAGTGGAAAAAATTTTAAAATAGAATTAGATATAATCCAATTAAGTTGTCGTTTAAAAACGTCAGAGCAGATAAATCCAGAGCCTCTTAACTCACACATAGCTTTGCTGTTCTGACTCAGCTGCTGATATTGAATGTGTTTCCATTCAGCCTCATTGTCTGCTTCCTGTTTCAAGAGTTACGGATCCACGATTTTTCAGATCAGCATCTGCTTTCTTTCATCATTTAACTACAGTGACTTTAATAATCAACTTATTTGACTTCTTGAGGGGCTTCCCTCATGACTAGTTTGAGCAGTTTGTTGGTAACTCTCCCTGGTGCTCATTTCCCCCCGTTTTATCATAGGTGACACGAACTATTCTGTTGTGATTTTATCACACATCTCCTAGCTCCTCCGCCTTCCAAAAAGTGCTTTGTGCCATAGAATACTTATTAAATTAAAGCAAAGGGAATTTGATTTTGTTTTGAAAATTTAATAACAACTTTCAAATAGTTGGAAGCCCTCTTGAGGTGTCTGTCACAAAACCAAGACTAGCAAACCCTCAGAGGCTCCACAGAATAGCAGAAGTAACATCAGACTTGATTTTCTTCCATTCAGGACTGATGTTCAAATTACTTAACCTCTCTGATCCTCAGAGTCCTCATTTGTAAAATGAGGGGATTGGTATAAATGACCTCTTTGGTCCCTTCCAGCTTTACGTCTATAAACTTATGAACCATGGTGCACGAGGTACTGGGGAATGGCATTTTTTTTTTCTTCCTGTGATGCTGTATTCAGGATCACATTTTCTAAACCCATAGGTGATTATAAAGAATTTCCCATTTTGGGGTTCTTATTAACCCATAATGACAAAAATCACATAGACTTTTAGATTTTAAAGATGCACATTGCTTGTGAGAGTGAGATGTTTTTCTTCCAAAACCACAAACAAGATTCTTCCTTAATTGTGGTAGAAGTTTTCTTCATAAACCTTTACTGTGTCTTTGCCAGTGTTCATTTTCTACTTGTAGGTATGTGCATTATTTAGCAAATCATGTGATTTTTTTTTCTTTCAAAGGAGAGAATGAAGTCCACAGGATAATAAATGCAGAAAATGCTTTGATTGCACAAGGGTACAGAGACATCCTACTTTAAGTGAAATCCAGTGCAGTGTAGGAAAATTTTGGATTCACCAAAAACATAAATTGGAGAATGATTATTTACTTCACAGCAAGATATTTTTACTTTCAAATTTACTTTCAAACTGTAATCTTCCCTTGGAAAAAGTTAGCTGTGGAATAAACTATGTATGAAGCATTTATTTTTTTGCCACCCCATGTAATTCTCTCTCCTGGCTTCCCTTTTTGCCCTCAGAAGCCATGTTCCATTCCTATTAGTTAATTGCTAGAATAATCTTCCTGATAAAGCAAGTGAATATCTATTAAGTACCTAGCATCCGCCAGGCACTGGCACAAAAGTGACATACTTCTGTGCCCTTAAGGAGCTTCCCAAGTCTGAGGCCTTTAGATCTCATCAAGAGGTTCTGTGAAAAGATCTCCTTCCCCATTGTTCTTTGGGAGTCCCAGCTCCTGAGGGGCTAGAATTTCCTTGAAGTCCCTGGCCTTGGAGTCTGATATTTAATTGGAGAGATAAGTACCCAGAAAATAATTTAGAAATTGTAAATTGTAATTTGTAAATTGTAAATTTAGAAATTGTAAATTGTAAAATTGTAAAATTGTAAAAAGCATAATAAAGTAGTAATTAGCAGTACCATTACTATCTGTGAGCAAAATTAAGAGACCAGTGAATGGAGTAGGTAGGTGAAAAAGGCTATGTGTAGGAAATTGTGCTTGATCTCAAAATATGGACAGGATTTTAATAGATAGAATATCTTTAACTTTTCATTTCAGGAACTAAGTAGTTCCATTTAGCCAAATGCCATTCATTGCTTATCTGTTTTACTCTCGTGCTTGGGCAAATCTCAAGTGTATCATTACTGTAACACAATTTATATTATTTCTCTCTTGCTGTTAGAATTTCATTCATGAGTTCTCCCTATTTCTACCACATAAGTTATGGGGAGAATTTTTGATCATCATAAGAGAATTTGGGAAACACATGTTTCCCAAATGTGTTTTTCCTCATTATAGGTGTCAAGTAAATAAAATGTTGCATGAAAAATGAAAGAATAATTGTTTACATATACATATACATGTATGTATATAATACATATATAGGTATGTGTGCATATATATAAGTACATATGTGCATGTATATGCAAGAGAGGCAGCATTCCTAATATATGTGTGTCCATATACATATACAGGGCAGCTCGGTAGCGCCATAGTGCACAGAGCGCCTGACCTGGAGTCAGGAAGATTCTTCCTGAGTTCAAATCTGAACTCAGACACTTGCTAGCTGTGTGACCCTGGGCAAGTCACTTAACCCTGTTTGCCTCAGTTTCTTCATCTGTACAATGAGCTAGAGAAGGAACTGACAAACTACTCTAGTATCTTTGCCAAGAAAATCCCAAATGGAGTCACGAAGAGTTGGACACAAGTGAAAATGATTGAACAATCACACATACACATGCATATATGTGTATTATATATATACATAAATACACAATACACATATAGGTATATTTATATACCAGTATATACGTACACTTACATACATGTACATATGTATCAGTGTGGCATTTAATAAATGTTTATTGACTGGTTTGTGTATAAATGTAAATGCACACATATGTATACACAATACAAAGGTGCATGTTAAAACTGCACGAGATTTTGGAGACATCCTTTATAATTTTGCTGTACACAAAACACTGTTCACAATAATTCTACAAAGTGGATACGCTAAATATTATTATTTATAATGAAAATGAAAGTGAAACACTTCTGAAATGTTGTGACATTCCCTAAGGTCACATGGCTAGTAAGGGCTTGGTACCCCTGGGAACGTAAGCTCTCATGGCACTCACTCTTCTGTGCCGTGGATTTCCTCATCTGTTAGGCAAGGGAGTTGGCCTGGATGGCCCCTGAGAATCCCCTCAGATCTATCTGCATTGATGATCATGAGGATCTATAGGTAGATCTTCTCACTCCAAATCCATGCTCTTTCCACAACACCAAGCTTTCTTGCTACAATTTCTGGACAATTATATTTGTAGTATTTCATCAATATCAAGAAGATAAATGCTTAAAGATATAATTTAATGGTATGAACTGCTTTAAAGTTGTTAAGAGAATGTATTTGACTGCAAGACTTTAGTGTAGAGTTGAACAGCTCATAACCACTATTGATCAAAATGCACCTTTATTCCATAACTGTCCAGAATGAAAGACGTTTAACTCATGTCAGTCAGTTAGTCAGTGAGTATTTAGGAAA
Organism: Vombatus ursinus; assembly: GCF_900497805.2. Classification (NCBI taxonomy): domain Eukaryota; kingdom Metazoa; phylum Chordata; class Mammalia; order Diprotodontia; family Vombatidae; genus Vombatus; species Vombatus ursinus. The sequence continues at coordinate 10,166,000 of NW_020954587.1, read as the reverse complement.
TACTTATTACATGTCAGTCACTGTTCTAAGAGCTAGGGATACTAAGACAAAATCATGGAGGAGCCCATATCCTAATGACAGAAACGAAATGCCAGCAACTATGTATGTACAAGATATATGCAGGAGAAATGGAAGGTAGTCGCAGAGAGAAGAGACTTGGTGGGGAGGGAAAGGTGCCAGGTAATACCTCCTGCAGAAGTTAAAATTCGATCTGATTCTTGAAGAAAGCAAGGACAAAGAAGGGAGGAAGTAGAGCATTCCCCTAGGGATAGCTGTTGTAAATGCATGGAGTCGGGAGAGTATCATGTGTAAGGACGAGCAAGTAAACCAGTGTTGATAGACTGTGGAGTATGTGTGTGTGTGTGTGTGTGTGTGTGTGTGTGTGTGTGTGTGTGTGTGTGTGTGTGTGGAGGTGGGATTGGAGAGAAGGAGGGACCAAGCAAAAGAAGACGGGAAAAGTCGAAAGTGACCAGTTTATGAAGAGCTTTGAATGCCAAATAAAGGACTTTGCATTGAATTCTGGAAGTAATATGGAGCCACTGGAATTTTTTGAGTAGTCAGGGTGACATGATCAGACTTTAGAAAAAATCACTTTGGCAGCTAAGTGGAGGATGGGTTGGAATGGGAAGATGCTTGAGGCAGAGTTATCAAAGCTTTTGAAATAGTGCAGGCATAAGGTGATGAGGCACTGGACTGTGGAGGTAGCTCTGTGAGTGGAAAGAAGACATATATGAGAAATGCTGCAAAGGTAAAAACAGTAGGATTTGGCAGAGGATCAGACATGTGTATTGAGATCGAGTATGGACTCAAGGAAAATGCCACCATTGCTCGCCTTGGATAACTGGGAAGGATGATAGTGCCCTTGACAGTAATAGGGAAGTTGGAAAGAGGATTGGTTTAGGGGGAACGATAATGAGTTCTGTTTTCAACATATTGAGTTTGAGATGCCTATGGGACGTCCAATTTGAGTGCTGAAATACTAACTGGGAATCTTGTGATTTGAAGCCCTAGAGAGACAGTATCGGCCCACACTACATCTATATAGCATTTAATTATGTAGTAGACCTACATGGGTTGACAGTTTATAAATCACTCCTCTGCATAAGCTTTTTATTTTAAAATATGCTATTAGTTGGGCTATGGGGGAGAAAGTGAATTAATTCACTTGGAGTTGCAGATGTCAGTTGGTCTAGTCATTCTGGAAAGCAGTTTGGCGTTATCCCTCCCAAATCACTTAATTGTGCATTCCCTTTGACCTAGCAATACTACTACTAGGCCTATTCTCCAAGAAACTCAAAGAAAAAAACTCCTGTATGTAAGAAAATATTTGTAGCAGTATTTTTTTTTGTGGTGGCAAAAGCCATGGGGGTGCCCATAAATTGGGGAATTATAAAGTAATAGTATATAAATGGAATGGAATACTTATTGTACTATAGGAAATGACGAAGGGGATGCTTTCAGAGAAATCTGGGGAGACCTGTCTGAACTGAAGCAAAGCAAAGTGGACAGGACCAGGAAAACAATTTATACAATGGCAACATTATAAAGACAACTTTGAAAGACTTAAGGACCGTAATCAGTGCAATGATGCATACTGCTCACCTCCTAACAGAGAGATAAGATGAACACAAGCTGCAGAATGAGATGTACATTTTTGGACATTGGGCCATTGTGGAAATTTGTTTTGCTTGACTATACACAGTTGTTACAAAGGTTATGTTTTCCTCCAATGGGGAAGATTGTGGAAGGAAGAGATAACAAATGTTTGTTAATTGAAAAAATAGAATTAATCAAAAAAATAGCCTGTTAGTGACGCCAATGTCATGCCCATATGAAGCTGATCAACAGCCTCTTTTAAGTCTTGCTAGAATTGGCTTACTGTCTTACCTAAAGATAGGTAGGTAGGACTGTGTTTGCCACTGGTGAACATAAGATCATAGATTTAGAACTGGAAAAGAACATAGAGATCAGCTATAATAGCCACCTAATTTTATAGACAAAGAATCTGAGAACTGAGAAAGGTAAAGTGATTTTCCTACAGTTAAGATGTTAGCAGAGCAGACGTCATCTTGTGACATCATGTGACAGGAGTCACATGACTCCTGTGTGGCACATGGGCTCCTCCAATGCCCATGACTGAAAAAGAAGAATGACTCAATTCATGAATTGTCATTCTTTTCACACATCCATCATTAAAATGAATAATTTGTTAAAGTAAGGTATAGATATGCCTTGAGTAGAGATCTAAGCCTATGAACATCTCGACCAAGGTGTTCAGTCTTTGTGGTAAAATGAAATGCTTAGAGATACCCAAAATATTTCCTTTTTCTCATAGGCATTCAATCAAGATAGCCTAGGGCAAATAATTACTTAGCTATTGACAAGAGAAATATAATATCCTAATTTTTAAAATTTTCTCAGAAAAGTACTTAATCTTCTCAACCGTATACACAGTATCCTACCCAGGATTATAAGAACAAGAGATAGTGACCGAGCCATGGGCTAGAACCCAGATCTCCTGACTAGTTCTTGGTCCAACCCTTTTTATAATATACTTGATGGAGGAACAGTAACCACAGTACTCTTATGACTGCCAGTTCAGATTTTTCCTTTCTAGATGATGAACAAATGAAGAAATTAGGCTCATAAGGATATGAGTCATTATATGAAGTGGACTGTAGCAAGATCTGGTTTAAAAAATCTGTTTCCTCAATAGCTTTCATGTAAGTCATAGATAACTTGAGCTGCAAATTCTAAATATGTTCTTGTTTCTCCTGTGCAGAATGAAGATGTCTGGAGTTATGTGGCTCCTCCTCTTCCAGTGAAATGCATCAGATACTTGCCACTCCTGGAGGATTTATTTGGTCTTGAAGATCAATCATGATGTCAGTATAGGTCACCTCCTTTTGAAATTAGTGTTTTTGCTTCATCAGGGTTACCAGGATGAATTCAATTTCTTTTAAAATTAGAAAAACAATGATATATATTGAATTTAAATTCTGAATTCCAATGTAAAAGTATAGTTAATCTATTCTGTCATTTCTGAATTTCAAAATATTATGTTGCTGTAACACTGAAACTAATAAAAAAGTACCTTCGTTGTGTGTATGACATTAATATTCCACTCTTTTGAAAATTTGTAGTGGAATGGAGGTGACCCTGGGTTTCTGAAGGCAAGCAAAGTGGAGGGCCTTGTAGCTCTTTCCAAGTTGGAACAGACTGTAGATCTGTGGGGCAGTTGTCCTTTAGCAGGAAGTTGAAAATTGTCCAGCAGAGGCATTTGAACCAGCTAAGCACATGTTAATTAAGACAAGAGGGAAGCTTTCTCTGTGTAATTAATTTGAGAAGTTTCCAATCAACCTGCTGCTATAGGGTATGGGCAGTTATTTGGAAGCAGCTGAAGGAACCTTCTCATGACATGCAAACATACTCATTGGTGTTGTACTGATTGGGTTTCAGAGACTAGAACTTCTCTCTAGATGAATGTCTCACTCCCTCTGGGCTTTAAAAGTAAGCTGTGAGACCCAACATGGCCCTTTCTAACTCTCATACTTCAAAATTCCCCTTTGTCTTACAGGATTGGACCTTGTATATTGGAGCCCAGAGTCTTGGAGTGGGGTCCTACCTAGGCTATAGATTACATCTTGGGAGATGGGTGTTGTCCAGCAACTGATGGATTTATCTGCAGCAAACCCCAAGTACCACATGTTTGGGGCTCATCTCTGTAATCAATAAACTAATCAACAATCACTAGGTTTTGTAGAGCACTAAGGTTTGAAAGGCACTTGTGCTTTAATCTTCTATCATTAGATCTTCGTTTAAAAATAACTGTGAAATAGGTGCTATTATTAACCCGTTTTAGAGAAAAGGAACTTGAAGCTGAGACTGAAGTATTTTGCCTGGGATGGCACAGTAACTGTCCGAGGCAGGTTTGAACTTAGATCTTTATGACTCCAGGTCCAAAATGGCATCCACTGTGCTATCTTGAAGATCAATCATGATGTCAGTATAGGTCACCTCCTTTTGGAATTAGTGTTTTTGCTTCATCAGGGTTACCAGGATGAATACAATTTCTTTTAAAATTAGAAAACCAATGATATATATTGAATCTAAATTCTGAATTCCAATGTAAAAGTATAGTTAATCTATTTTGTCATTTCTGAATTTCAAAATGTTATGTCAGCCTAGTGAAAGCAGATAGGGTGGCTTGTCCTATCGTGACATGAGTCTGAGTAGCTTGTCTAAAATCCTTATGGTTTCCAGGTTCACAAGAAGGGATGTTTGCCAGATAACTGTGGAACTGAGTTCTTACCTTTGGGGGAGGATGCTTGTTGTTGATGCTGATGCTGATGCTAATCTTGATATTGATGATTTTTTACCAGAGAACATTCCTATCAACCCCAATTCATCCAAAACTTCTAGTTACTCTATGTGCTTCAGAGACCCATTCAAACTTTTTTTATCCAGGATCTCCATTTTTGGTTTTCCCTATAGGAATCTTTTGGAGAAATTTTCATGACCCCAAGTCCTAACTCACTGGTGGGATAGCTCTAAACCACAGTCAGTGAAGGTCTGATGAGAAAGGATTTGCTTGTTCAGCCATCTCCACAGTGTGTTTACCTTCTTGGGGGAGTCTCAGCCACAAGGTGATAGCTTGAGTCTTAGGGACACCATGAGAAAAAGAAACTCATGGAATGCTAAAGCTTTGCCTGAATTATAACCCCAAGTTCACTTCCTTTCCAGGTTAGAACTGATGGGGCTAATAAAGTGCGTTACATACTCTTGTGTGTGAATTTTCTGTGAGGTGAAATAAAGTCTGTTGCATACTTAATATCTATATCATACATTGAGTGCCAGTGTTGGAATTGGTGATTCTATTACTCACATTTGGGGGCAACCTAGATAAGAGTTCAACTTAAGATTGATTTCATTGATTTAGTCAGAGTGGAATGGGAGCAATGCGCCAAAGAGAAATTGATTCGAGGACTCAGCCCCCAATATTGAACCCACAAATCCATTCTTAGTGAGTTCAGGAGCTTGGAAGCTGAGTGGTCTGGACCACTACATTGGATCTGAGTAAATCGTTTGACTGTATCCTTAAGTGAGTTATGTTCAATCGGTAGTTTGCCATGGAAAATGGCCTTATGAGCTACTGATGAAGGAAGGAAAGGAGGAAATAAATATTTATTAAGCACTCACTACATGCCAAACACTGTGCTCAATACTTTACAAATATCTCACTTTGATCTTCCCACCAGACCTGGAAGGTGGATGCTATTACTGTCTTAATTTTATAGTCAAAGAACCTTAGACAAACAGAAGTAAAGTGACTTATCCAGGGTCACATCCAGCACTCTGTCCACTGAACCAACTAGTTGCCTCTAAAGAGGCAAGAGTAATAAAAGGCTGAGTATCTAATAGCAAGTAGGAGGGGCAAAGAGGATTTTGCAGTGATGCTCAGCGTGTGCAATATATCTTTTGTCTCTCAGTTGAGTGACAGCTATGCCCCTCTAGAAGGCAAAGAGATTTAAGAAAGGCACCTCCATTTTCTAATTTGTCAAAGCAAACGAAGTATTGCTTTTGAAAATAGAAAAAGAAACTCAAGGTAAAAACAAGAACCAGAGTCTTAAGAACCTAATGGGAATCCTGGCCCTTATCAGGAGGATGAGAAGTAGAAGACTGTGTCATAGAGGAGAAAGGGAAGAAAGACCACTAAACCCTTGGAACTAAATAATGAACGGGAAGCTTTTCACACTGCAGGAAAACAGCAGAGGCTAAGCCAGGGGTGGGAAACCTGCAGCCTCCAAGAGACATGTGGCCCTCTAGGTCCTCAAGTGCAGCCTTTTGATTGAATCCAAACTTCACTGAACAAATCCCCTAAATAAAAGGATTTGCTCTGTAAAACCTGGACTTAGTCAAAAGGCCCTACCCCCAGAACCTTTCTTGAAGGAAGCAGCTAGTTAGTTGTTGTCTAGGGAACAATAATGTTACAGAGGTGTCCGAGAATAAGAGATTAGCAAAAGTAATCCCTTTCTTCTTACTAGAGTATAGTGAACCACCTTTTTTTTTTTTTAATTGACACAAACAATAGAAATCTACTGAGTTCCTGGGGCATGAATTCAGGATGCAATGCAGGATGTCCCAAAGATTGTCAAGCCTGACAACCACTATCCACTTCTCGTGATTTATGTGGGGACAAATTAGATGACCACAAAACATCATTAAGGATTACAAGGTCCATTAAAAAAAGGACATTAATGGCAACAGATTTGCCAAAATAAGGCAAGAATTTTTGGAGAGAGAACCAAGTTTAGGAAGAGACCAGGTAATTAAGAAGATAGAATCTGGGGGTGAAATTAGGATCCTTGGACAACAACAAAAAGTAGAGGAAAAATTAACTCTTGGCCAGAGATGGAGTGCACCTAACTTGGGTTGGTGAAAATACATTTGCCTGGAGTCTTGCAGATCGAAGAAAAAGAACTTGAAATTAAAAAAAGAGAGGGGGGAAGGTATCCATTAAATATATACCATAAGAAGCTGTATCATAGGAAGAAAACCCTCAGTATAAGACTATTAATTCATAGTAATAAAAATACAAGAAAGGGCCAGCAAAAAATTCTTTGTTCTAAGATGTCTATATACATATATCTCAGATATGTGTAATAAGTAAAGTGAACTAGAAATCCTAATGGAAGGGAGCAAATCTGACCTCAGAAGGCATGACTGAGATTTTGTGAGATAAGAACTTTATGTGAAATAGGGTGTCAAAAAGATATGTCTCACTCAAAAGGAACAGAATAGGTATAATGGGAAGTGGAATAATATTAGATATTAAGAAGATATACTTGAATAAAGAAATCCAGGAATTCTAATTAAGATGATAGGATGAATGAGAGCAGACCAGACTAGCTCAAAACACAAGTATTCCCACAAAGATGGAAAAGGAGCACTAGACTTATTAATGGTAAGAAATACAAAGACAAACTATAATAAGTGCTATCCTTCAGCTCATGGGCAGTAAGGAAGTAGTCCTGTTAGAAAAGCCTGCTTAGCACAAAACTTGGAAACCTGCCAATGGCACAGAGATGCTCCAAGGAACCCTGAAACCTGGAGTTCTGTATACCTGCCCAAAGACAGAAAGACTGGAATGCTCCCTTAAGGAAGTTCCAGGGCAGCCTTCTGACCCCAGACATGGTAATGAGTTCACAAAACTGAGATCTGAACAGCAGGGACCAGAGTGGGATACCACAGGGCCTCTGAAAGTTTGAAGCATACACATCTAGAGCCCCTCAGAGCCTTGTAATATGCAGAGCCTATATCTGGACAAGTGAACCTGAAATGCCTACATTCTGAATCAGGATACACCAGGGGAAGTGAAAGACAGATGCAAGAGCCCAAATGATACAGATCAAGGCCTAGAATGTCCCTAGAGTCTCATCTAATAGTACAAGTGAAGTCAGAGTCTAGCTGTAACACAAATAGCAATTTAGGAAGTAGGGATTGAAATATTAGTAAATGGAAGAAGACAGGAACAATAAAGAAAATGTTATGGCTTCAAGGAAATAACCCAGAAGAAGAGAATAATTCTACAACAACTACAAACAGAACCTCAGAAGAAAAAAAATTAGTCTGGGCCCAAGGACTACAAGAAATCACAGAAGAAATGAAAAGAGATTTAAAAAAAATGAAATAAGAGCTCTGGATCAAATAATTAAAAGAAGAAAAAAAAACTAAGTATAGGAAATGGTAAACCTTACCCAATTACTCCCTGAAAATGAGAATGTATCTAACAGATGTAAATGACTCCATGAGAAACACTAAAACAAATAGACAGAAAATATACAAGAAAATATAGGCTATTTACTATCATAAACAATAGATTAGGAATAATATATCAGAGAAAGAGAATTAAAGAAACACCACTAGTCCCCACCAAAAAAAAAAAAAAATGAACAAGATCTAGAACATGAATATTCTGTTTAAAGAAATCATAAATGAAACCTGCCCAGACCTATTAAAACCAGAGGGCAAAGTGAAAATAGAAAGAATTCACTAATTGCTTTCTGAAGAAATCTCTAAGATTAAAACAAAAGGTCAGGAATGTAAAATTCTGAATCCAGAGATTCCAGATCAAAGAAAAAAAAAGTACTGTAAGTAGTAAGAGTTTAAACTCTGTATTGTTAAACTCTACAGTTTAACAGTTTGAACTTTAAAGAGTAAAACAAAAGAGTTTAAGTGTCAGTCAGAATTACATAAGACCTATCAACTATCACTATAAAGGATAACAGACCTTGGAAAATGATAATCCAAAAGGCAAAATACAAAGGCTTTCAATAAAGCATACTTTACCCTGCAATTCTACAAAGGGGAAAATGTACTCTTTATGAAATAGAAGACTTCCAAGAATTCTTGATGAAAAGACTAGAACTGAGTGAAAAGCTTAAATGTAAACATAAGAGTCAAGAGAAACCTAAAAAGATAAATCAATTAAAGTAATTGGAATGAATTATATGATGGTAATATATTTGCATTCTAAGGAGGGGCAAGAAATAAGTATCTCTTCAGAACTCTAATGCCTTCAACTGTCATAGAGAGAGTTAAATAAGACAAAGGTCCTGGGTGTGACTTTATTCTATTTTTATGATCTTGAGGGGAAAAGATGGGAGAGAGAACCCTGGAGAAAAAAAGGATAAAGATGGAGGTGGAACATATTATCTCATATAATCAGGGAGCATGAGAAGAAGGGTACACAAACATCTTGAAGGAAGGGGTCTGGAAGAATGCATTACATGAACTTCACTTTCATCTAAAACAGTAAAGGGAGTGTTCATCACACAATGTGTGTAAACTCAATAGGGAAACAAGCAAGGATAATGAGAGGGGAGAGAAGAATTTAAGAGAGAGGGTAGAATTGTAGAGAAATTAGTCATAAGCAAAACAAACTCCAACTTTGGAGGGTAAACCATGAAGAAAGGATTAAAGGTAAAGAAAGGGTAAGAACCTTTGACTGGCAGTTTGGACTCAGGGAGAGACAAGGACAGAGGAACAGAAGTGAATTGCTTCAATTCCTTTTTGCAAACTTCTTTTTTTGTAAAGAGACAGTCAGGGGCAATGAGGAGAAAAAAATACAAGAGGATAGGATACAGAAAAGTGTATAATTAGTCATCAGAATTATAAATAGAAATGGGAAGAACTCACCAATAAAATGGAAGATTATAGCAAGATGGATTAGAAAGCAGAGTCCTACAATATGATGTTTACAGGAAAAGCATCTATCAACACATACAACTTCAAGAAGAGCTAAAATGCATTCTAGAGTGCTTCAGATGCATTTTTAAATGATGAGGGTAGCAGGGGTAGCAGTCATAATCATAGAAAAAGAAATGGTAACTAAAAGGGAAAATATGGTTAAACTTGCCATAAGCAATGGCTGAGTATCAATTATATATGATATATATGATATGCACATGTGTGTGTTATATATGTGTATGTAGATATGGGCATCTATACATACATATGTAATACATTTATATCATACATATGTGTATATAGCTTATATACATATACGTACTTGAGTGGCATGGCACCTAAACACTCAAAGGAAACGTTAATCAAATTATAGAGAGAAAAAGTAAAATTATAATAATTGAGAACCTTAACATACTGTACTCCTTTCAGACTTAGACAAATCTAACTAAAAGATAAACAAGGAAGAAGTTAAATATCTGAATAGAATTTAGAAAAGTTAGATACGATAGATCTGTGGTGATAATAAATTGGAATTAAAAGAGTATATCTGTTTCCCAGCTGTGCATGGGCACCTTTAAAAATCTGATCATGTGTTAGGGCCCTATGAATGCAGAAAAGTATAAATATTAAACATCCTTCACTGAGTATAATGCAATAAAACCATATTTAAGGAATTAAATTAATATTTAATTAGAAAATAACTTAATCCTAATAATTATTGTGTTAAAAACAAATCATAAAACAATGCATAATTTCATCAAAGAAAATTACCACGGTATGACAACACACAAAAATATATGGAATATAGCTAAAATAGCCTTTAGGGGAAATTTTATATCTTAAAAAAAAATCATTAACAAAAGAGAAAGGATGGTCTACTGGTTTAGACATTCAAATCAAAAATTAAATTACAAAATCCAAGAATGAAAAAATCAACTAAACACCAAAATAAAAATTCTGAAAATCAAAGAAGAGATTAACAAAAAAGCAAAATGTTGGTCTGATAAATAAAACTAGGAGCGATTAAAAAAACTAATAAACAAGAAATGGAAAAATTATCAATAGATGGGGAAAAAAGCTTTGGGCCAAATATAATACCCATTTCTATTAAATAAAAAATAAAACTGAAAAACATTGGAATAAAAGGATCTTTCCTTATTATGGTAAATCACATCTGTTTAAAACTAATAGTCAATATAGGAATAATTGCTAGAGGGTTTTCCAATAAGCTCTAGGATAAAGCAAGAAAAGCTACCATGACTATTATTTGATATAGCTCTAGAATTGCTACCTATAGGAATGAGAAAAGTACAAAGGGAAACAAAACTTTTTTTTTCTTTTGCAGATGATATGATCGTCTATTTAGAGAACAATAAAAAGTCAACTAAAAATTAATTGAAACAATAACTACAGAAATATAGCAGAATATAAACTATAATCAATAAATAATTAACTTTTCTATAAATTATCAACAAAACTCAGAAGAGACAGAAAAAGAAACTATTAAAAATAACTACTGACTACATAAAATGGTCAAAACTACCAAAACATGCAAGAACTATATGAATATAAGTATAAAATACTCTACAGAAATAAAGAACTTAATAATTGGAGAGATATTAATTGCTTATGGTTTTATTGTCATAAAATGACAACACTATCTCAATGTGCAGAATTACTGCCATACCAATCAAATCATGCAAGAATCACTTCATGGAATTATTAAAAATATTGCCAAAATTCATCTGAAGGAGCCTCAAAGGTTCAAGAACCTCAAGGAAAATTTATATATTTTTAAAATCAGAAGGAATAAGGCCTAGCAGCACTGGATCTCAGACTATATTACATAGATGTGACATTAAACTATTTGGTACTGATTAAAAATAGAAAAATTGATGGGTGAAATATGTACTTAAGATATAGAAAAAAGTAAATGAACATAATAGCTTGTATGTAAGGCTATTGGGTCTCTTGAGTTTGAGGCTCCAGTGGGCTAAAGCATCTTAGGTATCTACCCTAAGTTCAGCATTAGTATGATGAGCCCTTGGGAGTGGGTAGCCAGCAGGATGCCAGAAGAGAAGCAAATCAGACCAGATCAGAAATGGAGCAAGCCAAAACTCCCATGCCTAATCTGGGTGGGGACTAGGATTATGATTAACCCCTGCTAATTCTGATCTGGGCAAGTTAGGGAGCTGCTCAGTCATTTTCCAGTTGTGTCCAACTCTTTGTGAGCCCATTTGGGGTTTTCTTGGCAAAGATACTGGAGTGGTTTGCTATTTCCTTTCCCAGTTCATTTTACAGATGAGCAACTGAAGCAAACAGATTAAAGTAATTTCCCCAGGATTACATAGCTAGGAAGCATCTGAGGTTAGATTTGAAGTCATGAATGTAAGTCCTCCTGACTCCAGGCCTGTCACTCTATCTGCTGCTGCTTCGACTAAGGGAAACACAGTTCTAAAAAAACAAAACAAAAGTTGACTGAGGAAAAAAATCTTTGCTGCAGAATTTCTCTGATAAAAATCTGATATCCAAGATATAGGGATCAAAATCAAATATATAAGAACAAGAGCCATTTGCCAAAAGATAAACTGTCAAGGCTATGAAGAGATAATTCTCAAGGGAAGAAACCCAAGCTATCAACAGCCATATGTCAATAGGCTCCAAATCACTAATAATGAGAGAAATACAAATTAAAACAATGTTGATATTCCATCTCACACTCAAGAGATTGCCAAAGATGACAAAAAGTGAAATTGAGAGTAGTTGAAGGGAATGTGAGAGTGCAGGCACATTAATGGACTGTTTGTATAACTAAGTGCCAAAAAAAAAGGTGAATCATTCTGGAAAGTACTTTCAAATTGGATCCAAAAGACAGTAAGCTGTACATTTATTTCGATCTAGTGATATACTACTGGGACCTTCTGGTCCCATATATACAAAAATATTCATAGCAGCAATTTTCATTGTGGCAAAGGACTAGAAACTAAGGAGGTGACCATCACCTGGATAATGCTAAACAAATTATGATATGTTGACGTAATGGAATATTATTGCATCCTAGGAACTGACAAAAGGCATGGATTCAGGAAATCTAATCATGGAATGATTTGTATGAACTGAAGCAAAGAACATGAGCAGAACTAGGAGAAAAATTTGTGTTGTGACTACAACATTGCAAGGAAAAACTACCTTGAAACTTTGAATTCTGATCAATGCAACATTGAGTCACAACTTTAGAAGATTGATGAAGTATGCTGCCCACCTTCTGACAGAGTATTCATAAAAGTGAGGTGCACAATGAGATGAGATATATGCTTACATCATGACTAATATGTGGATTTATTTTGCTTGATTATGTTATTTATTTCAGAAGAGGATTTTCAAAAATTAAATTTTGGGGGTAATTTAGAGTGATGATAGATTTAGGGTGATAGTGATAATGAAAAAAAGATAGAACATTTCATTTAAAAACATGCACACAGAAAAGGACAAGAGGAAGTACCAAGGGAGTCCCAGATAAGCAGGACATGGTTTAAACTAATATGTTGAATTTATCCCATTAAAAAAAAAAGTCAAGCTGTTCGTAATAAAGATTTACAGTTTCATATGCAATCCTCTTTTTTTTCTGTTCTTTTCCTATGAAGATATTAATGTTCACTAAAGCTTGTCAAATTCTGAATAATAAAATAAAAATTATTTTAAAAAAGAAATTCAGGAACCATAATGGGGAAAATGATAGGTAATGCTCATCAACAAACCAACCAAACAATCAATCAACAAGTATCTATTAAGTACCTGCTGTGTTCCAGGGATGGGATATATAAGTCTAAAGAATGAAACATGCCCTGCTTACAGTGAGTTTACATTCTAATGGAGGAGAAAACAAATACATATGAAAACAACAGAGACAGAGAGAGACAGAGTTAGAGAGTACAAATACAAAGCTAATAAGTGCAAATAATCAAAGTAGTTAAATACAAGGTAGTCTGGGAAGTGAGGGTTCTAGTAGTTGAGGGAAAGACTTTATGCAGAAGATGCTGCTTGAGCTATTATCTTAAAGGAAGGGAGAGACTGAGACAGAGATAAGAAGGCAATGCATTGCTGATCTGGGGCATGGCCAGCTGATCAGATTACAAGTCTCACACTCAGGCATAATATTAAAATGACATGGGAACTTTAATTATTTAGACTTCTTCTTGACCTCTGACCTAGTTAATAATTTCATGACTTGTCTTAATGATAAAGCTGTACTTCAGAAGGTCTAGGAGTCAATTAGAGGAACAACTGTTCTGGAAACTGATTATCAAAGAACAATTCGTGGGAGAATTGTCTTTATCTAGATCTGAGATGGAAGAGTGACTGGCCATTGTCTCATAAGCACTTTAAATTGTTAGAGAACAGATAACAAAGGGTTCAGAGATCCTATGAAATCTATGTACATTCCATGACCTAAAATTCTATGGGGAAATTGATCCTGGGAGGGATAATCAGACACTTTCAAGAATCAAATTCTTAAAACAAAGAAAAATCATTTCCAATGAGGAGGGGAAGGGGTAACTGTCAAAACTTGTTAATGTGATGACAAAGGGAAATCATAAACCAACTTAGGTTTTTTAAAAACCCAGAAGGTGGAAACAAGGGTAAGTAACAATGTAAATACTGAAGCTGGACATGGTCCTAAGAAAATAGTATCAGAGACAATAAAACTTACTGTGAGCTATGGCTAGTTAAGAGGAACATCAGGGACAACAAAAAAGTTATTTTTAGTTACATTGAAGAAAAAAAGATCAAACAAGGGTTAGGCCCTCTGCCAGATGTGGATAGGATGATTATAATGCCTACTAAATGGAAGGCATCAACTCTAATTTTGCTTCCATTATCTCTGCTCAGGAAAAACATTCTTGTATTATAAAAGATAAATAAAAATGCTCAGTATGAAGTTGAAATCTGAGATAATTGAGGATATAAAAGAGTACCTTGTTATCCTCGATGAGTCAAAATCACTGTAATAGTTAGCTGAATAAATGGAGGATATGACGGCTTGAGCCACTGTCTTCAAAAGATTGTAGAGAATAGAAGTTCTGCAGAATATTATGATAGGCAAATGTTCCGATTTTTCCAATTTACAAATTAATTTGTAAATTATAGGTTATTGAACTTGACTGATTCCAATTTGAAAACATATTAAAGTGTAGTTAGTGAACATCAAGTCAAGGAAATGGTGGCCACTAAATTAACATGGTCTCATCAAGCATAGGTCATGACAGACTAATCCGTTACTTTTTTTAATGTTATATTTTTAAAAAAATTAATTAATTTTTAGTTTTCAACATTCACTTCCACAAGATTTTGATTTCCAAATTTTCTCCCTGTCTCTCCCCTCCCCCACCCCAAGATGGCATGCATTCTGAATACTCCTTCCCCCAATCTGCCCTCCCTTCTATCACCCCCCCTTCCCTTATCCCCTTCCCCTTCTATTTCCTGTGGGGCAGGGTAGATTTCTATACCCCTTTCCCTGTATATCTTATTTCCAAGTTGAATGTAAAAACATTTTTTAACATTTGTTTTTAAAACTTTGAGTTCCTAATTCTTTCTCTTCCTCCCTCCCCACCCACCTTCATTGAGAAGGCAAGAAATTCCAATCTGTTACTTTTTTGAGAGGGTTATTGGACTGGTAGATCATTGGAATACTTAAGATATACCTGGATTTCAGAAAAAAAATTAATGAAGTCTCTCATACTACTCTTTCAGATGAGACAGTGGCCTATTTCTTTCATTTTGACCAAGGGCCCCTGGCTAGCCATCCTTCATTTCAACCCAGCTTCTGACTCTCAAGACTTTAACACCATGACCCTGTGCATGTACCTTCTTCCTCTCACTCTTCCTACTACCTTTCAGTTCCTTTTAATGAGTTCTCTTTCACCATTAGAATGTGAGCTCCATGAGAGCAGAGACTGTTATTCTTCTTGCTTGGATTTGTATCTCAAGTTCACTGACTGTTGACTGACTTTTTCTTTTTAATTCAACTTTATTTTGAGTTCCAAATTGAAAAAAAAAACATTCCAAGTATGTATATGCCAAATACTGCAAAACAAATTTGCAAGTTATCCATGTTTAAAAAAAAAAAGAAAGAAAGAAAAAGAAGAACTTACTCTTCAATTTGCAGTCTGAGTCCATCACTTCTCCATCTAGAGGTGGATAACATGCTTCATTATAAATCTTTCAGAATTGTGGTTGGTCATCATGGTGATCATAGTTACTAAGTCTTTAGAGTTGATTATCTTTAATAAAACTGCTGTTACATATAATACTGTATAAATCGTCCTCCTGGTTCTGCTTACTTCACTTTGCATCAGTTCATACAGATCTTCCTAAGTTTTTTAGACAACTCATCAGTTCTTACAGCACAATAGGATTCCATAAAATTCATGCACCATAACTTGTTCAGCATTCCTCAGTTAATAGGCATCCCCTTAATTTCAATTCTAGGCCACCACAAAACAAAAACAAACTGATGCAGATTTTTGTACATATGATTACTTCTCTTTCTTTGAATGCTTCTTGCCTCTGCCACCACTACAAACAATTTGTACTCCTGCTGCAAACCCACCTCAGTGTCTATAGGTCTTTCTGTCTTTCTTCCTAAGCTTCTCTAGACTGAAAAAGGGACTCACTGTGACTTTTTCTTGACTTTTCCAAGCAGAATTCAGTTTGCTTTATTTTCTCAGTTGTTGTGGAGATGGTGTGCTGGGTGAACTAGGCATAAATGCTTCCTCTCACCCCACCATCTTGACAACTGACTTTTTTGTATTCTTCACACATGACCCGCCATCTCTCCTACATCTCTGACTTTGTACTGCTTGATCTCCAGGCCTAAAATATTGTCATTCATCTCTTCCACCTCTCGGAATCTCTGATTTCCTTTCAAGTTCAGCTCAAATACAACCTTTTATTTTTTTAAATTTTTAAAATTTTTTTAGACAATTGGGGTTAAGTGACTTGCCCACAGTCACACAGCCAGTAAGTGTTAAGTGTTTGGTCTGAGGCCAGATTTGAATTCAGGTACTCCTGACTTCAAGGCCGGTATTCTATCTACTGTGCCACCTAGCTGCCCCTTCAAATACAACCTTTTATAAGAAGCTCTTCCTGATGGTAAAGTTATGCATGCTTTCCCAAAACTATTTCTATGCATTTCTATATGTATGTATATGTATGTGTATGTTTTGTGTGTGTGTGCATGTGTATGTGTGTGTGTAAATGTGAAGTTCCTCAACCCCAATGAATCAGTCAATAAATAAATGGACATAGTTGTAAAGGTATAAACAAGATGGTTTATATTTTGTGATCTCTTTATAAGGCATGAATCTCTTTAATTGAGCCAGAAAAGAAAACAATTTTACTTGCTTTTCGTATCAGTCAAGATAGGTAACAGAAGGTAAGTAAAACATATTGAGTCTATGTGTAAAGTATCAGTCCATTGTGAGTTCAGTCCAATGGGGTCTATGCCAGAAATGAAAAATTTCAATTCTAGACTTCAGAGTTCCAATTTCAGCCAAACCCCTAAAAGGAAAACACAAGAAAAAGAAAGTTCCCCTCCTGCCCCTTTCCTATCACCCTCTATTTATAATTACATAAGGAAGAAGAGACTGATAGGAGACAGTACATTCAATATAGAGCAGAGAAAGAAACACCAAGGACAAACAGACAAATCTAAAAACAGACAGATGTAGAAAGATAGCCACCTGAGGGAGGAAGCAGCTTCAAAGCTTGTGACCCCTTGAACCAGATAAGAATGTAAGCTACGGACTGAAGGAAGTCTAGTAACCAGAAGTTATGACTTTACCCTTTGCTCTTCTCTACACATTTATGTGCCATTATATTCTCAGTTTAAGCCTACCCTTCCTTGGTACTATGTATACGCTTGTGGGAGAGTATGCCTCAGGCTTTTGGGGGGAAAATGTTTTATAACAACTGTTCTTATTATATCACCTTAGTAAATATCTGTTGTTGGTTTTTTTTAGGGGCTAATTTAAGCTACTGGCTGACAATCAAAGGGCAACTCATTGACAGGGTTTCGTAAGTGATAGTACCAGAAAACCTCCCCCCTACCAAAAAAAATTTTCAGTTAGCCCTAGAGTCTCGAAGGAAGAGTAGTCAGCCTCTATGGAGTCAACCCACTGATTCCAGGGGAAATTGGTTAAGTAGTGCAAATGAGATTCTATCTATTCATCCATCTATCTATCTATGTATCTATCTATCTATGTATCTATCTATCTATCTATCTATCTGTCTATCTTGAATATATATATACACACATGAAGTTCTCTGCATGTTATTCTGATTAATATTATATATTATATGTAATAGATATATGTATATACATGTTATCTCCCCAATTACAATGTAATTTCAAGTCAAGGGGCTATTTCATTTTTTTATTTATATAGAATGCTTAATGTAGAGGCTGGCACATAGTAGATGCTTAATAATTGCTTATTGATTGATCAATTGATGGGAGCTGGTAGCTTTAAAACTGATTGAATGACTAGACCCAGGAGAGTGTAATTGACTGCTTCTAGAGGTAGTGGGCTCTTGCTAAGTAGAGGCCATTAAATAAAGACTTGTTGGGAATGTTTTATAGATATAATTTGTATAAGCATAATTTTTACAGGTATAATTTGGATTACTAGTCTGCCACTAAGGTTCTCCTCAAATTAAAATTCTGCATTTCCTTATTTCCTGAGAACCTATTGAACTAAATTCAGCTCTTGTCAAGGTTAACTTCAAGGACTTTATTTTTGAGTCATAGCAATTCTGCAAGACTATCTTCTAAGACCATAGAGGGGTTGCAATCTGCTTCAGTGAAACAATGAAACCCTTAAAGAATGAAGTAATGAAGTGGTAACTGTTATATCTAACAAATCTTGATATGTTTCAATCTGAAAAAGAAAATCTGTTCCCTTATACACATACAAACCAAACAATAACAACATGATAGTGATATTTAACATTTCCTGAAGTGCTTTTTAACATAATTTTATTATCAATTCCAAAGGTATTGGCTACTAATTCCTTGGTAGATCTGTTGTCAAAAGAGTTACTTACAGTCTATTTGTATTTTTTCTTAAATGCTGAAGCCTTTGGGAGAAGGAAGAAGTATTTGGGGGGGGGGAGTTTAGGGAGAGTAATAAGTGGAAATATAAAAGTCATTGGCCTTGACCTTGGAGTCAAGGCAACTTGGGTTCAAGTCCCAGTTTTGACATCTGGCTATGTGACATAATGCCTCAGGCAACTGTCTAAGACTATTAAGTTGCAGACTACTGCTTATGTGCATTGCTAGAGGAAATATCTTCAGGAGTTCTTTACCAATAAAATCACAGATCCAGACCAAAAAGAAAGATATTCAAATGTATTTACTATATATTTACATTTATACAGTATATTTAAATGCATGGAATTGATTTTTTGCTAATACTTTTAAAGTCACTGTTAGTTTAAGAGCATAAATATGTATGGCATAATCATAAAAATAATTGTGTCTTTAGAGATACATTAAATTCATGTATTTAGAGATGTGAAGGCCCAGAAGAAAAAAATTGGAGAATTTTTATTGTTGTTTTCTCCCATCTTTTTTTTTTTTTTAAGGAACTCCCTCCCCGCAAAACCCAACAAGGACATCACCTTTTCTTCTGGACTTTGATTTCCTTCGGTGCACCTGCTCTCACAACTCCAGATACTATACAAGTGATTTAAAATGAATGTCATCCCCACTCTATCAAGATTCACAACGTAAGAAATATATTTTGTTCTTGTATGTTGGGTCCTTACATAGGCCTCTAATCCAAATACATCTGAGCAGATGAAAACCTTCCAAAAAGAGAGAACTTTGCATTCACCAGTGGCTGTCAGGAACATGATTTCACAGAAATTCTTAGTGACTGATGGCCTCTTAAAGATCCTTCCAGTTCTAAACAGTGCCCAGCCATGAAGAGTCTTCACGGTCCTAGGAGTACCACCACAGATGAAAATGATTGTCCTCTTCATTTCAATTCAGGTTGATTAATAAGTGATTTCTGTTTATAAACATAGAATGTTTATGCAAATATTACTGTCAGAGTGGAAGTCTTAACAAAGATCCATTGAATTGCAACTACTGTTTGCTATTTAGAACCATGAACAGAAAAAAAAGTATTTAATTTTTCTTCTCTGGTTTCTGCTTCAGGTTTAATTCAGATAAAGGAGAGTACCAAGTGATTTTGTTACTTAGAAATATTTCATTCCTCAGATGGCAAGCTTTTAAGGGATGATACTTCCCCATGGCATTTCAAGGTTGATAGTTTTATCTTTCACCCACTGACTTAACTCTTCAATCAATTGCTTTTTTCCCCCAAAATGTGAGACTTGTAGATAACAGTACAGTATGAGAATGTATGGACACAATACAATGGGATTCATTTGGGAAGTAGGAGAAAAGGGAAGGTGGAAAGCATCTGGCTTTGTGTATGTTCAAGCTATGATACCTTTGTGCCCTATTGGATAAAGCTCAAGTTTTTCTGATCACAAGTTAACAATTTGCAATTAAATTCTCATTATGGGAATCATGCTGATAAACATGATACATTGCAGCTATACAGGGACTTTAAATAATTATTTCTTTTATAACTAACCCATATTCTGCCAGAGATTTATAATTTAGAGATAATATCCCCATTAGCAAAGTTTATGACTCAGTAAACAGCTCCCACTAGGTAATAAATGCCAGAGTCATAAACACAAGGACTATTAGTGTAGTGCAATTTCTATACCTCCTTCTTTTGCTGGTGGTCTTGAGGCACCAAGGGGAAATACTATTTTGAGAAAAAAATTATTCTGGTTATGTAAATATCAATGAATTGTCTTAAAACCCTTCTGGAAATCTCCCAGCCTTCTTCTGTCCCAGGTGGTCCAGAAATGCTGATGCATTCTGCTTAGGTTTCCATGTAGCAGATAACTCTTTGGTTTTCAGTAAAAATAAACTATGCAATTCAAATACAGGGCTGGAATTTCTGCCACTTCTTTTCACTCTGGGAAAGAGGTGAGAAAAATTACCATCTGTTGCCATTATTTGTGGATATTCACTTTTTAAAATTCAAAATCTTTACATACATTTTACTGTTCAGCTGCTAATATTTTCTCATTTGGACAGAAAAATGAATGCTGTCTGTGGGTGTCTGTCCATGGCACTTGAAGGTTAATATAGACAAACCTTTTGTACTATAAACTATTTCTTAGGGGGGGAAGGGAGGGTGATTAATAAAGTCATTTTAAAAACCCAAATAAAACCCTTTCTCTTCATGAGAAACCAATTCAAAGTTCTTGAAATTCAAGTAGAAATGTTACTGAAGATCTTCTGCCAAGCATAGAGACTGTTGGCAGAGAAATAATAACGTATAATATCTTTCATTTCCTTTTACTAAAGGTACATTCCTCTTTGAACAAAGAATAGGTTTAAGTGCGTGGGTTGATTTTGGTGTTTTCTGAAATGGATATCAATTTTAGTTGACGTGGTTAGAAAAGCAAGATCACTAATAGAGAAAATACTTATATATATATATATATATAAAGGCAAAATATTTTTTCTTGTTTTATGCACATGCTAACTAATATTACACTTATAATTTCTTTTTTGTTGTAGACTATCTGATGTGTGATCTGATTGCAAAGGGAGAAGGGTCAAAGTGAGATTCACAGTACCTTTGACATCTTTCAGCAGTGTAACTGGGACAGCCAAGTGGTGCAGTAGATAGAGTACCAAGCTTCAGGCAGGAAGACTCACCTTTCTGAGTTCAAATTGCAGATACTTACAAGCTGTGTGACCAAGGGCAAGTTATTTCACCTTGTTTGCTTCAGTTTCCTCATTTGTAAAATAAGCTGGAGAAGGAAATGGCAAACCATGAAAACCCCAAATGGGGTCATAAAGAATCAGATACAATTGAACAACAACAGGGTATCTGCCTTATACATAATAGAAAATTTGGCCTTTCTCTATGCAGAGAGCCATAAATCATTGCTTAAAAAAATGATATCACTCAAGAGCTCAAATAAAAAAGAATGATGCCATTTCCTCCCCTTTTTTTCAGATTGTACTCTTATCTTACTTGGAATCATTCCCTTTTCTTCTCCCCACTTCCTATGCCATTCTACTGTTGGATTTTGCTTTAGGAATGGATTTATGAAAAGGTGGTTCAATACAAAAACTTTGAATAATATAGAACACACAAGATTGAATTACAGCTTTTAATTTACATGTATATTTTTTTCCCCATCAAAATGTGAGGATCCTTAGCTTTTTGATTCTTTTACACCTACTTTCACATGAAAGCTTAGTTTATATACAATGCCTCTGGAAACACAATACCCCAAGAAAAGTTAAACACAAGCCAAGATGGGGAAATTTCTACCCTACCATTTGTTGGTACAAGATAAGATCCTTAGGGTTGGCCTAAGTTAGGGCCTTTAGGATTGGTAGTTCTTTTAAGTTGTCTGGGCTATTTCAGAGACACTATGTTTTTTAATTATACAGAAGGCTGTATTTTGAGAAAGAAAGAAAGAAAAAAAGAAAGAAAGAAAGAAAAGAAAAGAAGGAAGGAAGGAAGAAGGAAGGAAGGAAAGAAGGAAGGAAGGAAAGAAGGAAGGAAGAAAAGAAAGAAAGGAAGGAAGGAAGGAAAGAAGGAAGGAGGGAGAGAGGGAGGAAGGGAGAGAGGCAGGGAGTGAGGGAGGAAGACAAGAAAAAAGAAGGAAAGAAAGAAAGGAAAAGAAAGAAGGAAAGAAAGAAAAGAACCCACTGAGTCAAGATCAATGTGCCTATTTAGAAATGTTAAAAAAAAAAAAAAAACTTGTAGCAAACATCTTTACTGCAAAGGGCAAAGCTGCCTGGGCAATTAATTCAAGAGAAAAAAAAATAATCATTTGCTTCCACTTATGCCGGCTACCAGGTTATATACTAGTTTAAATATGAATGATCACCTTAAGATAATTACATTCCTTAAAACTGAAGCTTTCTAAGATACCTTTGTCAACAGAGCAATCAGAATGTGGAAATCATAATTGCCATTCATGTATTTGCATTTGTTCTTGGTTATCAGTGAAATACTTCCAAGGGATCTGTAAAGCCCATTATACTGTATGGTCTTCAGTGCAGAAACCCCAGGGTCAACATTAACTGCTCTGAACCAACTAGTGAGGACTAAAACATGTGACAGTTGAAAACCCTCCACGGTTGCTCTGTAAGAAAAGAATTAATGACTGGCCAGAATCAGTAGGAGCCTTTACTTCTAGATGCTCATTAGTTTAAGCAGTGAGGCATGATGTTATCTGAGTTACAGAAGGAAAGGCTCCCTCCCCCCTCGCCACCCCTTCTTCACTTTCCATTTCTAACAGAATTTATCTCAAAGTATAAATGGTTCAAATGCATGAGGCCGGTTGTCTGGCAACCTCCCAGCTGTCCTAGGCAGACTCTGTATCCATACCAAACTAACAAGAGGGAAAATGTGTATTGTGGCCGCTACATTATTACCCTCCAAAGGGGTGAAAACATTTAAATGCTTCAATGTATCAGAAGCAGTTTTTCCAGGGTCACCTATGGCCTCTCTGTTGTTGTTTTTTTTTTTTCTAATTCTAAGGACATCTGAGTCAAAAAACTTTTCCAGAAGAGTTTTCATTTTGCTCCTGCTGTCACCCCTCCACCTGGCACTTCAGTCTTCCCTTATTTATCTGAGACCACCCATTAGATAAACAAGAGTTGATAAGTGCTTTATAGAAACAGACCATCTCAATATGGAGCAAATGTTTTGAGTAGTCAGAAACAAGGATAAAACAGAAATTGAATAAACAGGAAGAGAAATTGTACTTTTCTTTCACTCTGTATTAGTGAGCTCCTGCTTACTGATTCGCTAATATTCAACTAGAAAGGTTATTGTCTGCACTGACTCATTTACCACCCATCGCTCCTCCTTGTCTCCCCCTGTGAGTCTCCAGAGTGCCATAGCTTATTGTGGCTCATGTATCAGTTGGGTATTTATTTAAAAGGCTATTTAGAACAATTTTTTCAAAGCCTTTTAATAGGTTACAACAATTTTAAAAATTATTCCCCATCTAATTAGATTGTATTTATAAATTATATTCCATATATACTTATTTTGTATGTATTTATTTGTGTACATGTGGTCTCTCATGCTAGAATTTTATATATCTGAGGGCAAAAACTATCTTTTTTTCCCCTTTGTATTACTATTGCCTAGCACATGTCCAGCACATAGGTACTTAATAAATATTTGTTAAATGATTTACTGAATTTCTACAGTGAAAATGTTGAAAAATTTTTTTAAAAAACATATGTCACATAATGGTGATCACCTTTCAATCAAATGCTAAGAGAGGAAAATTAAATTGAATCAAATCAACAAAAAATTATCATAGTATTATCCAGCAGAGGTCACTATGGAGGGCAGTTTGGATTAAGAACGCATTTCACCAACTTCCCTTCAGGGAAAATCGGCAAAAATTTTCTGCATCTGTCTCTACTCCCTGAGATCCACTCACAGCATCACCTTCTCTTGAGATCTCTACTCTCCCACTTCCCCTGTCACCTCAGGAGGTGGAGGAAAGCCCAAAGTTTTCATGTGCAAAGCAACTGTTAGGTTTATTGATGAGTTTAGTTTATACAGTTTAGAGGCTAGAGAATAAGTCTCAATTCCATGTGGCTTTCTTTGTCTACAAAGCTAACACCATCAAACAAGAAAACAATCATTCAAAAATTCGGATTGTAAATAAAATTCATAAAATAATTCAAGACCCAGAACAATCTGTTAATTACCAAGGTAAGAAAGCAGTCAACCAGTGAGTTGAATTTAGGCTAATCAATTATGCACAGTCTTCCTTTCCCTTTTCATGCTTTCTATAGCAAAAACACAAATTCAGGCTGCAATTAAAATTATGTTATCTATATCTAATAAATCATTGTTTTGAAAAATGTAGATAAGTAGTAAGTAAATTTTGAAATAGCAAAGAAACACTTAGTAATAAATCCTGCCTTCCATTGTGTGTGGCAATAAACAGAATGGAGAAACAGAATAGAGTAGATTTACCATTGTTCCAGTGGTTTCTCAGAGTAGTCATAATTCAGTCACTGCTGGCTAGATTCTGTTAATTAATAAGCAAACTATAATCCAGGGATAGGAAAAGGCTCCGAGTACTACAAGGCTTTGGGTCAGTCTCCTGGGAAGTGTTCTCTGTTTGCTGCTGCTGTGCTGTGGTCTCTTTCTCCAGTTTTCACTCCCACTCTTTCTCAGGTCCTTTCCAGAGAGATTTTTTAAAATGTCTTTGTAGTAAAAGATTCTCCTCTTCAGTTCCAAGACCTATATAGCTTCCTCTTTTCCTGAGCTGGGAATAAATACAACTCATAGGATCTTTAGTAACTTAGGTCCCTTCACAAGGCAGTCACTCCAAGCCTTGCTTAAAGGATTATTACATTCCTCCCTTGGGTTTGGAATTTTGCAGTCCCTAGCAAAATCAACTTGTCCTCCGAAATGATGTAGTATAGTATCATAATACATAGAAGTCCTTAACAAACATGGATGATTAACCCAGTGTCCTACATTAGGGAGTCGTAAGCAATATGTGCAATAGACATATCACAATGCAAAGAATCACTTGACAGGTTGCTTCTGTAATTACAAGACTAAATTACATATGCGATATATTACATGCACGTGTTAATGTAATACATGCACATCCATATAACATAAGTAAATGAATAATGGCAAACAAAAAGCAATAATACCACAAACAAACCTACAAAATAACAAAATATGCAAAATAGCAACATATGCACAAATAAACAGCAAAATTAAGCATAGTTAACAGATTCATGTGGCTACAATACCATGAATCAATGCACATATTTAATTAAATGTGTCAATGTTTACTTGGGTAAATATTAACATCATCATTTGGCTATATTTGTAACTACTTCATCTGTTTCACTTGGGAAATCATAAGTTAGTATAGTTCCTGGTCAAATACTCCTAGTTCTCTTCTGACCTGCTCTCCTGTCTGCCCCTGCACTTGTGCCAATTGATAGAATGGTCTGATCATGGTATCCTTAGAACAACAGTCGTGACTACCTAAATTTAAATTGATAGAAGCCCAAGCTCTCTAGTAATGTTATTATGACATGAGGGGGTATGTCTATAATCTAGGAGTTTCTTTTGCTAAAGTACTAGGCACAATTGGTGTTACTTATGGTTTCAATATGCTTCCATAATTTGACCTTTTTCTTCACTTGAAATATCTATTTTTGAGCCGTTCTCTGGGTCAAGAATCATCAAAGCTTTTGAATTATGTTGCTGCAGAAGACTTTTGAGAGTCTGTTGGACAGCAAGGAGATAAATCAGTCAATACTTAAACTTTGCATGACTGGCAGGCTATCCATTTTACTTAGAGTGGTCTAACATGAGTGTCCATCAATTTCAACCTGTTCATCATCAGTCCAATTATTTCACCAGTAATATTTCATCAGCAATAAGTGATTGTACTGGATTTTCTTTACAGAAACCCCACAGGTTTCTGGAGATATTTTGTAAATGGGTAAATTGCCCAGTGTCTCCATAATTAGGTATGGAGTAGCTTTCCACTTTTCTGCTAACTTGTCAAAACCATGAACACCAAAATCACTCAGCAAAGCTCACCATGTTGAAGGTCTTTGAAACCATCTTAGTCACCATACTGAGTTCTTCTGAGCTAAGATTTTAGTTAGGTGGTAAGCCTCCTTCAACTTCTTACTGAGATAAGAGATCCAGTCTCTGTAAATAAATACAGGCTCTCAATCCAAGTGGCTCATGCCCAAACAACAGCAGGTTGTGTATAAAGCTAGTGGTATCACAAGAAGCAACAGTTAGAATCAAATATGGAACAACTAATTGGTTTAAGATTGGAAAAGGAATATGACAAGGCCATATATTGTGGCCTTATCTATTTAACTTATATCTAGAGTACATCATGTAAAATGTCAGGCTGGATAAATCAAAAGCTGGAATTAAGTTGCCAAGAGAAATATCAACAATCTTAGATATACAAACAATACTGCACTGATGACAGAAAGGGAAGAATTAAGAAGCCTCTTGATGAGGGTAAAAAAAGTAAGGGTAAATGCTGTCTTGAAGATTAACAACCAAAAAACTAAGATCTTGGCAACTGGTCCCATCACTTCCTGGCAAATAGGAGAAGAAATAGAAGCAGTGTCAAATTTTATAATCTTGGGCTCGAAGATCACTGCAGATGGTGACTGCAGCTATGAAATTAAAATGTGTTTGCTTATTGGAAGGAAAGCTATGACAAATCTGGACAACCTACTAAAAGCAGAGACATCCCCTTGCCAACAAAGGTTCATAAAGTCAAAGCTACGGTTTTTCCAGTAGCAATGTATGGCTGTGAGAGTTGGACTCTAAGGAAAGATGAGCAGAATTGATGCTTTTGAGTTATGTTGCTGGAGAAGACTTTTGAGAGTCCATTGGACAGCAAGGAGAGAAATCAGTCAATACTTCAAGAAATTAACTTAGGCTATTCATTTAAAGGCCAAATACTGAAGCTGAAGCTTAAATATTTTGGCTGCATAATGAGAATACAGGACTCATTGGAAAAGATCCTGATGTTAGGAAAGATTGAAGGCAAAAGGAAAAGGGAACAGCAGAAGATAAGATGGATAGATAGTGTCATGGGAACAACAACCATGAACTTGGACAGATTTCCAGAGATTGTGGAGGAAGAAAAGCCTGTCGTGATATGGTCTATGTGAGGTCACAAAGAATCAGACGCAACTTAACACCACCAACAAAATCATTTCTAGTAGAATCATCAGGATTGCCCCTAAGAAAGCCTTTTTGTTCTGCTCAGTGTCTCTAACATATTCTTTTTTTTTCTTTATTTGTAACATTCATTTTTAAAAATTTTGAGGTCCAAATTCTCTTTATCTCTCCCAAACTTCCCCTACGCATTGAGAAGGCAAGCAATATGACATCAATTATAAATGTAAAGTCATGCAAAATATATTTCTATATTAGCCATGTTGCAAAAAACAAAAGTAAAAAAAATGAAAAAAGTATGCTTCAATCCATACACAGAGTTCATCAGTTCTCTCTCTGGAGGTGGATAGAATGTTTTGTCATGGATCATTTGGAATTATCTTTGATCATTGTCTTGATCAGAGTAGCTAAGTCTTTCACAGTTGGTCGTCATTACAACATTGTTGTTACTGTGTACAATGCTCTTCTGTTTCTGCTCACTTCACTTCGCATCAGTTTATATAAGTCTTCCCAGGTGTTTCTGCCATCCTGCTTGTCATTTCTTATAGCGCAATAGTGTTATATCAAAATTATATATCATGGTTTGTTCAGCCATTCCCCAATTGATGAGTATCGCCTCAATTTCTAATTCTTTGTCACCACAAAAAGAGTTGTTGTAAATATTTTCTGTATATTTTCTATAAGTCCTTTTGCCTTTTCTTTGATCTCTTTGTGATACAGACCTTGTAGTGGTATTGCTGGGTCAAAGGCTATGCAGTTTGATAGCCTTTTGGGTGTAGTTCCAATTGTTCTCCAGAATGGTTGGACCAGTTCACAATTGTACCAACAGTGCATTAGTGTCTCTATTTTTCCACATTCCTTCCAGTATTTATCATTTTCCTTTTCTTTCATGTTAACTATTCTCATAGTTAGGAGGTGGTACCTCAGAGTTGTTTTAATTTGCCTTTCTCTAATCAATAATGATTTAGAACATTTTTTCATATGACTATTGATAGCTTTGGCTTCTTCTGTGAACTGCCTGTTCATATCCTTTGACCATTGGGGACCATCAATTGGGGAATGGCTTTTATTTTTTTTATAAATTTGACTCAGTTCTGTATATATTTGTGAAATGAGGCCTTTATCAGAGACACTTGTTGCAAATCCCCCACCCCCTCAGTTTCCTGCTTTCTCTCTAATTTTGGCTGCACAGGTTTGTGTGTGTGTGTGTGTGTGTGTGTGTGTGTGTGTAAAATCTTTTTAATTTTGTGTAATCAAAATTGGGTTCAAATCTCACCTTGACACTTACAAGGTGTGGGACCCTGGGCAAGTCATCTAATCTCTTTTGGTCTTAATTTCCTCATCTATAAAATGGGGCTAATCTTATTTGTAGTATCTACCTTAAATGGCTGTTGTGAGCTTCAGATGAGATAATCTATGTAAAATGTTTTGTAAACCTTAGAATGTTATGTAAATTTCAGTTACTTTTATTTGTATCCTCTCTCTCCCAGTGGCTATAGAGTCTCAGGAGAAGCACCCAATTTTCTCCCAAAAGTCACCATGATTTCCCTGGTCAACTAGTTGAGAAGAGGATATTAAATTTTAGGCTGCTTTCCAAATTTCCAGAGCAGTAATCGAGGTGGCAAACAGCACTCACAGTTCTTCAGTAACATAGAAACAGCAGACTTTAGCACTTACTTTCAAAGACTAATTAATTAAAATAGGTGGCTACCAGATGGTAGTCATGGGAGAGCTCCTCTTTTGCCCTCCTTGTTGTTATTGTTGTTGTTGGTCCTTCATTCTTGAAAAAAAAAAACTGGTGAGATCATAAGAATGATACTTTGACTTGCATATGGTTTGAATTTAAGTGAAGCAAAGCCTTACTTCCTACTTATCCTACGTGGTGGCTTCCACCATACTTACCAAATGTTCCAAACAAAGGTTAACTTTATTCTGAAACCTGATCATATCGAATTCATCAAGGGAATTCTATCAACTCTCCTTATAGTTACTAATGGGTCCAAGTGTTATTTCCCCAGTAGTGTCCCCATGGCTGGAATTGTCCAGGCAAGTTCTCTCATTTCTGCTAGGATAGATTCCAGGATGATACTACCTGAAAATTCAAAATCTTCTTTCTCTACCAAGAGGTTGGGATTAAAGGAAGTTGACAGTGGAATCCTCACCTGAATATGTCATGTAGCATCACTTGTCAACTTCTACCATTTACTTCACCAGGAATTTCTTTTAAGACTCTTCTCCTGCTTAGATACTGCTGCCATTTCTTAGGTTGGGAAAGTCTGCTCTCAGCTGTCTGTTGTTCCAATCTTTGACCTGTGCTTAGAAAGAAAAACTGAAAAGCAGAAGGTGACCAAGAACTTGAAGTCCATGAATTCCCCTCCTCAGGGCACCTGAAAGAAAACCCACACAGATTGCCACCAGTTTCCATTGAAAGGCAGCCATTAGCCACTCCTTCTGAAAGGGAAATTTCCCTGATTCCCTGCTGTTCCTCACTGGAAGAAGAGTGCAAAGGAAAGGGGGGAAAGATATTAAAGGCAAAGGGGGATGGGATTAGTCTATTGGCTCTCTTATAGGCCAGATCCTTTCACTAAGAGTCTTCCTTCTAAGTTCTTGTTGTTCAATCAATATAGTCATGTCCAACACTTCATGACCCCATTTGGGGTTTTCTTGACAGAGATACTAGAGTGGTTTGCCATTTCCTTCTCTAGCTCATTTTACAGATGAAGAAACTGAAGTAAACAGGGTTAAGTGACTTATCCAGGGTCACACCACTAGTAAGTGAGGCCAGATAAGAAGTCAGGAAGATTCATCTTCCTGACTGTAGACCTGGTACACTATCCACTGTCTCACTTAACCATCCTGTCCTTACAAGAGTCCTAGCCAATCAAATCATCATTAAGGCAGACCTGATCACTGAAACCTATCCAATAGGAAGTGTCAAGGAATGAATCAAACCAGCCAATTCATCTTGGGGCAGCTTCAATCTCTGAGAACTAATCAAGAAGAAACTTTGTACTCTCAATAATGTGCCAATCCATTTTTTAGATGGAGAAGTGCCTATCAAATACTAAAACAAAAGCTAATTTCCATGCCACGTCACCATATTGAACTCATCAAAGGCATTCCCCGATCAACTGATAGTAGTTAAGTCTCTAGGACCATGTGTTACTTCTAACACTACTACAAACTAGAAAAGAAAAGACTTGTAGTTTCTACTATGTATGCATTAAAACCAATTTTTAAGATAACTTTACCTTTTTTCTCTTAAAAAATTTTCTATTCATGTTTTCTGAACAGTTGACAGATTCTTATTTCTTTTTAAAAATATTTATCCTATAGACTTTGGGGTCATGGTATCAATTCTATTTTTTAACCCTTTGGAAATAATTTTCCTAAATCTGGAGTATTTGCCAGACTGTGCAAGGTTTCTTCTTCTATATCATGGATTTTAAGATACAGTGTTGCTTCTCAAAGTTCTCCTTAAGCAACCAGATCCTCTCTTGCTGAGACTCATGTCTAGCAAATTCCATTGTGACTTCCTCCAGTCTTTGAAGAATGAAATGATTTTTGAGACAAGTCATTGGATTTCTTAGCAGCTATACTTTTGGTAGAGATAGAACACTAGTTATCAGGATCATTGAATTCCACAGTTTCATATCTATATACATATATATATGTATATACTATTTAAAATATATATGTATGTATGCACATATAATATATATACATTATATATACATGTGTTTGTGTGTGTATGCATACACACTATATATACATATATATGTAATATATATAATATACACATATAAAAATGTGTGTGTACCAGGTTTTTAATCTGTTTTCTAAACTCATCTACTTCCTAATTCTGGCTGGGTGGTCTGTAAGTAAACTCCTACTATAATGTCACTTCTATTTTGTTTCCATAGATTAACACTCAAATGTTCTCTATATGAATCTCCATTTTTGTTTCCTTTAATTAAACAATTATATCTTCTTAATATAATGTTTCCTAATATATCATGATACCCTATTGCCCCTTTCAAATTATGTTCCCAGATATGTATGTGTGTATAGATACATATATAAATACACATGCACACACATATATACATACACATAGATATATACACATATATGTATGTGTGTATATGTTCTGGACATAAATTCTATCCTAGCAAGTCTTTTTTAAAAAATAATTCATTAATTTTTTGTTTTCAACATTCACTTCCGTAAGATTTTGAGTTTTAAATTTTCTCCCCCTCCCTCTCCTCTTCCCCCCCAAGATGGTGTGCAATTCGATATAGGCTCTACTTATACATTCATATTAAGTATATTTTCCCATTAGTCATGATGTAAAGAACAATTAGCTCTAATGGGAGGAACCATGAGAATGAAGCAATAAAACAAAACAACAAAGGAAAAGGAGAGCAAATAGTGTGCTTCCATCTGTATTCAGACTCCATATTTTTCTCTGGATGTGGATAGTATTTTCTATTGCAAATCTTTTAGAGTTGTCTCAGATGCTTGCATTGCTGAGAAGAGCCAAGTCTATCAAAGTCAGCCATCACACAGTGTGGCTGTTACTATGTACAATGTTTTCCCGGTTCTCCTCACTTCACTCAGCACCTAGCAAGTCTTGTTGAATGATTTTCTTTTGTCAAGCCACCCAGATCAGATTTATTTTGATGGCTAAGACGACCTGCTTACATTTTACCTATTTAAACTAGCCACTGCATCTCACCATTAATATTCTCTCTACGCAATTAAAAGCATATAGTGAGTAGCCATTAAAATAGAATTTATATTTAACTAGAGGAGGCCAAGTTTAAAGTCCTTTTTAAAATGGCAAATAAACAGCTAAAAGAAATAGCAGAAAAAATCATATACATGACTTTTAAGCACACACAGAGGCAGCTAGATGGCTCATAGAGACTGGCCTACATATTTAGGTGAGATCCTCAATTATCCAATTTTTGGTTAACTTTTATAGTCAAATGTCATAGCAAATTGACTCTGCTCTCATTCACTGTAGGTATGAAATTTGAATGATGTCTAGTCTATTATGGGTCCCAGTCTCACAACAGGATCTTACTTTATTGAACTGCCCTTGTATAGTTTTCAGAGTCCCTGCAATTCCCTAATAGCTATCTATCTAGCTATCTATCTATCCTTATATATTATATATCTTATATATTATGTATAATAATATCCTTATATATGATATATACATATATCATATATAATTATACATGTATATTATATATAATTATATGTGTGCATATGTGTGTGTGTGTGTGTGTGTGTGTGTATATATATATATAATATACATATATAAAATTGTTGCCCTCAACTCTTAAGCAGAAATTTACTTCCTGGCACTTTTCACTTTTTCCTACCTCTACCTTTTATTGGTGTTCAGACTTTAGACACATCATCCAATGATGCCACTGTTTTGCTTTAATGTCATCTTTCTCTGCAGAGATTTTGTCGACTAGATGTTCCCTCTTCCTATTCTAGTTAACGTTTGGTGCATACCAGTCATACGCCTTAAAATGGCCAATTCTTTTAATTGGCTTATAGGCATACTAAAATTGTATCTCTAGAAATTCTTTATTATAAGGCTAATACTTTTGGGAAGGGTTATCACTTAAGGCATTATCAGTCATTTATACTTTAGTGTGAAGTCACTAAGATTAACCAGTTGCCCAACAAGACCATAAGTAAATGGGACAGAAAACAGGTAAAGTTTGATGAGAACAAGAAAGAAGGAAGGAAACATCTGAAATAGATGAGATGGTCTCAGGAAAAATAGGCCAAGCTGAGTTCTGGGATTTATTGAAAAGGGGGGGATGTTTGAACAAGGGAAGAATGGCAGAAAAGGGTGATGGGAAATGCCAAAGATAAATTTTTGCCTGCCCTACATTTCTACCCACACTGTATCTAGACTAGACTTGGGAGTTATATCTTCTACCATTGTCTCCTTTGCAAAATTATATCATCTCCCACCTTATGTAAGATAGGGGTCCCCATTGCCTTCTGGATCAAATTTAAATTTTAAGCACTTTCAAGAACAGCCAGTATCCACACCCTTGGTTCGTTACATAAATAGCAATCAAAACCAATTAGTGTCTGCAATTTCTCTGTTTCTAAATAATGTGGTTGAATGATGGCTTAGATTCTCTTAAATTCTTTTTGTTTTTTTCCCCCTCAGGAAAAAAAAATCTATGTAAGGTAAATTACATTTTCTCATGCCTAACTAACTTCAGACATCACTTTAGTAATGCCTGACAGAAAATAGGGATTTCAGAGGGTATGTTATTCTAGTGTTTCAAATAAAATGATGCTTGAAGCAGCCACCTCTCAACAGTGAAGAATAAAATTGGCCTTGGTAATGAGATTTCCTCAGAAAATATTATTCCTACATTTTTTTTGGGGGGGGAAAGGACAGATCTTTTTTTATGTAGTTAAAACTATAATCATATAACATTAAGTGGATTTTTGTTTATTATTCCTGTCCTATTCGTTTACTCAGTAGTGCCAACTTCATGCACGTTGGCAGTTCTGAATCTATCTAAATGATGCCTAAATCTGCAGCCTCAGGTTCTGGATGGACAGGACATTAAGGAAAATAATTCACAGTATATCATTTTGGTTAGTAAGGACTTCTACACTGGGGATGTTCAAGAAGTTGATCTTATAATTCTGAAGGCATACCCTTTGAGTATTGGAACCATCTCCTGTACAGATTAGCCCTTTAGAAGGATGAAAGAATTCAGGCTTCCAGACCCTCAGAGGCTTCAAGATATTTAAATGGGTGAGACTGCCCATTGCAAAGCACTGCTTAGGCCTTGGAGATACAAAAACAGAGAGGAAACATCCTTTGCTATCAAAGAGCTTCCTTTCTACTGTGGGGGTTTAGACACATAAATATAGATAGATAAAGTTTATTTGATGAGGTAGAGATCACTAACAAGTGGGGAGGTAGGGAAGTCTTCATGGAAAGGTACTACTTGAGCTGAGCCTTGAAGAAACGTAAGGATTCAGAGAGACTGACTGGGGAGATGGTGCATTGTAGAAAGGAAAAATGACCTGAGCACATACACTAAATTAGGAGAAGGAATGGTGAGCTTGGTGAAGAAGGACACTTCCTGTTTAACTGGAACATGGAGTTCATGAAAGAGAGTAATGTGAAATAAATCTGGAAAGGGAAATTGGGAACACATTTTAGAGGAACTTTAATGTCAAACCAGGGAATCTGATTTTTATCCTGAATGCAATGAAGAGCCACTGGATTGTTTTTTTTTTTTTTGTTTGTTTGTTTGTTTTTGAGCAAGGTAGTGACATAAAATTTGTACCTAGAAAGATTATTTCCACAGTTTTATGGAGAATGGATTAGTGAGAGATGAGACTGGCTCTTAGAGGGCTAATTAGGCAGTTATTACAATAGTCTAGATAAGTGGTGATAAGGATGTGAACTGAAATAGTTATGTGAATGGCAACAAGGGGAAAAATTTATTGAGCTAAAATTAATAGGACTTGAGAACTGGATGTGGAGGTGAATTAATGGAAAGAGTTGAGGTTGTTCAAATCATATCTCCTTGTTGTTGTTCAGTCATTTCAGTCTTGTCCAACTCTTTGTGACCCCACTTGGGATTTTATTGATAAAGATACTGGAGTGGTTTTCTTTCTCCATTTCTTTCTCCAGCTCATTTTACAGATGAGGAAACTGAGGCAAATAAGGTTAAGTGACTTGCCTAGAGTCAGCTAGTAAGTGTCTGAGGCCACATTTGAACTCAGGTCTTCCTGACTCCAGGTCCTGTGCTCTATCCACTGTGCCATCTAGCTGCCTAACTTGGCAAGTTACTTAACTTATCTCAGCCTCAATTTCCTCATCTGCAAAGTGGGGATAATAATAACACCTACTTCACAGGGTGAAGATCAAATGAAATAATGTATGTAAAGTGATTTTCAAATCTTAAATCACTGTATAAATGTTAATTATTATTATTATTATTCTGCCATTATGTCTGGGTAACTGGGAGAATAAGAGTACCTTAAATAGTATTAGGGAAATTTGAAGAATGAACAAATTTGGGGAGGGGGGAGGAAATGATGTATTCAGTTTGGGACATATTGAATTTGGGAGGCTAATGTTAGGTAGATAGATATGTAGATAGAAAAACAAATACATAAATAGATACATAGTGAAAGCATTTATTCTACATTTACTATGTGTTTGATAACTATGCTAAGTGCTGGGATGCAAGTATATGCAAGCAAGCCAGTCTTTGCAAATTTCATTTGGGTGAAGACAAAACCTAAAGGAGTTTTGGAAAGGTGGAGGTAACAGGGAATGGTACGAAGGCCTGGCTCCTGGTCAGATAAAGCACAAGCTCACCTGTCAGAGCTAGGAGACCCACGGTCAGAGTTCAATATTCTTGTGGGAAGGAGAGGAAAAAGATAGGCCAAGAGCAGAAGGCTCTTAGAAGGTATGGAAAATGGCTAATGGAGATTTCCAACAGGCAGTTGGAGATGCAGGACTAGCAGAAAATTTGAGCTGGATATATAGATTTGGGATATAGATATTCAATTAAATTAAATAAGCACTTATTAAATACCAGCTGTGTTCCATGTGATGGGAGGGTATTAAAAATAAAATGATTGTTAAACTATGCAAATAAACGAGATCATCAAGATATAGAATATATATAGAATAGAGAAGATGGATTAGTTCAGATCCTTTGGGTTCACCCATTAAGCATTACTAGGAGAATACTCATTTTGAAATCATGGATTTTGTACTGGAGAGAAGCTTGGGGTGGTTAAAAGCACTATGCAATTTCTGAAATGTAATCAGGCCCATTCTTTCCCTTCTATTCAATTTTAGACCCTTGTCCATCTCGAGTGTTTATCCCAGCTTTATTCACTGATGTCCCAACTCAATAGACTGGCTATCCAATTGCATGTAATATTCTCATTAGCAATTTTTCATCCATTTAGGTTTTTTTTTTT
>NW_020954587.1:10028558-10129892 GCF_900497805.2 Vombatus ursinus | reverse complement strand
AAAAAAAAAACTGGTCATATTTGACTGCATTCAACTAAACTTTAGTTAATTCCGTTTATCTAACAGTCATGACGTTTATATGGCTGAAGAGTTGATTGGCAATCAGTTCAGCCTGTGCCTCTCAATCCATGAAGAATAAACATCAATTTCATTATTTCAATCTGCTTTACGAACGAATTGAGTAGATATCATAGTGATGACACTGATTCTTTAGTGATCATCGATACATAAGCAACCAAGAGATTACAGATCTAGGTGGAACTTGAGAAATCATCTTGTCCAACCCGATCATTAGACTGGAGAGACTGAACTTCAGGCTCAGATTCGAAGAGACTTGTCCAATGTCATGAAACTGGTAAATGGCAGAGCCACAGCACAAACCTATTCTCTTGGTAATTGGTCCACAACTCTTTTCATGACACTGGAGTCCCTCTGATGGAGCAGGTGTGACAGGTTCCTTCAGGCAGCTACTTATATTTATTCATAATGAAGTCTTCTTGAAATATATTTTATTTTTTAAATTAAACTTTTTTTTAATGGGCAAGCATTTGCTTTCCTTCCCTTGTACCTTACATGTCCTTTGGGGGAAAAAAAGAAAAGCAAAACACTTGTAGCAAAAATACATGGTCAAGCAAAATAATTTCTAACATTGGCCTTGTTAAAATATATTTGTATATATGTATATATGTAAGATATCATTGATATTGATCACTGTGCACATATGTGTGAGTGGAGAGAAAGAGAAGTGATGGCCTCAGAGTGTAGAATTACATATATATAATGTTATATACTATTATATTAAATATATATTATCACAGCATATTATAATATATGGCATATGACATGGATAAGTTGCATAACATGTTAATTATATAATATACATTTTATTATATAAGTGAATTTATGTGTATTTATATATAATGTTGTATATTAATATAAATATAAATTCTGCACTCCAAGACTATCACCTCTCTACCAGAAATATAGCTTGTTTCATCTATCAGTTTTCTGGAATCATGGTTGGTCATGGCATTAATCAAGGTTCTTAAATCTTCCAATGTTTTTTGTTTTTTAAATTTTGTTGTTATATATGACATTCCCTAGACTCTGTTCACTTAATTAACTCTTCATAATTTTATATATGCCTTTTCATGTTTCTCTGAAGCCACCCCTTTCATCATTTCTTGAAAAACTAGTACTACCTATAGCTCTGGAGTTCCCATGCCAATGTGGGGAATTTCTAGTTCTCTATCAATGAACCTCATCCATAAAATTTAGGCAATGGACTTTTCAGTCATAACATGGTTAATTCAAACACAACAAACAATAGTTCTTATCATCATAAATTTGAATCAGTTCTCTATATATCTTAGAAACTTTTATCAGAGAAACTTACTGCAAAGTTGTTTTCCCTCCTATTTATTTTCATCTTTTTCAACTTTAGCTGCATTGGTTTTGTTTGTACAACAACTTTTTAATTTTATGTAATAAAAATTATTCATTTTGCCCTCTGTGATCCTTTCTATTTCTTATTTGGTGATGAACTCTTACTCTACTTGTAGATATGAGGAGCCATTTCTTCCTTGTTCCTCTAATTTGTTGATGATGTCACCCTTTGTATCTAAGGCAGGTACCCATTTGAAGCTTCTTTTGGTATACAGTAAGAGATGTCAACTTAGGCCCAGTTTGCGCAGATGACTTAACAGTTTTACCAATGTTTTTTTTTTGAATAGTGAGTTCTTGCTCCAAGAGCCAGGATCTTTAATTTTATCAAACACCGGTCTATTGTACTTCTGTATATTCTGTATTTATTTTGCCAATTTCTGTGAGGGTTTTGTTTTGTTTTGGGCTAGGCAATGGGGTTAAGTGACTTCCCCAGGGTCACATAGCTAGTAAGTGTCAAGCGCCTGAGGTCAGATTTGAACTCAGGTCCTCCTGACTTCAGGGCTAGTGCTCTATTCACTGCACCACCTAGCTGCCCCTTCCGTTGAGGTTCTTGACTTTTTGTTCCTCCAGATGAATTTCATCATTATTTTTTCTGCTTCTATAAAGTAATCCTTTGGTAGTTTGACTGGCATCAAAACTGAGATAAGTCTGGACAGATTTAAGTTACGTTGTCATTTTTGTTATATTGGCTTGACCTACCCAAGAGGAATGCATATTTCTCCAATTATTTAGATTATGGCTCCTTATTTGCTACCTCAGCTCTAAGTAAACTGTTATATCATCTGTAAAAAGTGATGGTTTTCTCTTTGCCCATGCTTATTCCTTCAATTTGTTTTCCTGTTTTACTGCTATAGCTAGCATTCCTAGCACTATATTGATCAGTAATGCTAACGATGAACATCCTGCCTTTATTTGTGTAAAGAGTATTCTGTAGTTGCATACATATACATATGGCAGGAAATTCCCAAGTGTTTTTATATCTCCTGCAGTTATTTTAAATGGAATTTCAATTTCTTTCTCTTCCTGCCGGATTTTGTTGGTAATGTACCAAAATGTTGATGACTTATGTGGATTTATTTTATAGCCTACAACTTTAATGAAGCTGTTAATTGTTTTAATTAGTTTTTTAGATGACTATCTAGGGTTCTCTAAGTCATAAGTGTCATTGCAGCCTGCAACTCTCCCAAATGTTACTTGAACCAGATTAAAATATAATTGGAAAATATTTAACAACATAAAATATTTTAAAAAGTAACTTAAAATTAAAATGTGTTTTTATTTATTTCATTAAATATTCCCCTATTACATATAAAAAATTTAACTCATTTAAAAATGTTTTGAGTTCCAAAATCTCTGGCTCCCTCCCTCTTTTCTCCTACCTCCTGAGAAAGAAAGCAATATAATACATAGATAATGTTAATATGTGGGGTTTTAGGTCATATGCATGGTTTAGTGGCTCCTTTTTTTTTTTAATTTGGCACCACAGCTCTAAGTAAACTGTCATATCATCTGCAAAAAGTGATAATATTGTTTCCTCTTTATCCATGCTTATTCTCTCAATTTCTTTTTTTCTGGTCTTATTGCTGTAGCTAGCATTCCTAGCACCATATAGATTAGTGTTGGTGATAATGAACATCTTTGCTTTACTCCAATCTTATTGGAAAAGCCTTTCGTTTGTGCCCATTAGAAATGTTGCTGACTTTTGGTTTTAGATAAGTAATACTTATCTTAAAAGATCCAACTATTTTTATACTTTCTAGTGTTTTTTTTTTAAATGGAATGAATATTGTATCTTGTCAAAAGTTTTTTTCCCTATCTCTGTTGAAATAATCATATGCTTTAAATTGTTCTTGTTAAAATGATTAATAATGCTTTTGGCATTCTCAATATTAAACCAGTCCTGTATTCCTGGTATAAATCCAACTTACTCAAAGTGTATAATTTTTACAATATGTTGCTGGGCCTACATTTTTCTTTTTCTGATATAACTCTCCCTGTATTATTTAGCTCCCAAGATCATATTTGTGTAATAGAAGAAATTTGGTAGGACCCCTTTTTTCCTACTTTACCAGTTTATGTAATATTGGAATTAATTGTTTTTTAAATGTTTGATAGAATTTCCTTGCAAATCCATCTGGTCCTAGTTTTCCCCACTTTAGGAGTTCATTTATGACTTCTTCTATTTTATTTTCTAAGATGAGGTTATGAAAATATTCTATTTCTTATTCTATCTTTCTGGAAATTTTATATTTTTTATAATATTTATCCCATTACATTTAATTAAAATATTTATTTTTATTGTAAAATTTTATTCAGGTCCTTTACCTCTTTCTTATTTATTTATTGGTGAGATTTATCTAGATCTGTGAGGGGTAAATTAGTTGCCCATCATTACCATTTTAGTATTTATTTCTCTCTGTGACTGGGTTAGTCTTTCCTTTAAATGTTTAGATATTGTGCCATTTTGCACATAGTACTAAGTATTGATATTAATTCACTGTCCATGGTATAAGTCTCATTGTGCTGATGACATTAGGATTATGAGGGGAAATTTGTATCATCTCCTTGAATTAGAATGTAAACACTGAATTTTTATCTTAGTCCCTTCTGACTACTCTCAAATACTTGCTTTTTTATGTTTTTATTGATCTCTATATTTATGTTTTAGAATTTCTATTCAGCTCTCATCTTTTTTTAAATTTATTTTTTATTTTTATTTATTTTCCACTCCCTTTTTATCAGGAGTTTTTGAAAACTTTCTATTTCATCAATGGTCCATTTCCTCCCCAGAGGATTATATTCAGTTTTGTTGAGTAAGTTATTCTTGGTTGTGAGTCTATATCTCTTTTTCTGTTTTGGAATATCATATTCCAAAATGTCTACTGCTTTATAATGGTAGCTGCTAAATCTCATGTAATCCTTATGATAACTGCCTGGCACTTGAATTCTTTCTTTCTTGCTGCTTAAAATATATTCTTTTTCCTGGAACCTCTGGATTTTGATAATGACATCATTGGGAGTTTTATTGATTTCTTTTTTTCAAGGGGGTTGGTCAGTGGTTGATTTTTTTCTATTTTCACTTTGCCCTCTGGTTCTAATAGATCTGGGCAGGTGTCTTTCACAAATTCTTGAAATATGATATTGAGGCTCTTTTTTGGTTTTGTTTTGTTTTGTTTTGTCAGAGCTTTCAATTAGTCTAGCTATTCTTAAATTACATCTCCTTGATCTGTTATTTTTCATTTGAGATGTTTTCATTTTCTCCCATTTTAATTTTTTACTTTATTTCAATGTTTTTTATTGTCTTCTGCAATCATTAACTTACATATGGTACACTCTAATTTTTGAGGAGTCCATTGTTTAGTAATTATATTTTGTATTAAGCTATTAATTAGTCGT
Organism: Vombatus ursinus; assembly: GCF_900497805.2. NCBI lineage: Eukaryota > Metazoa > Chordata > Mammalia > Diprotodontia > Vombatidae > Vombatus > Vombatus ursinus. Next base: position 10,125,050 of record NW_020954587.1, on the reverse strand, counting down.
CTTCCAAGTCTTTCCCTCAAAACTTTAATTTCTTTTCTGAGTCTTTCCTCTAGTGCTGTCATTTCATTTATAAAATCATTTAACTCTTAAAAGAAGACTCTTGCATTATTTCTTCCAACAATTCTATGTAAACTTATATCTGAATTTTATTTTGAGGCTCTACTTACAGATTTTTGGAGCCATTCTCTTCTTCTGTGTTTGTGTCTTAAATATCCCTGTCACCATAACAGCATTTTGTGGTGGTGTTCTTTTTTTTGCTAATTCGGTCTTCCAAACTTACATCTAGAATTGGGCCTTTGTTTTAAGGCCAGTCTCTATGCACTTCTGGAGGGGATATCTGGGATTTTCTTTGTCCTGTTTTGTATTCTTTTGTTTCTAGGTTCTTTACTTTTAGGTGTAAGTCCCCTTCTTAGTCCTCACTGGATCTCCAACTCATATTGGAGACACCATCACTGGAACTTCTAATTGGATACAATTCCTGTTCCTTGTAGAACCTCAGGCCTGTTTCTGTAGTATCAATAATTGTTTCTTCCAATCTTGCATGGCTGCAGAGTCTAGTTCATTCCTTGTGCTGGAAAGCACTGTTAAGAGCACATTCCTGGCTAGAACCTGTCTTCGTTGTCCGTAGATCTTGTTCTGTTTCCCTATGCTAACATGAGCTAGAAAAACAATTCACTCGATTTTTTATCTTGGATTTCTCAATCATAATTTGATCTGGGACTCTATCTAAATCTTTGTGTGAGTAGCTGTGGAGAATTGAATTGCGCTGCTGTCTCCTATTCTGCCATCTTTAATTGACTTCTCAAGCACACTTCATTTTTTTATTTAATTAATTGTCTTTGAGAAATTACAAGGCTTTTTCAATGACCCAAAGCCTCTCCTTGAAACAAAAGCCAACCATTTAAGCATCAACTCACGTATGTTCTTTTAGTGATATTGTATATCAAGCAACGGAGCAGTACAGCCTCAAAAGAACTAATGTTGAATATTTCTCTAATAGTAATGGAGAGATTCACAGTGGGCATGGCAGGCTGCAACATGTTACAAAGAAGGAATCATGAAGGAGAAGCAACATAAAGTCCATCACCAAATAAATGTATGACAAAAAATAAAAACAGGTTATTTATGTAGAAAGAGTGAGATATCACCATAATAGCTTGTGTAGCCAGTCCATGACCTCATGAAGACAGAAGAACTCAATGAAGGCTCTAAATAAGTAGGATGGCCCCCTTGTCACAAACTAATGAGAGGATACTGATAGGACTTGAACAGAATGGCGCTTTGAGTACTCAAGGATGTATTTGTTTCTTGCTTGCCTACATACTTATCTATTGCTGGAATATAATTAAACCAAAAATAACTGAAACAATAGAGCAAGATAAATATTGGCATGTTTTGGAGAGTAATTTATCCCTTAAAAGGTCCTAAAAACCTGATTTTTTGCTTCAGGGAAAACTGGCATATTTTACAAACCCCCTCTGTTCTAAATTCGTGTAGGCCATGATAGATCTCACTAACTTCAGATCTGAATGATCCACTATACCACAGAAAACTGAAAGGCAGTTTTGACCAGTTCTATAAACAAGGTAGCTTGTCATGAAGCCAATTTCTGAAGAGACATATTCATTTATAACAAATTTATCTACTTTTTGTGGGGTTGTTCTTTATGTTCACCATGTATTTTTGAACAAATGGAGCACGTTTTTCTTTCTTTTTATTTTTTTTTGTATCTGGGGACCAAACAGTTATGATGGTCAGATCTCAAAACTAGAAAGCAGTCACAATGCTATACTTAATGTTAGTCCTTTCTTCTGAGAGAGCTTGGCTTCTGGTGGCAATTATCTCCTAAAGAGGAGAGAAGTTTGTATCTTTACTGTCAGGCTAATTAGCTTCCCAACAACAGTGTGGTGGTTGATGATGACAGCTTACATATACATATTACATTATGGTGATATGCCACATTGCATTCTCTCATTTAATCCTGCTTACACTAGAAAACAGAAAGGAAAGAAGAAAGAAAGGAAGGATGGAAAGAAGGAAGGAAGGATGGAAAGAAGGAAGGAAAGGAGGGAGGGAGGGAGAAGGGAAGGAAGGAAAAGGAAAAAAGGGAGGGAAGGAGGAAGGAAGGAAATAAGCAAGGAAGGAAGAAAGGCAGGAAGAAATAAAGAAAGGGAGGAAAAGAAAACTAACTAGAGAAAGAAGAAAGCAAGCAGATAGCTAGGGACACTTCTGATCCATAAGAAAATAATACCAAATCAGCTTTAAGGAAAATGACAATTAGAAAAAATATTTGTTTTGATGGAGAAAGAAAAAACTCCGTCTGGAAAAGTTGTTTCTGGGGAATTCTCATGCGAATATGCATGCAAATCTGCTGGTAGAGGACTTTAAAAGTTCATTGATTGGGCTTGAAAGAAGAAGGTAAGCTTAGAGTCGACTTGAATTCATAGCTCCAAATTTAGCAACTTTTTCTTGAACACCAGTATGTTAGTATTTGACTTGCAGACAATGGCTAAGTGAAGTCACAAAAGCAGAGCTGCATATTGGAGGATGTGCCTCGAGTATTGTTTTTCAGGAAACTCCATCATCTCCTACAACTGCACAAGAAAGATGGCTCATTTACTGCCTTTCCCAGGGGTGGTAGTGGATGGGGAGCTACGCCTTTCTCCTAATATGTTTCTGCTTTTGTTCAAAAGATTTAAATCATTATCCCTGCTGTTCCTCACCCAGAGAAAAACACATAGATTCTATTGGTGTGACGAATAATAATTTTGTAAACCCTCAATAAATTTATCCCAGCCTATGTGATGAGAGAGCATCTGACATTTGCTGCTGTGATTTATTTTGACATAAGCATGCACATACACATTCATATATGCACATGTCTGTGTGCACACATATAATATAAAATGATAAATGTTTCAAAGTTGGTGGGCCCTTGGAGAGCTAACTATGATGAATAGGCAGCAGTTGATATCCCACTGAACAATGTATCCACCTAAGATCTCCAAGGCCCTGCAGGGGGATAAAGAAGGAATAACTCAAAAGGAAATAAACTATTCGTAATACATTGCTTTGAGGGAACTATTAGTGTGATTTTTAATGCCTTATGTCAGCATTGCAATGTTGCATGTGTAATCAGCTTATGATAAATCATGGTGACCACTTGGTGTACCTAAAGGCAGTCCAACCTGGAGGCATAGCTAATGCAGGACAGTAACAAAGTCTAACATTGATTTACCCTAAATTAATTTTTCACTAAAAGGTCAGCAACTCCCTGGAGGAGTCTGTCTTTTATTAGATCACCCATGGAATGATTACCAGTAAACTGAATCTAGCAGCTTGCATATGATGGCAGGAGAGTTCAAATCACCCTTACAGGAAAATCCAGCAAGGTTTGAAATGGTCTTCAAATAATACTTCCATCCTTCAAAAATTATAATTTTGTCACAATAGGCATATTTCTCCATTGATAAAGATCACAATCTCTCCAGAATTTAATAGAACTCCCTTTATAGGTGAGGAAACTGAGACTCACAGAGATTAAATAAATTGCTGAAATTCTCACAGCTGGTTAGTGAGAGAGCCAGAGTTATATCCTATTCCTCCTGTCTATCAGTCCAAAGATCTGTATAGAGCTGTAAGTAGAGATTCTTTTACCTTGGGCAGAATCATTTAAGTGGGAATGGGTTGTGTTGCAGAATACAATCCAATAGTTTAGGGGAGGCAGCATTGTTTCAGAGAGCAGTTTGATCTCTGGTGTGTGTGCACTATCCCTCAAAGATTCTCGTCCTCACCCGGGGGCAGGGTTTGGGGAAGAAAGCCAGTGATAAGAAAAGGGTGACCCAGAGATAGGACCTTGAAGGCGGTAGGGGTAGTTTCTCTGCTTAGTTGCAGAGTCTAGATGAGGACTGTGATTACTATATGGAAGAAGATTGTTCTCCTAGAAAGGAAGCATGACCCTTTGGATGTCAACCCTGAGGACAAAATCTCATTTATCTCCTATTAATTATAGATCTGGTCTTAGATTGTTTGGTCACCAAGTTATGTAAATTCACCTAAGTATGAGAATGCTTATTTTTTTCCTGTGTAGTACCCATCCCTTTCACTCCTCAAAGCTACCAGAAAACTCTCCAGAAAGACACCCTGGCTTCTTGGTGCTTGGTGCATCAGGATTTTCTCTAGACCATACCTTTTGAGTCCCTATGGATATGTTCACTTTACTAGTTAGCCAGAGGACAAAGTTCAAAGAACAGTCATTTAATGAAATAGTATAGTGATCATGGGTGTACATAGAACGCCAATACACTTTCTAGTCATACCCAAGATAATAGCAAAAAGTAATAGCAGAACATTTCTACTATGTGCCCCTAAATTTCTATTCCCACAGATAATACACTATTAGGATGAAGCATGGACATACATAAGGATCATGAGTGGGCATCCACACATAAAGAAAACATGTAGCCCAGGGTACCTGCATGAAAGGAGGCAGACAGACATAGAGATGATGAGTAGACACGCACATAAACAGCACACTTGTCCTGGGCACATTTATGGAAGGAAAATGTAGTAGCCAACGTCTTCTGGCAATATCATTGTGCTTATCTCTCTTAGGCATACTCTCTCACAGTTCTCTGCTGTATTTGTCTCAGCTCTTCCTCTATTCACTGTCTCAGGTCTTCAGTTATCTAACATATTTTCAGACCGCTAATAACCTGACTAATATACAGTAAGAATATTACAATGAGTATAGTGAGTTATAGTGAGTATAGTGTACTATAGTTAACAGTAGTAGTAGTAGTAGTAACTAACATGTTAATATAGTACTTAAATTGTAAAAGTGCTTTACAAATATTTCATTTTATCCTTACAACACAACCCTAGGAGTCAGATGCTATTATTATCCCCATTTTACAAATAAGGAAACTGAAGCTGATTGAGATTACATGACTTGCCTAGGATCACACAATTAGTAAGTGTCTGAGGCTGTATTCGAACTCAGGTCTCCTTGACTCCAGGTCCAGCATTCCAACCACTATTACACCTCTCCTATAGCATTCATATAGCACTGTTACTTCTCTCCTGTAGCATTTTCAGCTTGCACCTTCAGCTTCACCCTGGACCACATTCATAGTCTTTACCTTAGTTGAGATCTTCAGGACCACTTGCTACTCTGGCCTTTTTTCACAGAGGAGGTTACTGTGGTTAGTAAGCCTCTTCTCTGAAGGAAGGATTGTAGTTCTCAGTCTGTTCTCTTACCTTATGACTTTGAAGCTTTTTCTCTCAGCCAGGAGTTCACAGAAGTTTATGCAAAACAGCCCAGAGTTTTGATCACAGAGAAGTAATGCTTGAACTAAGATTATGTTTGCTCTTTGAAATCCTTTTTGAAGTACACCACCCTTTCAGCCCCTCAATTAAATTCTTGTCTTACCAAGCACTTGTGCCAATTGGAATAGATTCAGAGAGAAGTGGCATACTTCTCATCAAAATACAAAGAGAAAGGACAAAGTTCACAAACCACAGGATGGACAAGGCAAGATGGATATCAAGGTAGAGTCTTATTCCATTACTGGCCTGCCCATGCCTATACCTAAGGTCCACCAATCTATTAGTGATTAATAAGCTTAGAAAAATGGTTTGAGTAATCCCAGTCAATGAATATTGAAATAGAGAGAGGATCTGAGGTTGTTGCCTATGAAGAACTGTGAGCAGAAAATTGGCATAAATTCAATTAGTGTTGCTGGCATTTCCCAACCCTCTGATCCGTAGACATTGACCCTGTGGGAAGTCATGAATGGATTAGCATTTGGTACATTGTTGTTTTTCCTACATTCCTTTGCTCATTTCGAGGAGGAGTTGTAGTGATAGAGTTCAACGAGAAGAACTATGCTTTATCTGGAACTCTTAGGTTTATAACATGTCTATATACCTATTGGGTCCATTTGAAGTCTGGCAGAAGCTGCACAAAGGTAGCTTCATGGTAAATGTTAAGCACTGGGGATAAAAGAAAAAGAAAACATAATCCCTTTCCTCAGGGAGCTCACATTCTAATGGGGGAAGACAAACATGAAACTAACTAGGTATATACTATAGATAGATATAGATATGTCTATAGCTATAGCTGTATCTCTCTATATCTATCGATTAGCTTTTAGAACAGTGTTGTTTTTCCTATATTTCTTTGCTCACTTCCAGGAGGAGTTTTAGTGATAGGGCTGAAAGAGAAGAACTATGCTTTATTTGGAACTCTAGAACAAGAAATCTATCTAGACACACACACACACACACACACACATATATAGATATTTATCTAGACATATATATATATACATACATATATACATGCATACACAAATATATATGCATAGATACACATACACACATCTATATCTTGTATGTGTCTATTTTCATGTATATGTTCATATATACTTGTACATATACACTTATAATTGTGTATGGTGACTTGAATGAATGTAGAAATGGGAATGGATGTGAAAGATGTGGAGATAGAGTCAATAAGACTTTAATGAATGAATGGATATGTGAGGGTGAGGAACTCTCAGGAGCTGAGGATGACTTAGGTTGTAAACCTAGCGGACTGGAAAGACAGTGGTGGGAGGAGCCAAGGAATCTCTCCTGTTCTAAGCTTTTAAACATTCTTATCAGTATTTGGAAAAAATAGATAAGTGTACACATACATTTATATGTATATACATGTATATATTATATACACAATACTTACTATTTGTACCACCCTGGCAAGACACTTAATTCCCCCCTCCCCTCCACCTCAGTTTCTTCATTTTTAATTTGGGGATAATAATAGCATGTACTTCCCAGGGTTGTATCATAAGGAGAAAATGAAATAATATTTGTAAAGCACTTTGCAAATCTCAAAGTCTTATATGTACACACTAGCTATTGTTATTATTATTATCATTGCTAACTATAGCACACCCAAGTTGATGGTAGAGGAGGTTTAAAGAGATAGAGATGTGCTCTTTACAGAACAAGCTTACTAACTATAACATTCATCTATCTATCTATCTATCTATCTATCTATCTATCTATCTATCTATCTATCTAGAGATGATTCTTTAATATCTAATATTCTGGACATGAAGCTTCTTTTTTCAAATTTTAATTTTAATTTAATGGAATAAAACAAGCATTTCCATAACATAGTACAATTAAAAAAAAAGATGATTATAAATGACACTGCAAATCTACTATTCACAACTTGCTATTGCTTTCAAATATACAACAAAATTGTGATGTAAGTTTCTTTTTTTTCTTCCTTCCCCTCCCCACCCTAGAAATGGCTACTATTAGACATAAATGGGTGTACATATGCAAAATTATTATATATGTAAAATTGTTCTCTACATACTTCTACTTATCAGTTCTTTCTTGGGTGCAGACAGTGCTTTTCTTCATATGTCCTTTATACTACGCTTCATTAAATGTAGCCTACGATTATATAAGCTTTATCACTAGCATGTTGCAATGTATGTAGTCCATTCAAATATTCATATACTTTCAACATGAACTGTTGCTAGTCAGGAGTACTCTCATCCTCCACTTAAGATGTTGACTTTTTTTTTAACCCAAGTTTTGAATTTATCTATGTATGTATGGTATTTATATGTATATATGTACACATATGTCCCAATTAAAATTTCTCTGAACCTAGTGATGTCCATCCCCTTATTCTAGCCTACAGGACTCTGTTTCGCGTATTAATTTTTTGCATCTAAAGGCTAATTTTCATCTTGATCTTTGTGTCACCTACAAATTTGGTAAATATGCCATCATGGTTTGTTTGTTTTTTTCCAAATCACTGATAAGAATGTTGAAAAGCTTAGAACAGGAGAGATTCCTTGGCTCCTCCCACCACTGTCTTTCCAGTCCCCTAGGTTTACAACCAAAGTCACCCTCAACTCCTGAGAGTTCCTCACCCTCACATATCCATTCATTCAAGTCTTATTGACTCTATCTCCACATCTTTCACATCCATTCCCATTTCTACATTCATTCAAGTCACCACACTAATTCAGGCCCCCATCACTTCTCACCTGTATGATTGCAGTAGACTCCTAATTGACCTACTGGCCTTAGGTCTCTCCCCTCTCTGTTTTCAGACAGCTACCAAAAAGCTGATCATGTCACTCAGCTATTCAGTAAACGCCAAGGTCTCCCTTTACCTCTAGATTAAATCTAACTCATCTGGTTGGCATTTAAAGCTTTTCCCAATCTGGCAGTAGACTTCACTCCATGCATCTTCTTCTTTATGAATCTTTCGTTCAGCCAAACTGGCTTTTTGGGGGCCCTTCTTCACATATGGCATTTTATCTCTCATCTACCCACCTTTGCACAAACTATCTCCTGTTTTTATATGTACTCACTCTTCATCTTAACCTCTTAGAGCCCCTAGCTTCTTCCGAAGCTCAGCTCAACATCCGCTTCCTGATTTCCTCACCAGCTATTGTCTCTTTACTTGGAATTATCTCATATTTACTTTGTATTTATGCTGTCTATACTTAAGTGTATATATATATATATATACACACACACACACACACACACATGTGTATATATATACATACACACACACACACATATATGTATATATATATATATATATGTATATGCTGTTTGCCCTTATGGAGTATAAGTTCTTTTAAGGCAAGGACTTTTTCTGTTTTTCTATGTTTATATCCCCAGCCTAGGGCAGTTCTTGCCACATAGTAGTCACTTAATACATTTTTAATTGATTGGTTAATTGAAGATCTCTCTGCACTTTGCTATCAACCAACTCATGATTACTCTGGGCAAGTCATCCTAATTAACCTGCCTGCTCTTTCACCTCATCCACATATCACCTTCTTTTCCTCAAAGAAAGCATGAAGGATTTTGTCAAATGTTTTGCTATAATTTAAATTGTGTCGACAGCATTCCCTTGGTTTACTAGTTTGGTAACCCAGTCAAAAAGAGAAATGAGGGTCATCTGACCTGCTCTGATTTGGCTGAAGCTGTGCTAACTTTTACTGATTACTCTTTCCCTTTCTAAATATTAAAAAACCAAAATATTTGATAATATGTTCCACAATTTTTGCAAGAATCAATGTCAAGTTTACCAGCCTATAGTCTACAGATGCCATTCTCTTTTCTTTTTCTAAAAATCTATACAATACTTGCCCTTCTTCATTCTTGTAGTATTTATTCCATTCTCCACAACCTATTAATGATAACTGAAGGTAGCCTGGAAATCAAAGTAGTCAAATATTTCAGTAAGCTGAGATGTAGTTTGTGTAGGTCTGGTGACTTGAATACATTGATAGAAGCTTAGTATTTTCTTCTGATCTCCCTACTTTTTATTGGTTTCAGCCACTTATTAGCCATTTTCATCAAACACTTCTAATCCAAAGAGAGTTCTATTTGGAAAATAAAGTCTTTAAGATTCTAAAAGATCTGTAGTCCCATCAATCAAGTCAACAGTTCCAAAACATTTACTAAGCACCTACTATGTTCCAGGCACTGTGCTAAACATGGAGGATACAAAGAGAGGCAAAAGACAGTTCTTGCTCTCAAGGAGCTCATGGTCTGATGGGGGAGATATGTACAAACAGCTATGTACAAACAAGATATATGCAAGATAAATTGCAGTTAAGCAAGAGAGGGATGACTATAGTGTTAAGGGGGATCAAGAAAGGCTTATTGTACAAGGTGGGATTTTAGTGGGACCTGAAGAAAGTCACAGAGGCCTAGATATAGAGATGAAGAATGAGAAAATTCCAAGAATGGGAGACAAGCAGTGAAAATGCAGAGTTGGAAGGTGGAGTCTCTTGTTTGAAAAAAAGCAAGGAAACCAGTGTCACTGGATGGAGTAATATATGAGGAGAGGAGGGGAGGAAAGAATAAAAAGACTAGAAAGGGAGAAAAATTTATTAAGTACATACTACATGCTAGCTACACTGTGCTAAGTGCTTTACAAATATTATTTCATTTCATCCTCATAACAACCCTGTGAGGCAGGTGCTACTTTACATTTTGCAGCTTGCTTTTGTTCTAATCATTGTGTTTTTTTTATTGCTTATCATTCTCTCTTCTTTGTGAAAATAAACTTCCTGATTGATACCTGATTCATGTTTGTATGTTGGGTACCTTTTTTATTTTCTCTCCTTGCTGGCAAAAAAACACTCTAGACTCTGAGCACATAGCTATTTCTATAATTAGCAGCTCTCTAAGTAGCAACTTTACTTGGGAATCTGAGATTGGATTGGGGCGGGGGGGGGGGGGGAGAAAGCACTGGGGAGCCTAATTCTCTTACTGAGAAATCAGACAATCTTAGGGCAATGAACCTGGTATACAATTGCATGATTGGGTGCAGAATTAGGGATGGTGGGTACCTTGAGCCCTGTGAGTCTTAGCAGCAATTGCCCCAGGCTTCTATGCCAGATAAATAATCAGAGGCTCATCAAATAGACTTAGGTCTATTGCTGTATGTATCAAATCATCTGGTGTCATCTTATCATCTATCTGGGAATCATCTTGTCAGAGGAGAGCCTTTAAGGATACATTTTGATCCACTTTTTGGGGGGGTAGGGGGGATCAAAAAACTGGTACAAGGGTTTCTTCTATTCTCTACAGAGGAAAAAAATTGAGAAACAAAATAAAACTTGAGTAGTTTTGCCCTCTCTTGATTATTATCCCATCCATTCTGAATACCTCAAACAATGTTAAAAGCCCTAGATGAGCTAATTCTCAGTCTAATCATATCTGTAAAGAGTTCAGGATTTAGATAGGGTCTGGGGATGTGGTTTCAAATCATGACTGTCCCTTACTGTGACATTAGAAAAGTCAATTAACCTCTTTGAGACTTGATTTCCTCATCTGCAAAATAAGGGGGTTGGATTAGATGGCTTCCTAGGTCCCTTCCAGCTCTAATTCTATAATCCTATTACTATACTCAGTTACTTGAATTTACTTTTAATCTTCTAATCATGTCTTCTTTAAATCAGAGTTTATTGATGAGTTCTCCAGCCATCAACACCAATCTTTTTATACAGCCCTGTGCCTCATGAGATAATGTGTATAAAAGTGCTATACAGCCCTCACAATTCACCATATAGATGTGAGCAATTATTATACAGACAGGATTACACATCAGCTTTCAGCTATTCATTCTAGCTGACAACTTTCCCAGATTATTCTTCTTTGAGCTAACCTAAATTTTTTGTGTTGCAATGTAAGTCTTTCTTTTTTCTTTTGTGTTCTCAGCAGAGAGAGAGAATGTTCACTGTCCATATGCCTGAAGACTGGTACTCAAAATCACTTTGTGGGTACTTCTTCTGTGGAGAAAATAAATCCTTTAAATTATTGTAGAAATCTCATTTCCCTGTGATTTCCTCCTCCATTCTTCTCATTTCTTTTGCCCCCTCCCCTACTCTGCAAATGCTTTATGATAAAATGCAGGATGAGATATTGGCTTCTAAAGAGTACATTGCCCTTAGGTGGTCTATAAATAATGAGCGGAATAGACTAACATTTTTCAAACATTATGTTTTGATACAAATTCAATTAGCATTGTTGGCATTTGCTAACCTAGCAAATGACTGTATTTTGCCTGGTAACCAAGTTACCGCAAAATTCCAGTTCTCAGTGACTGTTATCTTGAATTTATATTTACATACTGTGTTTTCCATGCCTGTTGTTTTACTGACATCATCTTCAATGAGAGGACTGAGTGACAAAGAGCATTACCATTCAATTTATAGCCAGAGAAACTGAGGCCAGCAGGGAAATTGCCTTTTCTAGACCCCACAGGAATCAGAAAACTTTCCATGTCTTGCTGGGCTGGAACCTTAGGAATAAGTTGATTCATCAGGCTCTAGAGGCTACCATCAGAGGGAGTGGGAAGGGGCACTTTTTTCATCCCGTCATATAAATTGATATGGCAAAATCGAGATAAAGTGCTCATCAGTGTTGAGATGGACTTTATTCTGTGCACTTTATGCCAGATTCTCATTTTACAGGGGTTTGTGACAATAGTGGGTAGATTCCCAGTTCATGTTAGTCTATGGGAATTTCCATAATAAGGGGAGCTAGGCCAAATTCTCAACCAATATAACTGAATTCCCATAGAGTTGTGTAAGTTCAAGAATATGATCTGTGTGTACATGCATTTACATCACTTGTATTATTTTATGAGGTCAATCATTAAAATGACCATAAAAATCCCTTACATTACATTATTTTCACAAGGGTCACGGCCTTACACTGAGATTACATAGTTGTAAATGCTTAAAGAAACAGACCAATTGCTTTTTTAAGACTATTTAGCTCTCTACTGGTATCAGGAATGTGATGGTCATTTAAATCTATGGTTTTTGTTTTTCAATTTAGGAGACTTTCTTTTCCCTTTCTACTTCTTTTGTTTGGATTGAAGAAAGAGCAATCCCATTTTGGGATAGTTCTAATCAACTCTGGACAGATGTGATCTTTACATCGTCTGACAAAGCGCCTGAGAATTCCATTCAGGAAACTCTAAACACTGGAGCAATTTAAAGTTGGCCGTCTGTTTTCTCCTCCACTGCAGGTGGTTTTTTATCTTTACTAAGAATTGTTCAATGAAACATTTAGGCCATTGGAGTTTATTTTGAAAGTAATATTTAAGCCCACACAAAATAAATCCCACATGTGCTGGGGAGGAATAACAACAAAAAAGGAGACATGGAAACCTTCACCTTCTCCCTCCAGTCGTTGGTTCAGGTCCAGCGTGGGTCTATGCTGGCTGAACATTACTCCATCTTTCAATGAATAGCCATTTCACTGTGCCAGTAGTCTTGGCCTAAAAGATTCATGGAAGTCATGCAGCACCTATATCACCAACTAGTATTCATTACCAGTTGAGAGCCAGATGGACTTGGAATCAGGAGGAGCCAGCTTCATATCTTGTCCCTGACACTTAATAGCCTTGTAATAATTGTGGACAGGTGGAGATCTCTCTGTGCCTCTGTTTCCTCATCTGGGAAAGGAGAGGAATTATGTCTATAATGACTACCTAATTAGTTTGTTGTTAGGTTCAATTGGTGTAATGTATATGAAGGATTTTACCTACTTTAAAGCCCTGCTACCCACTTCTGGGGATTCATGTGGGTACGAATGATCCTGCCAGAAAAATAAGAAAGAGTTGCCAAAGATTACCAAAAGTCTTGAGCAAGAAACTGAAGGACACAAGGGCTTAGACTATGTTTTCTTCATACCTCCCCCTTGAAGGAAAAGATTGCAGAAGAGAAAAAACGATTTGGGAATTAAATATCTAAGAATATGAGATATCTGACTCCCAGTCAGAAATGGACTAACCCTAACAAAGCCTGCTGTTTTGAACATCCAACTGTAACTATACAGAATTGTGACTGGTCCAGGGGCCTAGGCTACTTTCTTTCTCCCTCTAAAGGAGGCCTTAGCTCTGGACCCACCTGTGCAAATCAGGTTTACTCCTGGGGGATCCTGGCCTCTAGAGAGAAAATTCAGGCTCCTTTTCTTTTTTTCTGGCCCTTTATTCCCCCATCCCCAGAGCCACAGCTTAGTTTGATCCAAGCCTAAGGTTTCCCATAAGAGAATAGAAAAGTACTAAACATGCAATTCAGAACAAATAAGAAACAAATATTTATTTCCTATATTACACAAGAATACTTAAAACATAAAAGGCTTACAAGATAAAATTGACAAAATCTTAAACATGAATTGGTAACTTCTAATTGTACTGTCCTGGGAAGTTGATTGAGACTCAGCCCATGAAAACGTGAATTTTTTTGTGAAACTGCTGAATCTTCATTTTGCCTTCCATTCAGTTGTGCACTGTGGCTCTCCTCCTGACAGTGATCATCACCTCCCAAGGCACCTCTAGTCTCCCAAACACTTCCAATGAATCACATGTGCTCTAGCTCAGTCCTGGACCTCCCAAATCACCTCTAAAATCACCTCCAAAATCACCTCCAAAATTACTTCCAGCCCTGATGGAGGAATCTAAGAGCTACCAACCTCTAGAACTCACAGAGTTGCCTCCAAGACTGAAAAAATCCATCTTCAGATTGCTGTTTGGTCACTTACATTAAGGGAAAGATATAAAATAGAAGAGAGTCAAGCCCTGATCCAGGTGCCACATGCAAACAGTCATCATATTTGCCAGGGAAGAGGAATGATACCTCTCTCCCATTCCTCATAGGAAGTCAGAGAGAAAAAGAGAGAGACAGAGACTAAGAGAGACAGAGAAAGATATAAAAAGTAAGACAAAGAGATAAAAAGAGACAGAGACAGACAAAGGTACAGAGTTAGAGAGACAGAAAACAAGAACATAGTGAGCTACAACCCATGAATTCTAGAGACAGGAAGGACAAAAGGACTCCAGAAGAGAATCACTCCTTTTAAGGCCTGTTGAGTTCCAAGACTAATCTTCTCTGACATAGGTTTGATACAGCCCTTTTTCTTCTACCCACAAACTCCCCTAGTCCCACCCCTAGGCATCATGGGACAATGGGACAACCCTGAGCTTGCTGCATCATTCCAAATCACCCAGTCCTTCAGGATTCATTGGAAGTATCTGTGGGGCTATAAAAAAATAAAAAAGTTACAGGGAGAAGAAAATTAATTTTTTTAAATATGATTTTTATTTTTTTAAATAATACTAAATTTTCTTCCAGTTTCTCTACCCTTCCTCTTCCCTCCTCATATAACAAATAGTATTTTTTTTTAAAAAGAAACAAACAAAAGGAGGTATAAAAATCAGCAAAACTGATCAGGACATTGAAAAATTTGAAAATATGTGCAATGTATCACTTTTGCAGGCTTCCCGTCTCTACAAAGGGATAAGGTAAAGTTTCTAATGCTTTGCTATCATAAAAAGCGCTGTTATAAATATTTTATTTTATATGGGCACTGTCTTCTTGTCAATAGACTCCTTGAAGTATATGCCTAGCGGTAGAATCTCTGGGTGAAATGGGCATTTCAGGCACTTTTGTTTACATAATTCCAGATTGCTTTCTGAAATGGTTTTACTGACTCATAGCTCTACTAACAATGAACCAGTGTACCTATCTTCCCACAATCTCTTCAAAATAAACTATTCCCTTCTTTTGAGAAAACTGCTTTTGTAAATCCACCTCATAGATACCATAGTGCACATCAGTGAAGGTAGAATAGTAGTTGAGGCAGTTGGGTGGTTCATCATTTAGAATCCCGGACCTAAAGTCAGGAAGTCTTGAGTATAAATTCTCCCTCAGACACTTACCGGCTATTTGACTCTGGGCAAGTCACTGGACCTCTCTGTCTCAATTTCTTCATTTATAAAATAAAGATAATAATAGCGCCTTCTTCACTTGATTGCTGTGAGGATCCAATGAAATAATAAGTTTAAAACATTTGGCAAACCTTAAAGTTTTATACTTTAAAATTTAAACTTTAAAATTTTATAAATGTTAGCTAGTATTAGTTGAAACGTGTAGAAGTTCACAAAAACAAAACTGAATATAGGAAATAGTGGTAGACCTCCCATCTAAAATGTCTATGTACAAATGTTCAAAGAAAAAACTCAAGTTCCTAATGGAAAGAGAGAAATTTTATCTCATAGGTATCACTGAGATTTGGCATGGTTGGTTTTTCAACAGAAACAGGATGGATATAGCATAGGGGTAGAGTTATAGTATTGTAATTAAGAAGGCAAACTCATTCTAAGAAATCTAAATTCAGGAATCAGAGTTGGAGACAGAAACATGGAGGAGAATATTTGGGTAAAGATCAGCGGAGAGGAAAAGAGATTGTCTTTGAAGTATACTATAGATCACCTGCAGCATAATGCATTGGAGAACGCTGACTTTGGAATCCAAGAACCTGGCTTCAAAGCCTTGCTCCGAAACTTACTTCTCATGTGACCTTGCACAGGTTACTTAAACACCCCAGGCCTCAAGCTGCTCAGTTGTAAAATGAAAAAGTTGGACTAGAAAACTTTAAAAGTCCCTTACATCACTACACCTATGAATCTATTAACCTGTGAGATAAATTAGACCTCGTAAGCATTGCCGAGTTCTGGAGAAATAAAATCTTTGTCTAGAATGTGGCACTGGATGGGTTTGTGGCTGTTTCCTACCAGCTTAGTGAATGATGACAACAAAGCTTTTTAGTGGTTGCTAAACCACTTTGGATGCTGAGCATAAATCCAAAAGGATTGAACAAAAGCAAGAGTTCTCTCTCTTTCTCTCTGTGTCTCTGTCTCTTTCTTCTTCTTTTCCTCCTCTTCCTTCTTCTTCTTTTCCATCTTTTCCTTCTTTTTCATACTCCTTGATGACTTCCAAGTGAGGAAGAAAAAATTTTGTGAAGCTTTGAGTAGGGAGAAAGGTAGTAACAGTAGTAGCTGTGGGCACTTCTGTGGTTGCCTTGTAGCCATGAGGAAGGCATGGTGACTGTGTTTCTTTTGTACCAATTGTGTTTATTCTTTCGTGGTCTTCGAAGAATGAATATTAGAGCTGAAGTTGGAGTACATAGAAGAGTTAGTCAGTCAATCAGTGAGTTATTAAATACCTGTTATGTTTCAGGCACTGTACTAAGCACTAGGAAGAGAAAGAGAGAGAGAGAGAGAGAGAGAGAGAGAGAGAGAGAGAGAGAGAGAGAGAGAGAGAGAGAGAGAGAGAGAGAAAGGAAAGGAAAGAAGGAAGAAAATAAAATAAAATGCAGTCCTTGTTTTCAAGGAGCTTGCAGTCTAATGTGTGGAGACAACACATTAAGGAAGCTGAAAAGGGAGAGAGGGATAGAACCCAGCCTGGGATCATTATGTTAAGTCCAGAGGAGTACAGCCAGAAGGGTAATGAAGACATGGCTGACCTGGTTGCTCTCCTTAAATGGAGATTCTGGGAGGAGTTCTCCAACACCATCTTCTTTAATAAGAGGGAGAGGACCCAGGAGTTTGGGTACTGATGAGTTGTGAGTTCCAGTGTTGAAGTGATTTTGTAGGATGATGAAATTCCTGGGACATGATGACAAAATTCAGAGGAGTGCAACTAGGTAAGAAATAAGTTGACCTCTTACCACAGCAGCCAAGCCTGATGAAGAGCTATCCCTGAGAAGCAACCAACCTGACTTATCCCTGCAGGGGTCAACCTATTCCCCGTGTCCTCCAAGCAAAAGGAGTAACATCCATTGACTATGCTACACTCAGAAATAAAATTGGTGTTTGTGTCAATTTTATTTTAAATTTGAACCTACACTCCCTGGGGTCCAAAGTCATAAACAAGAGCACACTCCTGGTTTCAGAGATTTTTTTTTTATCCTGACCCTTGCTATATATTCTCAATAAATATCCCTTTGTAAAAGCTAATTGATATTAATTGTTTAATTGATATTGAAAAGGGAACATCTGGTCAGTGGATACTGGGGAGATATCAACTGACAATGATATTGGGGGGAATAGGAACCCTGAAGAGGCAGAGGATAACTAGTTGGGCTATCGGTACTCACCTGTCAAAGGGTCGGAGGAATCAGAAGTGGATGCACGAAAAGCCACATAAAAAATGTATCACAATTCTATAAAAATCATTTCAGAATGCTAGCTCCATTGAGCTACCAATGATCAGAATGACCTGAGATGAAGAACAACAAAAGGAGATGCTTTTTAAAAAGCCCTTTTGGGGAAAAGAAGATCAAAGGAGAGATAAGAATGTTGCTCAGGGGAGATGGAATACTAGTAATAACTGACAGAAGACTGAAGGCAGAACTGCTCAATTCTTGTTTTGTTTTTCCTATTTTCTCTACCAAAAAGAATGACCTTTACACTGGAAATGTTGAAATAAACTCACCTAACAAGTGGTTGATACTCAAGTTAAGTAGATGGTAAGAGAGCACCTAACTGCTCTTCATGAGTTTAAATAACTTATCCTAGACGAGCTACATTCTCAGGTACTAAAATAACTGGTACTGGTGATTTCTGAGACACCAGGGAAGGTGATATCTGAAAGGTGGTGGAGCATGAAAGGGCCTCTACAGCATAGAAAACAAACTTGAGGTCTGTCAGTAAATGGAACTGGAGAGTTCAGTCCAATCAGATTAAAATGAAATTGGAAAATGTTCATCAAAATAAATAAAAATACAATACAACCCCCATGATGACAATTTGTTGTTTTCTGAGTCAACATGTAGCCCACAGGAATCCCTTTGATACCATTGCTCTATAAAACTGGAAAGGGGCAAATGTTTCTCAATTTGGGGGGGGGGTGAAGGTGGTGGTGGAGGGAAGGGAAAGGAGACTATAGTCCCCAGACTACATTTTGATGAGTTTGACTTTTATTCCTGGGAAAACTCTACCGGATGCACATGTATGTACATATATATGCATAATATGTCAGCACTCTGATTTCTAAAAATCCTACATGATCTTGGTTCCATTAAGAATAGCGTAGCTTCGAGTCATGAGTAGATGAGAATCCTCCATTCTGCCCGTGCCAAAACTGATCTTAGTTCTAGGATCCATAGTTTTAGAAGGACTTGGAAAGCTGGAAAGCAGCCTGAATAGAACAACCAGCATGGTAAAGGGTGATATGATGACCAAGCCTTCTCTTTGCTTTCAATATTGTCAAGCTTTATCAAATTTGAAAGTCCAGCTTTGGCTTTTCTTCCCTCTAGCTACACATGAAAAATCTTCACATGAGCCTTGTTTTACAGATATAGAAGTCTGTTTATCATACAACATTAGATTTCAGGTGTATTCCACTGGTGAAATAAACACTCTAATTCATATTTGCTCAGTCTACAGAACATTAGACAGATGTTGGAAGACTGTAGCAGGATGATCCATGGGAAAAGCACATCAGCTGCCTTGATGAGCAAATTGACAGAGATGACGCGATACAGGGTGATTGAGAGAAGACCCAAGTGGCCAAGAAACAGGATCACCATAGCATCATCCTTCATTCTCAGGCTAACAATATGACTCTAGTGAGATTGTTTATTTAGGGATAAACTATGTAAATTAAAATTTAACACTACTTCCCCCCAACTCACTCTTTGGCTGTTCTCATGTCCTGAGGTTGAAAATAGACACTGTATTTTAAGTTCTGCCTTCATAAGGGGATTCTCCTGGCCCTCGTAGGCAGGCTAAAGAACATTGTGTTCCCACCTGTGGTTTTTTTTTTTTTGTTCTCGAGCTTTCTCTGTTTGCTCCTTGTTGGGCCCAGACTGCTACCTGAATAGATAAGTAAGTAGAGATAGCTTGGACAAACAGTGCTTTATAAACCTTGCCAGATTCCTTTGGCAGTAGGAATCCATGGGAGCTGGACTCCTGCTGGGCCCTGAAGCTTCACCAATTTGCCTCCTTTTCTGGTGATCAGGAAATGCCTTGTGCAAAAATAGAGAAGAGTTGATAGTGGATGAACGGGAAATGGAGGATATTTTTCTTTGTGGCCTACTTGGTGATTTTCCTGGGGGATTTAAAGGAAAGGAGGCAAAGAAGTCACTGTGCTTTTCGCTTTTGCATTACTAGCACATATGTATGCCCACATTCCTCCATGTATATCATGTATAATCATGCATAGCCATGGTTTCCCCACTCTTCTAATAGGGCTACAGTGATGAATAGGCAGGATATATAGCCATCCACATACTATGGTGGCTTCTTTTTAGAGGAACAGGGAAGATCTCTCGGTCCCCAAACATTTCTTCTATAGTCTTCCTACTGATCCTTCTCTGGGAGGGATAACTCATTAAAATGTCCTGACTTTTCATTATTTTGCACTTCTCTACCCTGCTCATTTGATGATATCTAATAAAGATGCATATTTTATTTCTTCCTCCCTTCAATTGCTCATCTAATGATTTTCATCAATATCTAGAAGGCATAGGCATTTACAATTAAGATACAGCATATACAGTCAGGATTCTACCTTCCAATGATGTACCCAATGATATGGGATCAAGGAGTTATTGTGTCTAAAAGCAACATTTACTGTTTATTCATTAATGACGAATACTCCTTTCTTTTCACATCCATTGGTGCTTTGCTGAGAGTCTAAGGAACAGCTCCTATTTGTTTTTGGCAATTGGTACTCTTTGGAAGATTTTGAGGAGGATGTACTCTTGTCCAAAGGAGCCACCTCTTTGTGAGGTCCTAAACAGGAGAACAATAGATTGCTCTCAGCCTTTTGCCTTTTCCTTTGTGCCTTTCTTTGAGAGTACAACGGAGTGGGAAGGGGAAGAGGGAGTTCCTTCCACCTACTTCTTGATAGTTGCTGACTTAGAGTAGAAGAACATGGAATGTTTGTCTGCTGGCCCACAACCTTTGCATAAATATAGCTTGAAAGGAAAGTTCCTGAAAATGGACAATGTAAGAAATGGCAGTGGGTGGGGTACTAAGATAGCTCCTCCAGAAGAATATGATAGAAGCAATCACCTATTGGACATTTCAACATAGATCTGTTGGAGATACATCAAATTTGACGTATCCACAACAGAATTCATTATCCTTGCCTCTTGAGCAATCTTCTCAACTTCCACATTTCTGTCAAAGGTATCATCATTATGACAGTCTCACAGGCACACTGTCTACCTCTCATTCTGTCTGCCTCTCCCTACACTTCCAATCAGTTGCCAAAACTTGCTCTCTAGCATACCTCCCATCCTACTCACTTTCTCCACTCAAACAGCTGCCACTTTAGCACAAGCCCTCACTTCAGCTCTGGTCTATATTACTGCCTCCTAATTGATCACCCTGCCTCAAGCCTCATCCCTCTCCAATCCATCCTCCATACTGCTATCAAAGTGATTTTCCTTGCATGTATATCTGATTATGTCACTCCCTTACTACATGAACTTAAGTGTCTCCCTATTGCCTCTAGGATCAAATAGAAACCCCTCTGATTAAATATTACTCCCCTCTTGTACTCTGCAATCCAGCCAAATTGTTCTTCCCCCCATTCTTCAAGGGTGACACTTCTCCCATATCTAAGTCTTGCATCATCCATGCCTGGAATGCATTACTTCCTCAGGTTTTCCCTTTATAGAATCTCCCTCTTCCTTCAAATCTTTGGTCAAGAACCACCTACTCCATGAAGCTTTCCCTCCTTCCCCCAACTGCTAGGGCCTTCCCTCCTAGACCATATTGCATTTATTTAATTTGCATTTATTTTCTTCATATGTCTTCTTCATATAACCATATAAATAACTATATCATTCTAAATGTGTGTATATATATATATATATATATATATTTATTTATATACACATATTCTCATGTGACACAGTCTCAAAGCAGTCTTCACTATCCTGGCTGCTTTCCTTGAGGCACTTTTCAACTTAATGATGTTCTTAAACTACAGTGTCCAGAACTAAATACAATACTCCAGGCAAGGTATGGCGAAGGCAGAGTACGGTGAGACTATCATTTCCCTATTCCAAGAAGTTATTCTTCTGTTACTATAGCTCAAGATTGCATTAGTTATTTTTTGGGGCTGCTTCTTCATACTTCTTACATGTTAATCTAGAAACCCACTAAAATGTGGGTTCTTACATCTTCTATCTTGTACTGGTAGTTGATTTTTTTTTATACCCAAGTTTAAGACTACATTTATCCCAAATGAATTTCAATATTTTAGATTCAGTCCAGTGTCCTGGCCTGTCAAAAGCCTTTTGGATCCTGACTGTCATCTAATGTGGCATTTATTCTTCAAAGATTTGTGGCATCTACAAATTACAACATGCCCTTATCTAAATCATTGCTATGTTAAACACCACAGAACCAAGCGGAGATCCCTGACACACTTCTCTAGAGACCTCTTTCCTAGTTAACATCAATCTATTAAATGCTAATCTTTGAACCTGGTCGTTTAACTAGTTCTGAAACCATTGAACTATATTATCAAGAAATCTACATACTTCAATCTTCTCCACAAGAAAAGTATGAGATACTTTACCAAAACCTTTGCTGAAATCTAGATAAACTGTATCCATGGCATCTATTAGTTCAGTAAGTCTGTCAACAACGAAAATGAAGCTTATATGGAATGACCTCTTCTTGATGAAACCAAGATGTCTCTTTGAAATCACCAATTCCCTTTCTCAATGATATCTTTAGTGATTCACTCTAGAACATTTCCAGTTGTTGAAGTCAGGCTCATTAACTATAGTTTGCAGGCTTGTCTTTCTTTTCCTTTTGAAACATTGGAATACTATTTGCCTTTTTCCAATCTTGTGGTTTTCTATGATCTTTCATATATCACACTTTCAAATACCACATTTGCCAGCTATTTCAGTACTTGATGATATTGTTTATCTGGGACAGGTAATCTGACTATACTAAGAACAACCAGGTACTCTTTTTTTTTCCTTTTCTTACTTAAGTATCAAATTCCTGTTAGTCTTTTCTGTTCTGTAATTTAGTGTGCAAAGTCATTCTCATTTTCTGAGAAAACAGAAATGAAATAAAAAGTGGGCTGCTCTGCTTTCTGGGCCATCCACATTCATCATTCTCCTAGTGAATACAGATTACTTAATGATAGCAAGGAAAGTGTAATTAGTTAGTATACAGCATTGATTTGCAATGGTGTTATACCTAGTCAGAAGCCTATGCAAACTCTGAGTAGATCCTGACTCTGGGCTTTCATACTTAGTTTACCAGTAAGCTACACCAGTGGTTCTAGATTTAGTCTCCTGGAATAATTAAAAATTATTTAATTGCTTTTATAGGGAAAGCTAGCCTAGAATATATAGCAGGGATATCGTAGATGTTACTTCTACCACCATATCCCAAGAAAAGGTCCTATATTTATTTTGATCCTCATTTTTCTTTCCACTATAGCTAAAAAATTCACTCTTTTTGTTTATACTTAATTTTTCTCATCAGCCTCAGTTCATTCTGAGCTTTGGCATTCTTAACCCTATTTTTCTTACCTGATCTTGATTCCATTTCTGTACATTTTCTTTTGAAATACAAATTGGTTGGTGGGTTTCTTAAGCATTCAAATTGTTCTCTTTAGAGAAATCTCATTTTTCCCTCTTCATTAGAATTACTTCCCTTTGTGTCTTTAGAATTCAATTCTTGAGCATCTCCCATTGCTCTTGGGCTGATTTCCCTTCCACTGTAGCACTTTATTCCATGGATCCTATCTATTTTTTTCCTCTGAACACTTTCAAAATCTCTTTTTCAAAAACCTAGGGAGTGCTCAGATTTTTTCCCTTTCTCTATCAAAAAACTTTAGGAAGGAATGGTAATATTTCTCTAGGGTTCCTATTATTTCCACCTCAGAAACCAGTTCTTCTCTATTAGCCAGGATTAAATTTAGAATAAAATTCTCTCTTTTTGGTTTTCCTACTTTTTGAATGATGAAATTATCACTAAGGTATGTTATGATGTTATTACTTTTGGCAGAAAAACATTTCCGGCAGATATATAGTTAATTAAAGCCCTCAGTCACTGTTACACAATTTCTTTGTCAGGCTTGAAATCTGTTTCCCAAACTCCTGTTTCCTTTCTTTCCAGGTGGTTTGTGGTATACTTCATTGACAAAATTACTTATTTTTCTTCCTCTACTGATATTTATTCAAATACTCTCTGTCATTCTTTCCCCCCCTTTCCCCCCCTTTCCCCCCCTTTTTGCCTAGCCCGTTTCTTTTGAAAAATATGTCTAACAGGGGCAGCTAGGTGGCATGATGGAGAGAGCACCAGCCCTGAGTCAGGAGGACCTGAACTCAAATCAGACCTTGACACTTACTAGCTGTGTGGACCCTGGGCAAACCACTCAATTCCAATTGCCTCCAAAAAGAAAAAGATATTGGCAACCAAAACCATGATTCAAATCGTGGGCTTCATTCCACCAAGTCTCAGAGCACTGTTGGAGGTATGATTGGTCCAACTGCTCTGGAAAGCCATTTGCTGAAAGGAAATACTGAATAAGTCACTAAACCTGCCTTTTCTGACATTTCCATGCCACCTCACCTCCACAGCTCTCCTTTATGTTTTGTCTTTTCTCATTAGAATGTCAGGGCCTAGAGAACAGGGCCTATTGTTTGGCTGTATTTGTATTCTCAGAACTTAGCATAAAGCCTGGTACATATCAAGCATAAGTGCTTGATAACTAAGATAAATTATCTATCTATCTATCTATCTGTCTATCTATCTATCTATCTATCTATCTATCTATCTATCTATCTGTCTGTCTGTCTGTCTGTCTGTCTGTCTGTCTGCCTGTCTATCTGTCTGTCTGCCTGTCTGTCTGTCTATCCTCTTATCTCTTAAACCAGGGGTGAGGAACCTGTGGCCTCAAGGCTCTCTAGGTCCTCAAGTGCAGCCCTTTGACTGAATCTAAGCTTCACAGAGCAAGTCCCCTTAATAAAAGGATTTGCTTTGTAAAACTTGGACTCAGTCAAAAGGCCACACCTGAGGACCTAGAAGGCCACATGTGGCTTCAAGGCTGCAGGTTCCCCACCCCTGCCTTAAACCCTGTGAGACTGATACTAGGCACATATCCCAATGAGTTCAAACAAAGAAGGAAAGGACTCACACGTACAAAAAATATTTGCAACAATACTGTTTGTTGTAAAATAGAAGTGGAAACTAAAGGAGTGCCTGTCAATTGGGGAATGGCTCAATGGTTATTACACATGAATGTAAAGGAACATTATTGTGTTATAAGAAATGTTGAAAGGAATGGATTCAGAGATATCTGAGAATATTTATATGAACTAATGCAGAGTTAAGTGAGAACCAGGAGAACAACTTACACAATAAGTATAACATTTTAAGGAGAAACAAATTTGAATGGCTAAAAAAATCTGATCCAATGCAATGATTAGCTTCAACTGAAGAGGACTTTTGTTGAAAGATATTACCAACCATCTGATAGAACTAGGGTCTTGTGGTGAAGATGAAAATAGACATTTCTGGATATGGCTGATGTATGGGTTTCTTTTGCCTATGCTTATTTGTTATAGGGTTGTAGGAGGGAGGAAATTAGGAGGGAGAGGGGGTTAAGGTAGTGATGCAAAAAGAAAGAAAAAGAAAGGAAAAGATAGAAAAGAGGACCATTGGGAAAAAATTTAATGTATAGAAAATAACAGAAAGAGATTCAGAAGGAAACACAAACAAGCAGGAAAGGTAGCTTTGACCTAACATGTTGAATTGATTATATACTTAAAATACAAGTGGGGCTTACTGTACCTAATCTTTTTTCCTTTCTTTTTTCCTTTATGTGACAATCTTTTCTGTGACTATCCAGAATCCTGGCAAGTGTCAAGTTTCTCCTCCTCCACCTCAGATCTCTTTCCCCCAGACCCCAATTGAAGCCTTTGTTCTATTTCCTTTAGGAACACTTCAATCTCTCCAACAGCCTTCAGTGGGGGAAGGCATTCTTCAAGTCCATTCAGCTGCTGCTCTAGGAGGGAGATCAGCCTACACTTGGATGGCCTGTAACAGTCACTCGTCTGTGGTAGAAATACCAACAGCCCACTGACGACATAAGTCACTGAACAATTTCCCCTACTCTTCTTATTGGCCAATATTTACAACCTTTCTTTTTTGAAATGCACTTCAATTCTAAGCACTTGACTAATACTTATAGCCAATTATCCCTTCTTAATAACGTGATAAACCTTTTCCTTAGATTCAATAATAATTTAACAGCCCCAGCAACTTTCCCCCACCAGTCAGTTTTATACCAGCTTCCATTTTGATTCACAATAGCTGCTACTCATCAGTCTACTCTATTGATTTGCTTTTCTCTCTAATTATTCAACCTATCTTTAATTACTTACCCTGCTTTTTCTATTTTGCTCCATTCATAATTTTCTGTGGCAATATATTTCATTACAGTCATACACCATAATTTATTTAGCTATTACTTTCTTCTTCTATACTTTCTTCTTTCTTTCTTGAGGTTCACTTACCTCTTCAGGTTATACTCTATTATTCTCTTTGATCCTTCTTAACCCTTTTATACCCTCTTTAATTATCCACAGTGCTGATCCTCTTCCTTTGGAGGAGAAATATTATTAGTGCCTTCTGTGTTTTTTTATATTTGATTATAGGAATCTGTATTATATGTTTTCAGTAGAGTGAAACAAAAAAGACCTTCCTCTAAAAATGTGTGTTCATTAACATAAGGGCTTATATAGGTGCTAGGAACTCCTATTACCTACATTTGGGGAAATCTAGACACTAGTTATAACTAAGCTATAATAGTATATTTTCCTGGATTAAATACTGAATGGAGGCAACAAAACCAAACAGAGAGAGAGAAAGAGAGGGAGAGAGACAGAGACAGAGACAGACAGACAGATGGACGGAGGGACGGAGGGACAGATGGACAGACACAGACATGGACACAGACACAGAGACACAGAGAGAAAGCAATAGACAGATAAGCAGGGAAAACAAGACCCGGGAAGCCATCCTAGGAGGCAAGCAGGATGTTGAGGATCTTGAAGACCATGACACATGAAAATTGGTTGAAGGAACTAAACATGTTTAGCTTGGAAAAGAGAAGAATCAAGGCAACCATCAGAGTAGACTTGAACTTGATGGGAAAAACTAGGAACAACAGATGGAAGCTGATTTCTCTATGATTTCTTTATCCTGATGGTCAAAATAAGGCTGCCTCCTGTCCCACAGGGCTCTGGGTTGGAAGCACCACTCTTTATTCCAGATTTACACCATGGTGCAAGATCAGGTTGAAGAGGAAAATTCCATGTGAGAATTGAAAGTTCTGCTTCAATATGTGTTAGGAAGAATGGGACAAGCTGACCTAGGTAGCTGAAGTGTTGGAACAGCCAATCGACAAGCATTTATTAAGTGCTTACTATGTTCCAGAGACTGGGCTAAGTGCTGGGAATATAAAAACAAGCAAAAAGAAAGACAGTCCTTGACCTCAAAGAGCATACATTCTGTTTTTTAATTAATTAATTTATTTTTAGTTTTCAACAATCAATTCCATAAGCTTTCGAGTTTTAAATTTTTCTCCCCCTCCCTCCCTGCCTCCCTCACTAAGATGGCATGTAATCTGATATAGGCTATACATATACATTCCTACCAAACATATTTTCACATTAGTCATGTTGTAAGGAAGAATTAGAACCAATAGGAGGAACCACAAGAAAGAGGAAACAAAACAAAACGGAAGAAAAAAGAAGAGAAAAATAGTATGCTTTGATCTGCATTCAGACTCCACAATTCTTTCTCTGGATGTGGATAGCATTTTTCATCATGAGACTTTTGGAGAAGTCTTAGATCCTTGCATTGCAGAGAAGAGCTAAGTCTATCAAAGTTAGTCATCGCACAATGTAGCTATTACTGTGTACTACATTCTCCTGGTTCTGCTCACTTCACTCAGCATCAAACCATGCAAGTCTTTCCAGGCTTTTCTGAAATCTACTTGCTCATCATTTCTTATAAGACAATAGCATTCCATTACATTCATACACCTGAACTTGTTCAGCCATTTCCCAATTGATGGGCATCCTCTCAATTCCAATTTTTTGCCACCACAGAAATAACTGCTATAAATATTTTTGTATATGTGGGTTCTTTTCTCATTTTTATGATAAAGAGCTTACATTCTAATGGGGCAAGACAATATATAAAAGGGGAGCTGAACAATGGGCTGGGATAGGACAAGGTATTCCACACAGGGGACTTGAAGAAATCTGGAGAACAAGGGATGGCTAATTTGGGCCCTTCCCCAAAATGGAGGTTTTGGGAAGGACTCTTCGATATAAGAAGGGGTCTGCAGGGGTTGAAGGAAGAGGTACCTGAGCCATGGTAATGAAGTCTAGAGAACAAGAGGTGGTTGATATGGGTTCTTCCTTAAAATGGAGGTTCAGAGAAGAACTCACCGATGAATGAAGATCATGGACCAAACAAAAATGTTCTCCAAACTTTGGCATCAGGAAAAATGAGTAAATTGAAGTAGTTCATTGTACAGTATTTTAGGATAAAGCTGAAGAGATTTTGGAGAAGGGACTGAAAGTGCAAAAGTAAGAATTGATGAAAAATCATTTCTCAGATTTTGTCACCTTTGGCTTTGGAATCCAGAAACATCGATCTGGGGATTCAGGATGACCAAACATTGGCAATTATGTCTTGGACTTTTATATGGAGCTAGCAGTCAGTTAAAAAATACGTATTAATCACCTATTATTTGCAGGCACTGTGCTAACCGCTAGTAATACAGAGTGGCAAAAGATAGTCCCTGCTCTCAGGGAGCTCACAATTCTAATGGGAAAGACAGCAAGTAAGCAAATATGTATGAACAAGATAAGTAGGAAATAACTAATAGAGGGAAGGCACTAGAATTAAGAGGGATTAAGAAAGGTCTGTAGAAGGATGTATTTTAGACTTGAAGGAAGCCAGAGGAAGGTGGAGATGAGGAAGATGAGCATTCCAGGCATGGAAGATGGAAAAAATGCTCAGAGTATCTTGTTCAAGGAATAGCAAGGAGGTCAGTGTCACTGGATTGAAGAGTATGTAGTGGGGTGTAAGGGGTAAGAAGATTGAAAGGTAAAGGAGGGACTAAATTATGAAGGGTTTTGAATACCAAGACAAGGAACTGTGTATTTGATTCTGAGGATGGATGATGGGGAGCTACTGGAATTTATTGACTAGAGAGAGACTTGATCAGACCTGGGTTTAGCATAGCAGACAAGAAATGTAGGACAGGCTGAATTGGGGCCAAAGAGAGAGTTGGCAAAGAGGATGCCTTGTGCTGTTTCCAGCAGAAGTAGAATGGCACCATTCTTTCTGGAAAATTAAGTCCTATTTTCTATTAAGAGGTCAATTAAAAAATCACCAAAGTGTAAAAAAACAAGCAAAATGAAAATGAAAACAGGATTAAAAGCTGCAGAGAAACACTTTAAAACTATATATATATATAATATATTATATATTATATTACATATTATATTACATATATATTTTTAATAATGATAGTAGTAAAAAAGTGGGTTTGAATGTCCTGGGTTTTTCTTCACTGGAAGTGTTAAAATGCCTACTTGGAATATTCCAATTCTGTGACCATAAAAACCAAAGCGGATGAAAACATCCAAAGTCAGGCTACTGTAAAAATAAGTTGTTGAGTGATGAGGAATACCAGCATAAAACCTCTTTTTGACTAGACAATTAGAGAATGTAAGCTGTGAGGAGGTATTGTAAAGGTGGGTGGAATTAAGATACCACATAAAGTTGGGGAATTACAACATAAGATCATATAATATTAATGATAGAAGTAATAATTACAGCTCATATAGGATATTGTAATCCCATTTATAGATCTCTGGGTGGCGCCATATTGCACAGAGCCCTAGGCCTGGAGTCAGGAAGAATCATCTTCCTGAGTTCAAATCTGGCCTTGGATACTTACTAGTTGTGTGACCCTGGACAAGTCATTTAACCCTGTTCACCTTAGTTTCCTTATCTGTAAAATGAGTTGGAGAAGGAAATGGAAAACCAATCTCTGTCAAGAAAACCCCAAATGGGGTTACAAAGAGTTGGACACAACTGAAATGACTAAACAACAATTTATAAAGTCCTTCAGGAAGGATCATCTAGCCCTCTTTCCTGAAAGGCTGTTGAAAAATATTAGGCTAACGCTCTCTATGGGTTGTTCTTCTTGGAAGACGTGTGTTTTAAAAAGAATTCTATTGCTCTCATTTTGGTTACAACTGGTAGAGAAAAATGGCATTTTTTAAAAATCAGCAAATAACAGGAAATTACTGTATTAGGGTGTATGGGTCAAATGGCACTCTCAGTTCTTAATTCTGTGCTGGGAAATTCCTGAAAAGATCATTCTAAATATTTGTCAGCATTTCTTGGTAACTATGTGTTACTCCTAAATATGGATTCACATATTTCTGAATATTTCTCTTCTACTTTTGCTAGACTTGATATAGGGAAGAAGGGAATTAAAATTTCAGCTGTGAAACTTGCTAGCTGTGTGATCATGGGTAGGTTACCTAACCTTTCTGAGCTTGTTTCCTCATTGATGAAATGGGGATAATAATATTTCACAGGATTTTTGTGACGTTCAGATGAGATAATGCATGTGAAGTGCCTTACAAACTTTATTTTTTTTTGTAGGATGTTCATTTTTTTTCCATAAAAAGTCAACCCTTCCTTTCTGTCTTATTATTCTTAATCTCACAACAGTAGCTCTGCTGTTACATGAGAAAGTTATTTGATGCGTTCTGTACCCGGCGTACAATTCTCTTCCATTTTTGTGTCTTCCCAGAATTCATACTAACTACTCTTTGCCAGATGATAGTCTCTCACCTGGGACTTTTGGCTCATAGGATGTTTCTGACCAGCTGTGTGACCCTGGGCAAGTCACCTATCCTGTCTGCCTCAGTTTCCTCATCTACAAAATGAGCCAGAGAAGGTAATGGCAAACCACTCCAGAATCTCTGCCAAGAAAACCCCAAATGGGGTCACAAGGTTGGAGACAACTGTTGAGGTCTAGAGATTTAGGGGTGCTGGGACCCCAAAATCATGTCTTCTGAGTCCTGCGTGAATTCAACCCAAGCCTTCTTTCAGACAAAGACAAGGTTTATTAAAGATCCGCCATACTGACCAGACTCTTAAGGAATCTGAGCATTAGTGAGCTATTGCTAGGTTCTTAAGGAATCTGAGCCACTTACAAACTTTAAAGTGCTACATAAATGTTGGTTATTGTTGTTACTGCTATGATTATCCCTCAAAATGTAATCATTTGGGTCGAAAGAAACAATAGAATGAAGAATAGAGAGGGAGGGAATTTTTTTTTTACTGGGTTGGGGGTGACAGTCATTCTCTATTAACTCATCTACTCCTAAACTCCTTAAGCAGAAGCAAACCAGAGAAGGATTAACTCCACATTTCTACTCCCTTGTTAATGAATTGAATGAAGGAAGGAAAGAAGGAAGGAAGAAAGGAAGGAAGGAAGAAAGGAAGGAAGAAAAGAAGGGAAGGAATTATGTCTTTCATATCATGCTATAATGCATGGTGTATAATCCCTGTAATAAATAGACCAAAAATAATATTTTCCTTGTATTTTTATTTATCAAGGAATTTAGGGGTGTACCCTACTTATCTTAATGATAGCATTTAAAACTCAAGCAGAGTGGGTCTAAGGAGATCACGTGTTAGAACCTACATATTTTACAAGTGTTCTAACCAGTCCCCTTTTCACCTTGTCTTGCAAATCAAAAAATACCTGTGAAAACTAGCCAATGTGAGAGAGTCACCAAAAACAAAGATTGGGTCTAGTGTAGAACTTGGGCATCAGGAACATTTTGGGGGCCAAATATTGACAAAGGAATTAGTTTTCCAGTGCTTTACAAAAGAAGGGGAATCGGTGACTATTGTGTTGGTGAAATGGAATAAAAAATAAAAATTTGGGTTTATAATAATACTGATCTTAAAACTGTACCTACACTAGCCACTAATAAAGTTCATGAATTTAATAGAAAAACATGCATTATTGCTCCCCAAGATTGATTGTTGTGATATAGTCAACAAGACCAGTTTTACATTTAGTTTGAGAAAGTAGTGTCCTGGGTGGTCTAAATTGAGGGGTGTCATAAAACCCTTTTGCTCCAAATATCTCTGACAAAACTAAAAGATTAGAGCAGGGGTTCTCAATCTGGGGTCCATGACCTTGAGTGTTTCCAAAATATAACCTGCATGTCTACCTTTAGTGGTCAGCTAGTAGAAACAGTTACCTCCAAACAAAGGCATTTTGTTTGAAAAGGAAGGCACCACAAGGGCATTGGTAAGTAACAAAGCGTTCCTCCACAAAACCAGGGACACACTGTTCCCAAATTCAACATAGCATAGATGGAGTGAGTAGGGACAAATACAAAGTACACACTTGTAGAGATTTGTACACATAGGAAACCCACATGTCCCAGGACTCTTGACCTCCAGATTCCCACTATCCTTTCTCTTCTCATTGGGCCCTCACCCTGCTCCTCTTGCACTCAATATCTGCTTAGTAGGTCACTCATCTGAGCTCCCTTTGTTCCTCCTGACTTTGTCCCCACTCATTTGTCCCTACTCCTCTCTTCAGCTCAACTCCCAATGACCAGGGCTAGCCCTCTTCTTGACTCACAGAAGTCATGGTCCTCAGAGAGGTCTCCTGTTTTCACTTACCTTAAAGAGTGTGGCTCACTTTGTAAAGAACCACTGAAAGAGTAGCTGATGGATAGCAGCCCTCAATTCAATTACTCTCCACTGAGAACTTCTTACCTCATAAAGGTATAATACTGTAAAATCCTTCTTTGTACTTTGTTTAAGACCTTAACATCTTGATGGTTCTTATCTGCCCTTTATCTTCTGTGATTTTGCCCACTGCATGGGGTGGAAATCAGTTGACTAAGGATGTCTTGATCAACCCTCTATACTACAATTTTATTTATTAATTAATGATAAATGATTTATTAATGATGACAAAGTATATGCTTAGATACAATTACAGAGAAATTACTTCAGGAATCTTTGGGATTCTTTCTTCAACCAATTTGAATGTATCTTCATTCAAAATATTTCATGGACTTTGGTCACTTTTTCCCTTGATCCTTTTTCCTCTTCAATTCAGCTCTGTATTCAGGGCTACTCAATACCCTTCCATGAACAAAGAGGCATAAGGCATGACCACTCTCATTTATTTTAGCTTTAAAAGAGGAACACCGGGAATTTATTCAGGCTGCCAGGAACTTGAAATTTGCTGATGAATGGATGTTTGGCTGAGCATAGTAAATTTTCAGCTAATTGAAAGCAGATAAAAGAGTAATGTATCCACCTTGAGAAACATCAGATTTCTAATAAATTATTGGGAATGGCAATCTTTTGACATATGAACTGAGGAGGAAACGGCCTTAAATAAATTCAGGACTAATTCCTAACCCATAAATTATATTGTATTTAGCAGTTCTGCTATGTGAGAAGATTAAAAGCCCTAAATCTCTTTGCAACACAGTCTGTGACAGTGTTTTAAACACAGAACACATGGGATATGGAGTAGAGTTTTTATGGTGCTTGTTAGTCTATAAGCTTTCATGGGTTTAAATGAGTGAATTTCTTTTTTTGTTTGTTTTTGTTTTTTTGGAGGGTGAGGAGCTCCATTTCCTTCTTTCCATTGATCTGGATTCAAAGAAAGAGTAGTTTAGAACACCATAATAGGTCGATCTGTTTGACCTAGAGCCAGTATAAGACAATCTCAGAGGGAGCTGGCTAATGTTCAATCCAATCTGGATATTTTGAGTGATACCACAAATGACAGAATGAATCATACGATGGGAATTTTCATTACCATACGTAAACAAATTGCCTCCTGCTCTAAATTTCTCAGTGGTGAAATCTAGGAAGGGTCCAATGATATTATCTCACCAAAATTATCTTCTTGGGAGAAGTCTATGAATCAAAAATCCAATTTGAGTACGTCTGTGAGAGTGTTGACAGGGGGATAGATTCGTCAGATTTGTAGACAGAACACAGCCACTGACAATTCATAGTAAGTACAAGCTCAGATGTAAAAATCATGGCATGTTAGAGCTGGAAGGGGCTTTATGTTCAAAGGTTTAGAGCTAGAAGGGACCTTGAAGCTGATCTAGTCTAAGCCTTTTGCCTTATAGATTAAGAAATAGAGGCTGGAGCTCAGGAGGGTAGAGGTGGGCAATCAGGGAAAGCTTCACCGAGGAGGTAAAACAGAGAGTAGGCTTTGAAAGAAGATGTGGAACAGACAGGATGAAGTAATTGGAGGTGGGAGGCAGCGGAATGGGATGGGTAACACCTAGTAAGTAGTGCAGTTTAATTGGTAAATAGATTGAAATGTGAAATAAGTCTAGAAAGCTAGGTTGAAGGCAGATGGTATTGTTATTGCTGAGTCGTTTCAGTCATGTCCAACTCTCTGACCCCATTTGGGGTTTTCTTGGCAAAAATACTGGAGTGATTTGCCATTTCCCTCTCCACCTCACTTTATAGATGAGGAGACTGAGGCAAACAGTGAAGTGACTTGCCCAGGGTGACACAGCTAGTAAGTGTCTGAAGTTAAATTTGAACTCAGACCTTCCTGACTCCAGGGCCAGTGCTCTATCCACTGCACCCCCTAGTTGCCAAAAGGCAAATGGTAGAGAACCTTAAATTTTATGCTTAGAAGTTTGTATTTTATCCTGTAGGCAATAACTAGCCTTTCTCAGCAAAAAAAAAAAAAAATGTACTTAGATGTGAGTATGCTAATAATGGGTAGGTAGGTGGTGCAGTGGATAGAGTGCTGGGCCTTGAGTAAGGACGACTCTTCTTCCTGAGTTCAAATCTGGTCTTACTAGTTGTGTGACCTTGGACAAGTCACTTAACTCTGTTTGCCTCAGTTTCTTCATCTGTAAAATGAGCTGAAGAAAAAAATCGCAAACCACTTCAGTATCTCTGCCAAAAAAAACCCAAATTGGGTTTTTCAGACACAACTGAAAAATGACTCAGTGATAATAATAGTTAGCATTTAAGTAGTACTTTAAGGTATATAATTTATAAATATTATCTCATTAGATCTTCTCAAAAACCCTGTGAGGTAGATGCTACTATTATCCCCATTTTACAGATGATGAAAATGAGGTCAAGAGAGATTAAGCAACTGGTCCAGAGTCACAAAATTGATAAGTCATTGAAGCCAAATTCGAACTTAGGACTTCCTGATTTTGGTACAGTGTTCTAAATATTATGTATCTCACTGCCTTAAAAGAAGGATATCACAAGATTATTTTGGATAACCCATTCCAATGTGTACAAGCTCACATTGTCAAGGAATTCTTCTTTCTAGCTAACATAAATTCCTCTCTCTTCAACTTAACTCACTTTTCTTTTGCTCATTCCTTTGCAAAGGCTCGACAGCTGAGTGTCACTCTTGGTTGGTGATTCATATGCTTGGAGACTATTATTAAAATGACCTTTTCCCTTTCCCTTACTCTGTATAAAAAAATCTTAATTCCTTTATCTTTTTCTCATAGGTCATATCTTCTGAATATTTAATTAGCACTATGGTATGGGGGAAAGAACACTAATTTTGGAGTCAGAGGACCCACTTAAATCACTTAACCTTTATAGTCCTCTTCCTCAATCACTAAAATAAGCTTCCTTATTTTAAAAATGGAAATAATATTAATACCTACCTTGAAGGGTTGTTGTGATGATAGAATGAGATAATATGAGATATGTAGCCTTAAAGTACTACATAATGCAAGCTATGTTCTTGTTATTACTATATTTGTTCTGTAACTTTTAGGTGGTGCTTCAAAGGGCAGAGTGGGCCAGCTGGTACACGTCTCATCTCCCTTCTCCCAGTGGAAAGGAAGAGGACTTTTTGCCAGGCTATACCTATCTGCACCCACAGGGCTGGCTCAGAGGGGGGAATTTCTCCTCCAGCCCTACCTATATTCCTCCTTACCTTCCTTTGCCAGAGGGGAGGAAACTTCAAATTGTCCTGTTCAAAGCAATCCAGCTACTCAGAGATGAGAAAGATAAGCTTAAAGTTTTTGCCAGGGGCAATGTCCCAAATTCACAAAGATTCTTTACTCTGCCGGTTGTACAAAGTACAGATTCTTAATACCGGTTTAATCAAATATAGTAGTACAAATATGGTAGTATAAGAATCCCAGATTAAAAAGAAATCAGCTTTAGTCATTGGCCAGAGACTCTCTGCCCTTGTTTTATGTTCTGTGTAAAACTATGTCCCAGTTACCCACCAAATCTCCCCTTATTCCAATTCTGTTGCAGTAAGATAGAGGGCACAGCAGCCATGGTCAATCACAGATGTTTTAGGGGTCATAGACAGTATGAACAAACATTTACAGCAAAGTAAAGAAACATCAGAAACAGGTAAACACCCAGTGTACCTGAAGTAGGGGAGGTATCCAAGAATGGACAAGCAAAAAAAGAAATACTAGTTTTCCTGCAGTTTATTAAGAGAGCAATGTGGTGAAAAGCTTTATCTGGAGTCTTTGTCTGGATGCAGGCAGTCTCTGAGCTCCAACTCCAATCCTGGACCTAATATCCCCAGGGACAGGGAAGTCATGGTGCTGCCTGCATGGCTCCCCTGATGCGGCTTCCCAGGCTCATCATCCCTTTTTTGGCTCTTCCTAAATGTCTCTCCCAAGTTTCTTTCTAAACCAACTATTGAGGGGCCGTGATGTTCATTGTTCATGGTGAACCAAGGCATTGAACCACTGCCACCATTCTGACCCTAACCTGTGAGACAGCTAACCCAAGCCCAAGTTACAATTATTATTTATAATAAATGATCTCTATGGTACTTTCTAGCTCCACATCCTATGCTCTAGAATCTAGATTCAGCTTTAGATACTCTGAATTCTTAAAAATTTTGAGTGTGTGTGTGTGTGTGTGTGTGGGCAGCTAGTTGGTCTGGTAGATAGAGTGCCAGGCTTGAGGTCAGAAAGAGCTAAGTTCAAATGGTGTGAAGGCTGCCAAGTCCTTTTTCAGGTCTGCTTTCTACCTCTGATGTCCACCTACCCCTTAACTCTCACCTGTGGCTCCAAGAAGCTATACTGTGCACAGCTGCCACACTCCAGTAAAACTATTTTGGCAGATGAGCTAAACCAGGTTGCGGGTAATCAGTGGGCCTCAAAACTGTTGGTGAGTGAGGGGGTGTCTACCCCAAGCACGTGAAGACTTTCCCTCAAGGAATGGACAGATGCAAACAATTTGTTTCAACGGGTCATGAAGGCAGTGGAAGCAGATGCTGTGGAGTGCTTAGAGCTCGGTCAGGCTTTGAAGATGCCAAGGTCATCCACTGCATCCCAGGCCATTGCCAGTCATCTTGACTTCTGTCTTGCCACTGGACTTTGATGACTCTGGAAGAGAAAGTAAGACTGAAAACATCATGTAACTGCCTCACTTAAATCCAATTTACGCGCGAATCAAAAGACATCACCCATATCATTTTACCATTTTTATCCACCTCAAAGTGCTGTGGCAATGGGCATATGATGAAACAGCAAGTGCAGTTACCCTGGGAGCTGCAGTTGCAGCCCTGCCCACAGCTAGTCCAGGGCGTAGGGTCATCTTCTTACTGGGCTAAAGCAGCAGTGGGATTTGGCAGCCTCCCAGGTGTCTGAGCAGCCCTTTCTAAGGAACATACTCCTGACCTTCTAGCATGATGAAAGGGCTAGAAAAGCTCCCCTAAAAACTGTCTACTTCACCTAACCTAACCCTGGCCTGCTTACTGTGGCAAAAAATGTACAAAAATTTTCGCAAAGATGATTCCATCCCAAATGTTCATATACACTATTTGTGCCCAACCTCTAGTAGAGCCTTCTGAGCTTGCGTTGGTCTGATCAGCCACAGCTGAACACACTGTACATTGCCCTCGACATAGTGATGTCATTTTGGTCCCCTTCAAGTACAAAGGACAACAGCTACCACCATACTAGCTATGACCCTGGACAAATCACTTAACTCCTGCCTGCCTCAGTTTCCTTACTTGTAAAATGGGGAAATAATAGTATCTACCTCTAGGGTTGTTGTGAAGATAAAATGAGATAATACATGTAAAGCATTTTGCAAACCACAAAGGGTTATAGAAATACCAGCTATTTTTAAAGCCCATAGTACATAGTAGGTACTTAATAAATGCTTGTTCTCTTCCTTTCCTCTTCCTCTCTCTTCCCTTTCCCAGGTATGATGAAGATGGTGATGAAGAGGAAAAGGAGGAGGATGAAGATGAGGATGGTGAGAAGGATGATGTCTAGAACTCGAAAGGGTAAAAGGATTCTTTCATGGGATTCCTATATTTCTTATTTTTTTTTTTATATAGCCTACTTTTGGAAATGTTCTACCTGCTTCACACTTCATGGTTTAACCTCTAGCATATTTACGTCTTAGACAGCCATCTTGAATTCATATGACCTGTTTCTCCATTCTAAATTTACTGACCAGCAGTCATATCAGTAATGACCTTTCCATTGACTTCTCATCATTTTTTCAGCTTACTAAGGTATTCTGAGCATTCAGATCTCAGGCCTCAGGTTAGTGTCCAATGCAGACTGTCAGAACCAATTCAGTATTCCGTTATTTCATCACTCTAGCTGTTGAGGAAAAGTTTGAGTGATTCTGACTCCAAAGTGACTAGACCTAAGAGTTTCCTCACTTATAAAATGAGACATTTGAAATAGTTGATCTTTAGGGGCCCCACCAGTTCTGACACACTATGATCCAATGTCTGCAAATTTCCAGGGATATTTATTTTTTTCCTTTTTTTCTTTTTGCAATATCTACCTTAGCTCTGGCACTTTCTCTGCTTGCTCAAACTTCTACAGGGTCTTTGAATAATTACCCTATGTAAGGACATAACAGTATCAAACTCTAGGCATTCGGCTATAATAAAGTTATTTTATTTTATTTTATTTTTTTAATCGTGCTTTTGCCTTTGTCACATTGATTTCCCCACTGTCCTAGTCCAGACACTATCCATTCCAGTTTCCAGTTCAGTGATCACTCATTCCTGTGCTGTTTGGCTGACCTTCTAGGTCATTCATAAGGACTTTAAATAAGTACTAACCTGATGGTGACCCCAACTGCAGCCTCAAGAGATGCCTCCCTCTTATTGGAGAGATGCTCATTTATCATTGACCTTTGTTTAGAGTTTTTGTACCTGTTTGCAGGCCACATGAACGCCCTCCAGCATATGTAACCAAACCAAGCTGAATCCATTACACACAAAACATTTCCCAAGGCACTGTGACAAATCTTCTATTAAAGACAAAACACATAACATGCCCTAAATTCCTTGCATCTGCTATTTTTGAAATTCTACTAGAAAAGGAGAGCTTGCTGGTCTGGCAACAAACTACTGTTTCTAATTCCTCACTGTTCACCATTCCAGGGCCTTAAAATAATTTACTATTCTTTCTGTCATTTGCAATTGTTCAAAATAAAAATTCAAAAGGTACCATTTCTTTCCAAACCACCAGCTATTACAATAATTTGTATTTGCATGGAACTGTAAGACTTTAAGAGTTGGAAGATACTTTAAAATCATCTAGTCCAACTTCCTCATTTTACAAATGAGGGAAAAGAGGTTCAAAGAGGTGAAATAATTTGTCCGAGGTCATTTGGGTAGTAAGTTGATGGTGTTGGGAATAGAATCCAGGCCTTCTGGCTTCAAATCTAGGATTCTTCTCACAGCCCCACCATAGTCCATTATAGTTTATAAAAGACTTTCCTCACAACAATCTGGTGAAGTAATAATGATACTTGAGATTTAAATAGTGCTTTAAGATTTTCAAAGCACTTTAATGATATACATTGTTTCTTGCATTGGGTCCTTATGATATCCTTATGTGATAATTACTACAAGGGCTATTTCCATTTTATAGAGGAAAAAATGGAGACTTTTACAGATGAAGAAACCTTAACTGAGAGTAAGTGATTTTTGCCTTATAAGCATCAGAGATAGAAATTGAACCCACATTTCCTCTAATTGAAAGTCCATGCCTCTTTTATTATGTTGCCATCTGGTTTCACCTACAGTATAATTTACCCACCCCCCCCCCAAAAAAGTGACCAATATGTCTATACACCTTCTTCCATTCGTTGGATATTTGAATGAATTTGGGAGGCTGCACTTTCTGCTCCTTTTCAGGAGAAAGAAGATAATAATATGAAAGTGAATTGATATTAGGCATTTAGTGTTGTTTTGTTTTGTTTTAGTTTTTATTAATGGGTATTTACTAATATAGTATAGTAAGAATAGTTGCTATAAACATCTTCCTCAAAAGTTTGAGACGCTTTCTCTTACCAGATTATACAAAGTCCAGGGAAAACTGGACTCATGCTTAGAGATCACACATGTCGAAAGGGTAACTCACAACTCCCAGTTGCTCAAAGTCCTTTTCTCCCCTTAATGGGGTCCTTATGAGGTTCATATTATTTTAGAAACAGATTCTAGGGTATGTCTTAATCTTAGCACCAATTCAACCTAATCTCTTAAACCTCTTGCATCTACCTTCTAGCACAATGAAAATTAACATTCAAAATGATGACCCCAAGGTACTGCAACATTCTAAAGATAAATCAGTAGATATTTATTGAACACTTACTATGACAGTGGCACAGGACTAAGCACTTAGTAGGACTATGAATCCAAGAGGAAGGCAGACAGCTGTGCAGGAAAGGTGGAAAGATGCAAGGTTTGAGCAGCTATACACTGATTCTTCATCACCCTCCAGCCTGTAAACAAACATCAATATGTTCTTTTAATGTTGCTAATTATTGTTAGCACAGTTGTGTAAAGAAAGTCCCAACCCAGGGGGTGTTTTGATAGTGTGCAGACAGCTATGGAGTGAGCAAAGTGTGTATACGTATGTGTGTTTGAGAAAGAGACAGAGACAGAAACAGAGAGACATAGAGAGGAACAGAGATGGAAGAAAAGAGAGTGAAAGAGAGTTGGAGGGAGGGGAAGAGAGATAGAGATAATGAGGCAAAGGCAGAAAAAAGGAGGCAGAGAAGGGAAGAAGAGAGAGAAAAATAGGGAACAGGAGATGGACAGAAAGACAGACAGACAGAGACAGGCAGAGAGGAAGAGACAGAGACACAGACAGAAACAGAGACAGGGAGACAGAGAAAGAGAATCAGAGCATCAAGCATCAGAGCATGGAATAGCTGGGGTGTGTCTGGAATGGAAATACGATGCTAGAGAGTGAATGTGAGGAAGAGTGTCTGTGTGTGAATGCCAAGAACCTATTGTGTGTTTAAAGTCAATGAGAGGAAATGCTTCTGAGAGTAGACCCTCAGGCCAGATTCCATTCTCAGAGTGTGCCTTGAGTTGTCTGGAGTTTTGGGGCAGAATGTATTCAGAATGAGTCACAGGAATATCCCCTACCTAAGTTAGAGAGATTGTGGGACCAGGGTCCTGTCAACATCAACACTTTGGGAACCATAATGATCAAGCTATGGCAGATGTAGATATCTGATTGGCATAGTTCTGAGAATACAGTAGTGACTGCATGGGAAATGAGAGTATTCTCAGAAAAGCTGAGAAACCTAGCATCTGACCAGTGGTGAGGTCCTTGTGAACATGTAAGAACAACTCCAAGTCATTTCTATCATGAAATTCTATTAAGTGTAGTATATCTACTTAAGCAGGAAAGTAGACTTTCATTTTAGAAAGATTTCCAGCACATATTGATGCAAAAACAAGTTTTTGCTCAATTCTTGGTTGAATTATCCCTCCTCTAAATTCCATTCCATTTTATTCTATTAAATAAGTATTAAGTACAATGTGAGTGTACTGTGCTCAATGCAGGAAATACAAATAAATAAAAATTAATACAATTCCTGACCTCTAAAAGCTCACATTCTGCTGATTCTTATAACACTTTATTTATACCTCTTTTATGAATTTATTCTAATAAAATTGTATTTTTGTGTGCTTGTTATTTGTACTTATTTTCTTTATGTACATTATTTGCTTCATTTGTGTGCATGTCTTGTTCTACTACCAGATAATAGACTTCCTGAGATCAGAGGTCATGTTTTATTCATGCCATATCTGACATAGTGTTTTATACATAGCAAGCACTTTATGGCTATTTGTATTTGAATTATGGATTTAATAACTTTTAAATACATTATCTACAGTGAACTATTTAGCTAATTATAAATCTATCTATATATGACATATACATGTATATGTATATATACATATATATGAATATGTGAGTAATATTTACTTTGGTTACCAACTTTAGAAGGATAGCAATTTTGAAGGGGTATAGACCAGACAACACAAGGTGATGCTTCAGACAAACTGAAACAGTTTTAGTGAAATCTACATAATAGTGATCTATGATGAAGTCTTGATGAAGGATAGAATAGAAATGTCCAACTCTACAGTAAATTCTCTACACATTGGAATAATAGTCAATTTCTCTTTATGACCGATGACAGAGGAAGAATTCTGTAGATGGTCAGGAGTGACCCACATGCTAGAGTCAGTTTATTATCCATTGACAGAGCTAAGTGGGTCATGTAGCAAAGATAACAACAGTAGAAGGATAATACAATTTATAGAGTAGATCCTATTGAAGACTAAACTGGAAATGAAAACTCAGTGGGCTGGGTCAATAGTACAGCTGTTTGAACAGAAATACAAATGGTGAGCTCAAGATTATCAGTGTTAATGTTTAGTGAAATTGTTCTTGTGTCATGTTGAACTGCAGCAGTTCCAAATACAATTTAATAACGTACATATGCACATCTAATTTTGAGGAGCTGATGCTGGGACCACGGGGTGGGGAGCATTTCAATTTTCTAGTATCTACTCAGCCTTGTATCTAGGATCAGGTTCAGTCAGTCCTAGGGAGACTGATCTCCAGACATGTGTAACTCAG
This sequence comes from Vombatus ursinus, assembly GCF_900497805.2. Classification (NCBI taxonomy): domain Eukaryota; kingdom Metazoa; phylum Chordata; class Mammalia; order Diprotodontia; family Vombatidae; genus Vombatus; species Vombatus ursinus. Next base: position 10,082,651 of record NW_020954587.1, on the reverse strand, counting down.
GACTAAAGGACTTGTACTTTGAGATGATAAAGATTACCTGCTTGACAGGGGCAGCTAGGTAGCATAGTGGATAGAGTGCTGGCCATGGAGTCAGGAAGACTCTTCTTTCTGAGTCCAAATCCGACCTCGGACACTTACTAGCTGTGTGATCCTGGGAAAGTCACTTAATTCTGTTTGCCTCAGTTTCATCATCTATAAAATGAGCTGGAGAAGGAAATAGTAAACCAATCTAGTATCTTTGTCAAGAAAACCCCAATTGGGGTCATGAAGAGTTGGACACAAGTGAAAAATGACTGAACTGAATTACCTCATTGACTGCAATACCAGAAGAACTGGTGATTTAGTGATGTACCTCAGACTCTCTCTTTCTTTATGGCTGTGAATTGTGTTGGGACTATTTCAAATCACTTTCTGAGAAGGTGGTAAGAAGCTCACACACACATTTCCCCAATATGTGTTGTCTTCCCCCACTAAAATATAAGCACCTTGAGAGCCATGATTGTATAGCTTGTTTGAGCTTGCATCATTAGAACTTGTACTTGGCACATAGTTAGCACTTAACGAAATGTTTTGTCTGTCTCTCTCCTTATCTGTCTGTCTATCTATCTGTCCATCCATCTATCTATCTATTTATCTCTCTGTCATCTATCTACTATCTATCCACCTACCCTATTTGTCCTATTTCTGTCTATATATCTACCAAATCTGTGAGCAGTAGAACTTTCCAGTTAGTATTCTAGACAGGTCTGTTACATAGCTGTGTCCAGTTTTGGTTGTCCTTGAAAGGGAGATGTAGCTAGTGTAAACCTTTTCATGTTGGAGCAGTGTAATTGTTGAAGTCTGGTGTTCCTGAAAGACTTTTTGGGTATGTCTCTGCTTTTGTTTCATGTGTCCCTAGGGAAATCTTGTCACCAGACTATGCTGTGAGAAGTTTGAGCTCTTCAGGCACAGCAAACACAGGTTTTTTGATGATGGCTCTATGTCACAAAGTCTCCAACAACATCTGAGCATACCTATATCAGAGCTTGCAAGACTCTCTGTTAACAAAGCTTCCTGAAACATCATCAATTAATAAGTCTTTATGGATTACCTAGCATGAGTCTAGCTCTGTGCAGGGGATACAAAAGAGTCATGAGATGTTCCCTGCCCTTAAGAAACATACACTATAGCTAGGAAGATAAAGCTAATATACATGGAACCATTATATAAGGAGAACAGTTCTAAACACTGTAGTCCCAACCTTAAGTTCTACTACCACACTCCCCATTTGTTTGTATCAGTATAGGAAACCCGTGGTAAAGCAGCTCCCTCCACTGATACAAAACTCAACATAATGAGAGGATTATCTGAGATGTTGAAAAATTAAGCAACATCCCATGACTGTACAGCTAATTTATCAAAGGCACATCTTAAACCTAAGACTTCTTCTCCAATACAAGTTCTCTCTTTTTAAAATTTCTTTTATTTTAAATTTATGGGACAAAAAAAGCATTTCCATACCATAGTACAATTTTTTAAAAAAAAATTGTACATGAAATTGAAAATCTATTATGCACAACTTACAACAAATACATATGTACAACAAATATTATATATATTTATATATAATAAATTTCTTTTTTTCTTTTCCCTTTTTTACCCATCTCCCACCCTAGAGATGGCTACCATTAGACACAAATATATATATATGTATATGTTTATGTACACACGTATATGTAAAATTATTCTATGCATGCTTCTATTTATCACTTCTTTCCCTTGTGCCAGTAGCGTTTTTCTTCATATTTCCAACACAAGCTCTCTATCCACTATGCTATGGTGCTTCTCAATCCTTAATGAAAAACTGACCTAGAAGTTTGACTTCCCCAAGCCCTAGTAACAAAGAGCTCTTGACTCAGTATATCCTTTGTATGTATATACACAGGTTATGCAGTAGACTAGAAGAAGGCCCTGAATTTTCTCTCTAAAGTACATTTTAATGTAAAAGGCAAAGAAAATAATAACTGGTTGTTAGATGTTTTTCTTTTCTCACAAAAGCTTTTGCTTTTGTTTCCTTTTTCCTGGTTGTTTATCACTCTACTCTTCTTTCTCCACATTTTCCTTTACAGTCCCTCACTTTCTTTTTATCTTTTTTCTTTCTTCACCTTCTTTTGATTCACCTCTTCAACTTTCATTTCATTTCTCCTTCTTTTCCTTTTTTTGTTTACCTCCTAATCCTCCTCTCTCTCCTCCACTTTTGTTAAGGTACCATCATTTCTTATTGGATAAGTAGGCCTTGGGAAGAGTTTTTACAGAAGTTAACATCATACTTTCACTGACTGCTGGGTCTCCAGAAGGAATAGCTTGAATGACGTGTCTAGGAGACTAATTTCATTAAAAAAACAAAACAAAACAAAACAAAACAAAAAAACCAAACAACCTATGTAAAACACATCAATCTATCTCCAAGGAACAGGAAAAAGATTACAGAGATTTTGTCATATTTTTTTCAATAGAATGCAAGCTCCTTGAGGGCAAGGGATGCTTTAGTTTTGTCTTTTTATTCTCAGGACCTACCAAAGCATATAGAAGGTTGAATTGCACCAAACTGAATTTAGCTTATTTCACTGGGGATTTACGTTTTTGGCTAGATATACAGCAATAATGTTTCTTTCATTTACAGCACCCTACAAAAGTCTATTTTTATGACAACCTTGCTTTAAGGAAGAAGATCCTGTTACTGTCAAATCTTGAGTTCGTCATAATTACTTTTTTTTTTGTCAAACGAGATTTGCTATATGGTAATATGAGTTGATCAATAAAATCCTTAATTCAAACCTGAAGGTCTGAGAGGCAAGGGAGTAAAGAAAATCCATGAGCTTAATTTTACCGGGAGTTTCAGTCTCTTTCCCTGATAAACCTTCCCTAGGAGTGCCAGAGGGGCTAGATTGTGCAGTGGGTAGAGTGTTGGTCCTGCAATCATCAAGACTCACCTTGAGTTCAAATCTGGCCTCGGACACTTACTAGCTGTGTGACTCTGGGCAAGTAACTTAACCCTGTTTGCCTCAGTTTCCTCATCTGTAAAATGAGCTGCAGAAGGAAATGGCAAACCATTCAAGTGTCTCTGCCAAGAAAATCCCAAACAGGGTCACAAAGAGGCAGACATGACTGAAAAATGACTGAACCACAACAGAACTTTAAAAAAAAAGCAGCCCTTCCTCAGATTGCACCTCTTTTCTCTTCTTCTCTTGCAGATGCCAACAAAGTATGGACGTGGGGAAGAAAAATAAGGAGGTGAAGTCCTGGGTACATTGGAAAGAACTGACTCTGGAATCAAAAGAATTACATTCAAGGCTAACTTTTTTTTTTTGGCTAGGCAATGGGATTAAGTGACTCGCCCAGGGTCACACAGCTGGTAAGTGTCAAGTGTCTGAAGTTAGATTTGAACTCAGGTCCTTCTGACTCCAAAGCCGGAGCTCTATCCACTGTGTCCCCTAGCTACCCACAAGGTCTACTTCTGATGCTTATTACCTGTGTAACCTTAGGCAAAGGCACTAAACCACCTGAGCATAAGTTTCTTTACCAGCCAAAGGAAGGGGCTGACCTATATGGAGTGATGGATGCCTTCAAATCTAGATCTGTGTTCCTAAGATGCTGTGAATGAGGCGCATACTAGAAATAATAAGAAAGACAGCTAGGATGTCGTGGACCAAAATGCTTCACTCAGCTCAGGAGAGATGGGCCGTCCTCAAGAATGAAATTTGGAAGCCACAAAGGAAAACAATTACATTGAAAAGGATACATGGGGTTTGTTTGAAGGGATCTATGTGTATGTGCAGGTAACTCACCAATGAATTCATATTTTTAAAAGTAATGTACAGAAGATGGAAACAAGAGGTAACAGTGGACGAATATAAAAGTGTGTTGCAGTTCTATGAAATAGTGTCAGGAATTCAAAACTTCAGATTGAACTGAGGCTGATGGGGAAAGTGAAAGTCATTAAAAGGGTTTTGCTGCTGCTGATATTATGTTGATTTTAGCTATACTAGGAGAAAAAAACAGATCAAAGAAGGCAATAGGACCTTTTCTTGGGGTGGGTACAGTAATGATTTTTGTTGTTCTTTGTTTCAGTCATTTCCAACTCTCCGTGGCCATGTTGTTCAGTCATGATTTAATTGTGTCTGACTCTTTGTGACCCTATTTGGGATTTTCTTGGCAAAGATACTAGAGTGATTTGCCATTTCCTTCTCCAGCTCATTTTATAGATGTGGAAACTGAGGCAAACAGGGTAAGTGACTTGCCCAGTGTCACACAGGTAATAAGTGTCTGAGGCTGTATTTGAACTCAGAAAAATGAGTCTTCCTTATTCCAGGCATGGTGCTCTATCCACTGTGCCATCTAGCTACCCCTGGAATAATGATAACTGATAACAAAGAAAGTAGAGCTATTTATCTTGTTTCTCTCTTCTCTGCCAAGGAGAATGACTCATACTGGACATGTGAGCAAAAGTGACCACTACGGAGTTGATATCCAAGGTGTGTAAGAGAACACCTAACAGCTCTTGATGAATTCAAATCACCCAGCCCAGATGAACTCCATAGATTCTCACATTTTATGTTATCAATGTTGGGTGGCTAGAGCAAGAATAATAGAGTGGAGAGAAACAGAGACAGATTTCAAGCACTGTGGGGATTTTGCACTGGAAATGACTTCATTGTGTGGAATGTTTTCTCCTTCCCAAGAGTAAAGTTTATCCCTAGGAAGGCTCTGAGTCCCAGACCTGCTATCCTCCCTCAATATGATTGCTAATTTGAGTAAAAAGAGAAGCCTCTGGGAAAAACCCAAACTCAAGACTGGGATGGGGTATCTTTTTTTTAACATGACCACTAAATATTCAGTGCGAATGCCAGTAAAATCTCTTTTATTTCATGGAATTATTGAAATATAGAATTCATACACTTCTCAAAGAGTTGCTATAAAATAATCAGATTCTGCAATAGCTCTTAACTGTGACACGGACTGAGGTTATCATTTTCCTTTGGGCTGCTGATATGGGAAATACTTAGGCTGTCTATCAGCAGATCAGTCTATTAAAATGTATATTTGAAGGGTTGTATCAAACCCCAGAGGTTTTAAAGAAGGCAAGACAAGGCAAATTCTCACATACTTATGGTTCCAGAGGACAGACTTATACTAGGAATTTCATACATGGTGGATGACTTGGAGGAGAATGTAGTGGGGTGAAGGGAGGGGAGAGGGAAGCACTAGGTCAGGTCATTGGAGGTTTCCAGAGGTTTTTAAAGAAATAGACTTATTGTTGGGAAGAGTCAGTAATCCTGTGAATTAAGACCTGCTCTAGGACAGTCTAGAAGACTTTAATTCCTAGAGTCACCTTTATTGGACGTCCATATGGTCACTAATCTCCGAAGTAATAGTTCAGAAATATTCACAGTCTAACAGTGAACTAGTGGCTAAGTTTTTATAGAGGGTGTCCCAAAAGACTTTTGGGGCACCCTCTCTCGGATTACATGGTCAACATCAAGTTAAATGATTTGGAAGTAAGCTTAAAAAATTAATACCCAGAGGGGTGTTATTTATGCACTTGCTAATGGATTGCCCACTTCAACAGCAGAGACAAGCAGTCTAATTCACTAAATACAATATTATTCACTCTGGCCTGACTGATGAGGGAAACCAGTAAGTGACTTCAAGGACAGAGAAATAAGTGACTGGACCAGGGCAGACCTTACCTTAAATCTCCCCTGCATCTATGCCCTGACAATCAGGACTGATTTAATGCATTTGTATTTTATGATCCAGTGTTTCTCACATTTGCTAATACATAACTCACCTTAGTTGTATAGACAGCAGGGTCAAACAAGTGACTGAAAGAGACCTGAAGTGACTTATTATAGTGTAGACCTGGCTTAATTCAAAAGCGATGCCTTGCTCTCTTGGGGGAATTTATAACCTTGCAAATGCTATTTTCCATCTTTCCCACCCACTCCCTGGACTTAGTAAATTATATTGCTTGCTAATTGCACATGCTGCTCAGTCAACTTAGTAATGAGTCAGAGGGATTGGCCTTGCTGGCTTGCACTTCTCATAAACATTCAGAGTGACAAACTTTTTCTTTGGCTTGAGGTAAGAAAATAATAATAAAAAATAAAATAAAATAAAAAAGTAGCTCTAAATTTTTTTTCCAACTTAAGAATTTAGTGAAATATTTTCCACCATCCTTGGCAAGACATAATACTTCATGAGTAAGTTAATTAGAAAAATATGGGTGCCTTCAGTCTCCCTGAGCCCTACCAGTCTGTTCACACTTTAAAATTCAGTTATCCTCTAAACCAGAGGTCTTTAACTTTGTTTTGTGTCATGGACCCCTTTGGAAGGTTGATGAAGCCTATGAGACTTTTCTCAGATTATTATTTTAAATGCATAGTATTACAAAGGAAATTAAATATGCTTGGTTCATATATGTATTTCAATATATTGATATCAAGATGTCATGGTTTCTCCTCCCTGTTCCCCTCCTGCCCCCTCATCAATCCAAGTTTATAGAACTCTGGAAAGCACAGGCTAAGAATTCCTGCTCCTGATGCTTTGTGATATTTTTGGTGGGTTCTGTGGGGTGGCTCAAGGAGCTAGTTTTGATCTCACTGTCTTATTTCTGGTGGTGATTATCCTTCTTGTCAATGACCTCTCTCTGCAGAATGCTATTACCAGAACCCTAAGACAGGGTGATTGAGACTTTGCTCGCATGAAACAAATTTAGAGGACACTGACTAAACCTGTGTGGAAATAGCAGAGCTTAATAGCTACCTAGCAAAATAATTAGTTAAAATAAATAGTTATGAGAGTCAGGGGAGGGTTCTTCCCCAATCCCACTATGCTTCCTCCCTTCTTGATCCCAATGTGTAGATGCACTTTGTACCACTTGTCTCAGATTTTTGTCCGTGATCCCTTGAGAATAAAAATTCCTAATTTTGATTGTGGCCATCACAGATTTGCATTTTTGTTTGTTTGACTTTTTTTTAATCCATTAATAGAGCTTTTGGACATACCAACTTGTAATAATTCTCTAGCAGATACTATCAAGTGGATAGTTAGTTTAAATCCTATGATGTAATATGAATCTCTCATCAATTGATTGAGTGCATTCCTTAGTCGTCTTCTATTTCATGTCAGGATTAAGAATGTGGCTCAGGGGGCACAGTGGATAGAGCACTGGTCTTGGAGTCAGAAAGACTCATCTTCATGAGTTCAAATACAGCCTCAGACACTTACTAGATGTGTTACCCTGGACAAATCATTTAACCCTTTTTGTCTCAGTAACTTATCTATAAAATGAGCTGGAGAAGGAAATGGCAAACCACTCTAGTATCTTTGCCAAGAAAACCCCAAATGGTGTCACAGAGTCAGACAACACTGAAAAATGACTTAACAACAACAAATTAAGAATGTGCTTTCATATGGAATAAAGTCTAAATTCACCCTAGTGCAAAGCTCATCCAAAATTAGATCCAAACATACCTTTCCAGTTTTGTTGTTGACTACTCACTCACTCTTCTTCCTGAGAACTCACCTTTCCCTTAATATGTCTTATACATTTCTGACTCTGAAACACTGTCTATTCTCCCTTATCCCTTCCCCTATGAAATGTTCTACCTATTCCCTCTCCATCTGTTTGAATCTTATTCACCCTCCAAGGTCTAACTTGTCCCAGCTTCTCCTTGGGACCATCTCTTCAATGCTCCTCCGAATTCTTATATTGCTAATTGTCTACATCTTGGTCACTTACCATATACTGATGGTATGATTATTTAACATTTCATGTTTATTATTCTTTCTTGTCTTCCAAATTATATTACGAAGTCATCAGGGGCAGGGTTTCTGTTTGTTTATTTTACCAATCCATGGGAATAAAATCCTCCTCTCCATGAAGGAACTTCCTCTACTGATGTTTATTAGCACTGGCTCTAAAATCTAGCATCTTAGAAAGTTGAGGCACAGAGTAGTTAATGGTCCTGCCCAGGGTCACTCAGTCAATATGTGTCGGAGGATAGGATACGACTCAAAGTCTGGCTCCTGATCCTTATACTATTTACACTGTGTTTTAGACTTCATTTTATTCTGAATTATATTCTACATCAAACCTAACACACTGCTTTGCATATGGGCTAATCAGCATAACTTCAAATGGCAGCTGACCCAGGATACTCAGGTTTGAAGAGCCTCCCAAATTCCATTTGTGATGTGGTATGTATGTATGAATAGTATGGGGTTGGATTTGCCTATAGACTTCCTCAGGCTTCTGTTACATCATAACCAACCTCCCTTTCCTTCACCCTCACTCTAATTCCGTCTGGGGATGAATATGGACTGAGCTTTATTTACTTAGACTTTTCTGTACTGTGCAGAGGGGAGGGGAAAGGTCTGACTGAGCCAGTAGGTACCCCAAGCCAAGTTGAAGATCAAGTGTCTTGAGTCACAGGTGGGGAAAGGGTCAGGTGAGAATTCAAGTCCCCTGCCCTAGAGAGTGGGAATCAATCAATCCATCCACAAAGACTTACCCAGTGCCTACGCCATGTCTGGCATGATGTTAGGCATTAGCAAGATAAAAATAAATAAAACTATCCCTGCCTCTAGGAGTTTATATTCTATTAGAGGAAACAAAATGTAAATATAAGGGAACGTACAACATATATACAAAATAAATACAAGACAATTTGGTGGAAATTGTAAGGGATGTACCCTAAGAAAGAGCATCCACCACTGTATCACCTCAGGGCTACAGCATCATTTCCTTTGATCCCTGAACTCAAACCTCATCTTCTGCATCACTGGTGTCAAACTCAAATAGAAGCAAAGGACTGATAAATAATGATCCCCATGGACCACATATTGACTTAGAAAACCATATGTTAACATTATCTATGTTTTATCATATCTTTATTTATTTTGTTATATATTTCCCAATTACATTTTTGGGAGGCTAGGCAATGGGGTTAAGTGACTTGCTCAGGGTCACACAGCTAGTAAGTGTCAAGTGTCTGAGGTCAGATTTGAACTTAGGTCCTCCTGACTCCAGGGCTGGTGCTCTATCCACTGGGCCACCTAGCAGCCACCTCAACTATATTTTAATGTGGGTTCTGACTGTACTTGGGAATGTTGTAGTCTGTATGTGGCCCGTGGGCCAGGTGTTTGATATCTCTGTTCTATATACATCTTCGAACCTTTCAAACTATAGCTACATGCTCCCAGACTTTCATCTGAATTTTAAGTATAGTTCAGGTTGTTGGGGGACCTTGAGTAGCTCCTGGCCTGGTTGTCATGGTGATGCTTCTTTAGCTCTAGGTCCAGCATTTGAACCAATCACTGGAGTCCCTGGAGAAAGATATTACCTTCATGTTACAAAAGAGGCCCAGAAGTAGGATTGCTCTTCTTTTGTTTTAAACAAATTAGAAAGAGGGCAGCTAGGTGGCACAGTGGAAGAGCTCTAGCTTTAGAGCTGGGAGGACCTGAGTTCAAATCCGGCCTCAGACACTTGACACTTGACACTTACTAGCTGTGTGACCCTGGGCAAGTCACTTAACCCTGATTTCCTAAGCAAAAAAAAAAAAAAGAATCAACTAAATCAATTAGAGGGGCCCCTTAGTTGCTAAGGGGCAGCTGGGTGCTGGAGTGGATAGAGTGTCAGAGTCAGGAAGACTCATCTTCCTGAGTTCAACTCTGGCCTGAGACATTTATTAGCTGTGTGATCCTGGGCAAGTCATTTAACTCTGTTTGCCTCAGTTTCTTCACCTAAAAAATGAGCTGGAAAAGGAAATGGCAAACCACTCTAGTTTTTTTGCCATGAAAACCCCGTGGGGTCATAAAAAGTTGGATACAACTGAAACAAGTGAACAACAACAACTTAGTTGCTTTGTTTTGCCAAGCCCTTTTCTTTTCTTAATCTGGCCCTTTGTTTATAATAATTACTTCAAACATCCATAAGCATAGGTAGTCCAACCTTTTTATTCAATTCAATTAGTCATTAAGTGTTTATTAAGCACCAACAATATGTCAGGCATGCTGCTAGCTGCTGTGGATACTAAGCCAAAATTCCAATCCATTGAAGCCCTCAAGGAAGTTATATTCTACTGGGCGAGGGCAACATGAACATAGATAAATGTATATGTATATATATATATATACTTGTATATGTTTATGTATGTATACATGTATATATAGACACACAAATATATAATGCCTTAGAACTGTAGCTTCCAAACTTTTGATCAAATACCCCTATTAGTAAAACATTTGTGTGTGTACCACTATCCTAATAATTATATATAAAATATAATATGAAAAGTAAAAGTAAAAAATATGAGACAAATTAAATAGTCATTGGACCCATTATTTCCTTGGTATAGAAAATTCCATGGTAAGGAAACTCTTTCTAACAATGTTGAGAATGGTTTCTTTTTTTCAATTTATTGTGTCAGAGAGTTGCCTAGAATACTGAGCAGTTAAACAATTTGTCCACAGTCACATAAGATGTATGGGATGTAGGACTTCAACCCTGAGCTTCTTGGTTTCCAGGTTGGCTCTCAAGCAATTGCATTATACTGCCTCTATTTTGAGAATAATATTTAATTTATTAATGGTACCAAAAAAGCTCTTTTTGCTCTCACTAAAAATTATTTTGAATAATATTTTATTGAAAGCAATGTGATTAAATAAATTTCCCTGTTTTTTAAAATCTTGGCATATCATTTTTTGATACAGTGATTTAAAAATCTTGTTCAAAGTTCACTTTATTTCCATACTTCATTCTAATGATTGTCTTAGCTGAAAAAGATACTTAACAAACAGATGCTAGTCCAAATGGCAGAAGTGTATTGTTTACTACACTTACTAAATCATGATATTTATTTTTCATTCCCATTCATCAATTACACAAAAGTTTTTGTTGAAACTGAGCTAATAGATTTTTATCTTTTCTGGTGTCAATCAGTGGTCTTACAAAGCAGTCAAAAGATGTTATATTTCTACATTTTTATCTCTTTTATTTTTATCTCTTATCCCCTTCCGCTTCTATTTTCCTGTAGGGCAGGATAGATTGCTATACCCCATTGTCTGTATATTTTATTTTCCAGTTGCATGTGAAAACAATTTTTAGCATTTTTTTTTAAACTTTGGGTTCCAAATTTTCTCCCTTCCTCCCTCCCCACCCACCCTCATTGAGAAGGCAAGCAACTTAATACAGGTTATACATGTGTAGTAATGCAAAACACTTCCATAGTAGTCATGTTGTAAAAAACTGACTGTATTTCCATTCATTCTACCCTGCCCCCCATTTATTCTATTCTCTCTTTTGACCCTGTCCCTCCTCAGAAGTGTTTGCTTCTGATTACCCCCTCCCCCAATATGTCCTCCCTTCTATCATCCCCCCCTCTTATCCCCTTCCCCACTATTTTCCTGTAGGGTTAGATAGACTTCCATGCCCAATTGAGTGTGTATGTTATTCCCTCCTTAAGCCAAATCTGATGACAGTAAGATTCACTCATTCTTTCTCACCTTCACCCACCTCCCCTCTGCTTTAAAAGCTTTTTCTTGTCTGTTTTATGTGAGATAATTTACCCCATTCTACCTCTCCCTTTCTCCTTCTTCCAGTATAATCCTCTCTCACCCCTTAATTTTATTGTTTAGATATCACCCATTCATCTGCAACTCACCCTGTGCCCTCTATCTATTTATATTTCTATCTATACATATAATTTTTCCCCCTCCAACTACCCTAATATTGACAAAAGTTTCATGAGTTACAAATATCATCTTTCCATGTAGGAATATAAACAGTTCAACTTTAATAAATCTCTTATGATTTCTCTTTCCTGTTTACCTTTTCATGCTTCTCTTGAGTCTTATATTTGAAAGTCAAATTTTCTATTCAGCTCTGGTCTTATCGTCAAGAATGCTTGAAAGTCCTCTATTTCACTGACTATCCATTTTTCCTCTGAAGGATTATACTCAGTTTTGTTGGGTAGGTGATTCTTGGTTATAATCCTATCTCTTTTGACCTCCAGAATATTATATTCTAAGACCTCTGATCCCTTAATGTAGAAGCTGCAAAATTTTGTGTTATCCTGATTGTGTTTCCACAATACTCAAATTGTTTCTTTCTGGTTGCTTGCAATATTTTCTCCTTGACCTGGGAACTCTGGAATTTGGCTATAATATTCCTAGAAGTTTTCCTTTGGAGATCTCTTTCAGGAGGTGATCGGTGGATTCTTTCAATTTCTATTTTGCCCTTTAGTTCAAGAATATCAGGGCAATTTTCCTTGATAATTTCTTGAAAGATGATGTCTAAGTTCTTTTTTTGATCATGGCTTTCAGATAGTCCAATAATTTTTAAATTATCTCTCCCGGATCTATTTTCCAGATCAATTGTTTTTCCAATGAGATATTTCACATTGTCTTCTACTTTTTCATTCCTTTGGTTTTGTTTTACAATGTCCTGATTTCTCACAAAGTCACTAGCTTCCATTTGCTCCATTCTAATTTTTAAAGACTTATTTTCTTCAGTGAGCTTTTGGACTTCCTTTTCCATTTGGCCAATTCTGCTTTTTAAGGCATTCTTCTCATTGGCTTTTTGGATCTCTTTTGCCATTTGGGTGAGTCTATATTTTAAGCTACTATTTTCTTCAGTATCTTTTGAGTCTTTTTTAGCAAGCTGTTGACTTGTTTTTCATGATTTTCTTGCATCACTCTCATTTCTCTTCCCAGTTTTTCCTTTACTTCTCTTACTTGCTTCTCAAAATCCTTTTTGAGCTCTTCCATGGCCTGGGACTGATTCATAATTTTCTTGGAGGCTTTGGATGTAGGAGCTTTGACTTTGTTGTCTTCTTCTAGTTGTATGTTTTGATCTTCTTTATCATCAAAGAAAGATTCTATGGTCTGACTTTTTCACTATTTGCTCATGTTCCCAGCTAATTACTTGAGTTTTAAACTCTTTGTTAAGGTAGGGGTCTGCTTCCACTGTGGAGGGTTTATTATCCCAAGCTTTGGGGGTTTTGTGCAGCTGTTTTCAGAGATACTCCAAGGGACCTGTAAGTTTTCAGTTCTTCCAAGGTGGTATGATCAAGGGCAAGGTATTTACTCCTTTCCTGGCCTATGCTCTGATCTACGAGTGACCACAAGCACTCTTTTGCCTTGGAACTGTGCAGAGGATTCCCTTTCCACTGCCACCATAAGCTCCACCATGCCAGTACTCCTCCTTGCCATGGGACTGTGACCCAGATCCAAGCACTGGCAAAGAAAGAGAATCCTGCCTCAGCACCAGCAAAGAGATCCCTGCTATCCTTCTCTGATCAGCCACTTGATTCCTCCTCCATCTGTGGGCCCAGAGCTCCAGAAGCTGCCTCCACCCCCAGGCTGTGCTGGAACTCGGGCTGGGACTGAGCTCCTCTCTCACGGAGGTCCGACAGACCTTTCCTACTGACCTCTAAGTTGTCTTTGGCATTTGTGGGTTGAGAAGCCTGAAAATCACCACAGCTGCCTGTGATTCAGTCCCCTGGGGCCTGCTCCAGGTTTGCTGAAGCCTGGTTTTTGCCTGCGCACCCACGCTGAACTGCATTCCTCTCCCAGTCGGGCACAGTAGACCTTTCCAATCAACCATCCAGGTTTTATTGGGCTGGAAATTTGTTTCACTCTGTCTTTTTGTGGGTTCTGCTGCTCTAAAATTTGTTTAGAGTCATTTTTTTGCAGGTATTTGGAGGGTTTGGGGGAAAGCTCAAGCAAGTCACTGCTTTTACTCTGCCATCTTGGCTCCGCCTCCTTCTGATGGTATGAAAGTTTTTAATAGGTAACCCACATGTTTTTAGTAACTTAAAGAAGAAAGAGTAAGTATCTAGAAGAGAGGTTTGTAACCGCTGTTGTATCGTGGGCAGTCTGGTGAAGCTATAGACCCTTCCTCAGAAAAGTGTTTTGAAATTCATAAAATAAAATATATGATTTTGCAAAGGAAAACTTTGTCTATCTGTGTGTGTGTATGTGTATGTCTGTGTATGTGGTGTGTGTGTGTGTGTGTGTGTGTGTGTGTGTGTGAGCAAAAACAAGTTCATGGATCCCTGGTTAAGATGCTTTAATTTAGAAGGAGAATATGGTCAACAGTGTCTGGTGCTGCAGAGAGACTAAGAAGGATGACAATTGAGAAAAGGTTATCCAATCTGGAAAAATCATTGGTAACTTTGAAGGTAGTAGTTTCTACTGAGTGGAGGATAAGGAAGTTGACTATCTGCGATACTGGAAGGATGGTGTGCCTTCTACAGAAATATGTGTTAGAAGAGAGGCAGGTTTGTGGGGAAAGAATGCAATATGATCTTCAATGTATCTCATCCATGCTTACTCATTCCCACTGAGGAAACAATGAAAAAAAAAGGTTATCTTACTAACTGACTGATCGCTGCTCCAGATTAGAGAGTCAGCAGCTGGATAAAGGTTGCTTGCTGCCAGTGGCAGTGATAATATGGTAGGGGAAAGAGGAGATAGGAGGGAGAGTGAGAATAGGTAAGAGTTGTAGGGAATTTTGCCAAGGTGTCTGGGTCCTAGTAAGGTAAGAAACACTTTAACATCCAAAGATGGGCAACCTTGGAAAGCCAGCAGGAGTGGTGGTGGTAGTGATGGAGAATAGGATAGTATTGAGCTATAATAGGTAAAGGGGATATTGTAATTTTATTACATATAAGATTATGATTGGATACCAAGGGGACACCCTCCTACTGGTTGATCAAACACTTTTTGCCATCAGACCATGGCCCCACTTGGGAGATGACAGCCTTAGAATGAATAATCAACTAATCAATGAAAAAAAGCATTTATTAAGCACTTAGCATGTACAAAGCACTATGCCAATCTCTGGGGCAACACACAGAAAAACAAGTTAGTTCCTGCCCCTCCAGGAGCTCACATTCTAATAGGGGGAGTTAACATATAACATATAAGAAGATTCTGCTGTAGTCAGATGTTTTTGTGGTTCTTAGGGTACAATAGTAAAGCAGATTGTTGTTGCTGTTTGTCCTTTGTTCCTGAAGAGGACCACGACATCAGGAAGTTGATGCCATGACTTGCAAGTGAATTGGATTTAAGTGAGGGAGGGCTGTGCAAAGTCACCAGCCTCACTTTCTCGTCTGGAGCCACCTGGGTCCAGTAGCAAGATATAGATCAGGACAACAGGAGATGGCATTAAAAGCAGATTGTAATGCATCTTTTAATGTATTATCCATTAATAAAACCATATCCATGTCTAATGTTTAAATATTTGACAGTGCCAAAAACTTTGGTGGCAAGAACCTTCTTTTTTGGTGCTTTTGGTAACTGTTGCTAATGAGGAGGCAAGGACAGAAGCAATTGCTTGGTCACATCTGCACAAGAGCTGCTTGCCTCAATTATGGCTTTATGAATTGCTGTAGCTAAACAAATTCAGTATCTTGTTACCAACATTCTGGCTGAGGAGCCTCTTTGTACTTAAGCTAATCAGCTCATTCCAATTCAGCAACATGTATTAAGTGTCTACTATGTGCAAAGCACCCTACTGCATCCTGGTCCTCATGGGATGGAGATACCATCTGGGGCAATACTTAAAGCCTTGTCAACTTGGTAGGAGCTGCCTAATTGTGTTCCATTGTGACAGCCTTTGAGAACCAAGTGTTACCTCCATGTCATGATTAAGCAAAGTAGGAAATTTACATTTAGTTTATTCTCAGTAAGTATTTGTTAATAGATTGTAAAGGTCAGCATATAGAAATTAGCACATTGCCCTATGAAAAATGAAAGGCAGAAAAGCTCAACTCTTGTGATCTTCATTGCCATAAATGCATTCCAGCAATGTCTATCATGAGTTGGCCCCCTGGACTAGTTACTGGATGCCTTTCGATTCATTCAAATTCTAATGTAAGTCTCTACCTCCTCCAGTCACAAGGAAATAACATGTGGAATTTGGGTGGAATTGTGGACTACCCTAAGGTCTAGTTCAAGTCTCAGCTCTTCCATAAAACCTCCCCCAGTTACTTCAGTCAACATTTATATTTCCTTGCCATGGCACTTTATTGGAAGTTATAGAATTTTAGCACTAATACACATTTTAGGGTATTTTCTCTAATTGCTTCACATGTGTGAATATTCTCTGTTTATTAAGCAAACATTCGCAATATGTAGAACATCACAGTAGGTGTTGGGGGATGTGTAAATTTAGATTATATATATGAAAATTCTATTAGACTGTAGGTTTCAGGAGGTCAGGAGCAATTTATATACACACATATGTATAGATATAAATACATGTGCATGCATTTACCCATATATATATGTATACATATATATGTATATCTTGCATATATATACATATATATGTATACATATATATGCACATATATATGTATATCTCCTGAAATGTACAGTGTAATAGAATTTTCAGTCTCACGTCTGGATTCTAAATTTCTTGAGGGCAGAAATTATATACTATGTGTAATATGCATGTGACATGCTCTCTCTGATAAGCTATACATAATATGTTCAGATATTCTTTATCTGGTTCCAGTCCAGTATATGGAATTTAGGGAGCCATGAGTGACTCTGGAGCTTGTACTGTGAGATAATGAAGCAACCTCTAATTTGCTATTAAGCTAAAAGAAGTTATGACTCAGGAGTTTGCAATGGGATATGATAAAGATTTCAACACAAGTGGAGAGATGATATACAAAAGTTGTGATACATCCCTCCTCTCTCTCTCTCTCTCTCTCTTTTCTCTCTCTCTATCTCCCTCCTCCTCCTCCTTTTCCCCATCCCCTTCTCTTTCCTCTCCCTTTCCATCTCCCTCCACTCACTACCTCTGTCTCCCTCCCTCCCTTTCCCTTTCTCTCTTCCTGTATTCTTTTTTCTTTCCCTCCTTCTTCCCCTTCTTTTTTCTTCCTCCTTTAGCTTTGAAGTGTGTGGGTTCCTTAGAGATGAATTTGTAGAGCCACCTGGGGGAAAAAGTCACCTTAATAGTAAGACACATATGTAGTAAACAAATGGGGCAAAGAGTAATCTTTTTTCATAGATCCCCCATGAAGCTCTCTCTAATTTTAGGTAACTGATGGGTTTCAGGGATTGGTGACTTTTTCAGATCCACAGCCTTCATTTTCTCTCTATCACAAAGGATCATGAACCCTGAAGCTGCCGAAGTCTTTGGATGACTCTTTTTGCATCTCTGTGCCAAAGCTTCCTCAGTCATGGGCACCTACCACTCCAACAGTCATAGTTACCCCCTCTGGTTGCTGATGGGACCACTGATTGCTCTGATAAATCTCCTGAATTCACATGGTTACCTGGAAACTCCCTTCTCAGAATATTCATTCACCTTAGATCAAGAAAGAATGAACAGAAACAGAAACAGAGGAGCCATGTACTTGTAGACATAGTGGTTTGGGGAGACATAGCACAGTCACCTGATACCCCAACCCAACAGTTTATACCAGTTGTTGCCTCAGTCAGGAAGGGTGAGAGTAGACTGAAAGATAGAAAATTCTTCCCTTTTGTATAAAAACTCAGTTCTGAGTCAGCACCTTCTGATTTCTTTTAGGTCCTCATTGCATAGTACCAACTTCTCAGACAGTCACGGATTCACCAAAGTCTCCTCCTCCTCCTCTTCTTCTTCCTCTTCTTCTTCTTCCTCTTCTTCTTCTTCCTCTTCTTCTTCTTCTTCTTCTTCTTCTTCTTCTCCTTCTCCTTCTCCTTCTTCTCCTTCTCCTTCTCCTTCTCCTCCTTCTTCTTCTCCTTCTCCTCCTCCTCCTCCTCCTCCTCCTCCTCCTTCTTCTTCATTGGAAACAGGCAAAGAATATCTGTGCATACTTTAAGGACTCTACCTTCCAGTCACTTCATTGAAAAATAAATGTTTATTGATTGATTCTTGCCCTAAATTAGATAAACTAAGGAGGATTAAGGCATATATGAATAATAAAAGCACATGTGAGTTGAGGTCATTGGCCATGCCAAGGTCTTGCCTGATTAAGTTGGGTTTTTCACATTGGTCTATTCAGTCCATTTGGAGCTGTTGTCATCCCCCCTTCAAAGTCAGGGAACCACCAAGGATTTCCACTTAAAAAAAATCATGCTTCATAGTTATATATGAGAGGAAGAGCAATGTTGTGGGGTAAATTCACATTGGTCTTATCATCGTGGGTTGAAGAAAACCTTATCTATGTCCCATAGGTGAAAAAAACCTTTAATCTCAAGCAAAGTAGCTAAAGTAGATGTGGACTATAGCATTCTCAGAGGAAATACAATCTTTAAAATAAGTTTTCAATTCCTTTTTATTTTCATAGAAAACCATGAAGGAGCTTAATTTTGAAGCATTTGTAAAAAAGGGTTTTGGGGATTGGAAATAGTAGCCTTGCAAAGTTTTATAGAATTTTCAGCATTTGGATACAGTTGGGGGCCCCTTTGGAATTCTTACAAAACCATGGATCCCATTCACATGACCAGGAATTCAGTCTGAGAAGTAGACTATAGAATCCAGCTATTTTCATCAGGAATAATTCAATTTTATTAAAAAAAGGAACCAGCCACTAGCCACTGTTTCTTTTCCCCTCCATCCTCCTCTTCCTGACTCAGCTATATTCCTACTGAGGAGAAATTTGAACTTGATTAACTGGCAATGCCAAGTCTATGCTGTCTTTTCAAGCTATAAATTGTACAACTGTAAAACTAAAAGAGGTCTGACTTCATATCCAGCTTGCTTGAGCCAAGAGGCAGAGAAGAAAGAAAGTACTGCGCACTCACCAGGTCATAATACCTCATAAATCAAATAGTTTGTTCCCCTAATCAAATGACCATGCCAGGTTTTCCTTTCCAGCTAAGTTTATGAGTGTGTTCTCTACATGAGATACATGCCATGATGGATTAATTGGCATTGAAAACAAAGAGGCCCAGAGCACTTAGGAAGCAAAATATAGGGACACTTTTGACCCCAGTCAAGGTCTGCACTATGACATGTTAGTTATTTTTATTCTCATTTGGGGAGAGCTCAGGTCACTAATAGCTCTTCAGTGTCCTAATGAAAATCAGAAGAGAGGGGCTCCTATGTTTTGAAAACTATCTCTCATTTGAATTTCTTCTTCTGGGCATCTGAATTCAGCATGCTGCTCACTAGTGACCAGAGTTCTCATCTAGACTGTCCATGACAAGTGCCATAGCAGAAACAATGCAAAAGCTTAAGTACTGACAACAGGAAGAAGTGGGAGGTGCAGAGGCTTAATTAAGACTTAAACAAGACTCAGAAATACCACAGCCATGTGGGACCACCCTGGAATCAACCACTAGGGCCTGGTTTGGGTTGGGACTGCCTTAGTAAGCCCTTTTCTCCTCATACAATAAGTCAAGACAATATTGTCCATTAGCTACAATGTGCCCACTGACAATTTTCAAATAATCTGTTAGAAGGGGTTGATTTTTCACAGAGAATCCTTGTTTATTGGAAGCCATATTGTTGTTGTTATTGTTGTTCAGTCATGTCTGACTCTTCATGACTCCTTTTCTTAGCAAAGATACTAGAGTGGTTTGCCATTTCCTTCTCCAGTTCATTTTATAGATGAGGAAACTGAAGCAAACAAAGTTAAGAGACTTACTCCGGGTCACACAGCTAGTAAATGTCTAAGGCTGGATTTGAACTTAGAAAGATGAGTCTTCCTCACTCCAGGCCCTGCATTCTATCCACTGTGCCACCTAGCTGCCCAGAAGCCACATTAGAGTCCCTTGAAGACCCTTCAAGTCACACTATAGAGGAATTCCCTTAGACCAAGTGTTGTCAACTTTTTTCTGTGTGTCATGGACCACTTCTCAGAATAATGTTTTTAAATAAAAAAAAATCCGTTGGATTACCAAAAAAAACCAATTATATTGAATAAATCATCGCATTATTTTTTAAAATAAATTCACAGACCTGAGTTAAAAACTCCTGGCTTTCTTGCATCTATGGTCCTTAAAGTTCAACCTCGGTTCTCAAGAAGCCAATATTGAAGTATTCTTTACCTTCAAACACAAAAGGATCATGATTGAACACAACCTCTCTGCAGAAGCAAGTGTTTGATAGAGTAGTTCATTTAATTAGATCTGCATGTTACTTATGACAAAAGTACCTGTTAAGATCCCCTTGTAAGCAATAAAGATTAGTCCAAGTTTCAGTTTCTATGCTTTATTCTAAAATAAGTGATTTTATCATGTTGAATCTTCATTTACAGAAAAACCTTTTTCAAAAGTTTCTTTAGGTGTTTTATAAACTTATTAGTACCATAGTTATAAACTTTATTGAAGATATATTACTATTCTTGATGATTAAGTCTTGCTAGAATATTTAAGTTGCTTTACTTTGCATTTTGTTTTGTTTTGTTTTTGTTTTAGTGTTTGAAAGTTTTAATTTGAAAGTTTGAAAGTATTAATTAAACTTATATTTTGTAATTATAAAAAAAATCTCATGTCTTAGAGGAATAAAAAATTAAGCTACATAATAGTAGAGTTGCTTCCATGAAAAAAATGTGTGTGGTCTAATGGAAAAGAGCAAAGGGTCAGCTTGCACTCAAGGGACTTGAGGACTAGTCCCCATTTAACTACTAATTTGGTGATCATAGGCAAGTCACTCAATCCATGGGAGCTTCAGTTTCTTCAATTATAAAATTGACAAAATTATTTTTGCCCTATAATGTAAGATTGTTGTTGAAATAGAAGAAAGATGGGATGATTCTCTGAAAAAAAAAACAACTTCAAATTGCTAGATGGATGTCAAAATAAAAATGGGTGCTTTCTCTATATCATATTGCCATAAATAAATCATAGCCAGTCCAGAAGTTAGGAACTACTGAAAACTATCTATTTTTTGAAATATTTGAAGAATTATTTTTAATTTTCACTACTTTTACAATTATAAAGCTTTAACTGTGTATGAGATTTATAATTCCATCCTGAGGTAAACTGGGTCCAATAATCTGTAAAGAATACATATTAAGAATCTGATTTACCTTAATATAAAAGTGCCATAAGTAGTTATAAATTATATACATACATATACATTTTTGTTATTGAGTCATTTCAGTTGTGTCTGTCTCTTCATGACCATATTAGGGGTTTTCTTGGCAATAATATTGGAGTGGTTCACCATTTATTTCTCCAGCTCAATTTATAGATAAGGAATTGAGGCAAACAGGGTAAAGTGACTTGCCCAGGGTCACACAGCTAGTAAATGTCTGAAGCCGAATTTTGCTTACCTCAGTTCTCTTATCTGTAAAATGAGCTGGAGAAGGAAATGGCAAACCACTCCAGCATCTTTGCCAAGAAAACCTCAAATAGGGTCACAAAGTCTCAGACACAACTGAAAACAACTGAACAACAACAATAACAAAAATATGTAGCTATCTATTTATTTGGTTGATTTAGTTAGATATTGCTATATATTCTGAACCATAAGAAGTAAGAACACTGTCTTAATAGATTCTTGACTTCAAGATGATTATTTCATGATCAGTCAGATAATAATATTTCATTTTTCATTATCAATAACTCCTTTAAATAGGTCAATATGGAGTTGTTCTAATTTCAGGCAATAGCTAGTGCTCATCTTTATTCTTTTTTTCTAGATTTATAATAATTTTTATCTTTGCTTTAACAAGTTGGTGGTTATGTAACTGTGTATAGACAGTTGATTCAGTAATAGCCTCAACCTAAGTAACAAGTTGTTTCCTATATTAAAATATGATCAGTTTGGGTTTTTAACATTTGTCATGTCCATAACCTCCTAACTCTTTTCTTTTCTTTTGAATATTTTATTCTTTCCCAATTACATGTAAAAACAATTTTTAACATTCCTTTTTTAAAATTTCAATTTCCAAATTCTCTCCCTCACTCTTTGCCCTTCCCCCTCCCTGAGATGGTAAGAAATTTGATATAGTTTACACATGTGCAATTGTGCAAAACATATTTACATATTACTAACTGTTTTCTTGCAAAAAAAGCATGCGTGAGTATAAACATGAGGTTTCTATGTTGTTGGAGGGACAGCCCTAAGGCCAGCATCCTGGTTCAATATTGAAACAAAATGAAGTGGCCTTTTTCTGACAACAAAAACACACAACAAGAAAACACTGGCACTTAGCTTTTCTAAATTTGGCTTTGTTTCCATCTGGAAATGTTTCTGTAAGTCATCTGGGTTTCATGACTTGTGGAGTATCAGACCACCAAATCTGATGGGCCCAGACCACATGTGGCTGCATCATCAGCCACCCCGCTCATTAGGACTGCACCTGAGAAGCTGGGACTGAAAAAAAGTTCATCAGGAAAATGGTGGTCTTATCATATGTGTAATCTCTATATCTTTGGCTTGTAGTATTCTTTATTCCTAACTGTATTTTCCTACCTATTTCTCAATATCCTCATGTGTTGCCACCTTTGCACTAAGGCCACCAAGTATCAAACTACATCTTGATTTAATTAGGAACATCTTCTCATGTTCCTTATAGAATTTCTCTTCATCTTTCTCTTTATCCTCTACCATAGATGATGAAATATTAACAGCAATTATTTTCATGATGGTCTTTTTGTAAAAGCATTAGTACTGTAACATGAATACAAAATGAGATGAATATGAGATGAACAAATGTCCTATGAAATGATGTCTTCTTTAGTCTTTGGGCTCGTGATAAAAGCAACTCCATGAACTTTATCTGACTCACCAGGGAGTGTTTGTGAACCATCCTTCCATTTAGCTACTATTTGCTTTATTCTTCTGGAAAAGGGTGAAAATGTAAAAATTGGATTGTTATAAGTTTTCCAGTATTATGTCCAGTGGCTGATCATTGAACAAGAATCTTACACGTAGAGGACCAACAGCTAAGTTAAAGGTAATAGATGGCTTAAAAACTGTGATTCTTAGCACCATCTTGCCCCTTTTCCGACACTCTGCTACTGTCACTCAGAGGGAAAAGATGACTGCATAGGACTTCAGGCTATTTTGTATTTTTTCTTGTTTCATGTCTAGCACAGTGGGTAGCCAATCACTGCTAGACTGAAGGAACAGCAGCAGGCAACCTTTTCATTCCTCTCCTTTAATTGCCATTGAGTTTTGCCCTGGGTTCAGGGCTCAAGGGGTTGCCTGTCTTCACAATTAGGAAAATAGGTTCCCCAGGATTTTAGGTTGACCCCACCCTCTCCACCTCAGATTCCTGAGCCACAATTCCATTTTTAGCTATGGTCAAAAGTGTTCTCTTCATAAACTGAAGGGGAGTACAAAAAGGTACCCAGAGTACAAACATTAATCACGTATGGAACAAGTAGTTTTATTCTCACATAGAAAAGAATATACTAAGCAATAAAGAAGTATAGAATTATTACAACCAGTGGAGAAAGTAATTTATAAGACTCGTTGGGCCATTTACAAACACTTTCTTTGATAGAGTTTCTAATTATCCATTTTAAAATTTCACTTCTACTGAGTTTAGCTCAAGTAGGATTTTTTTTTGATTTTTACCAGTGGTTGCTCTCTGCAGGAGCTCTCTCTACTGCTCTAGTAACTGCTACTTTTGATACTTGGCTGCCTCGGTAGAGGAAAATACCAGCTGTTTTTCAACATGGCAGAAGGCCCTGTACCCAGGGAAAGAAGATACAAATGGGAAGCAGATCTTTCTCAGACATAGGCATACTTAAGAGGCCATGAGCTCACAGTTTGTGGGAAGCTCATTTCCCCACCCAACCCTCTGGAGACCTTACGTTTCTAAACCACCAGGAAGAGCAGCTTGAGGGTACAGAGATTAGCCCTTTAATATGTCCATGGATATCCAGTTCAGCAGCCAACTGGGACCCCTCAGTCATCATGGCAGACTGGAAGTAGCACAAGAATTTTTGCTATTGGTCTAAAGTGTGTAGGTTGGGGAGGGAAACGGGGAAGATTTCTAAAGCGTGAGTTTCCAGAAACAGGTCTACCAAATGCTTCCATGAACTTGATTGGAATACCAATTGAGCATGTTTCAAAGAGGGCTGGAAGAGAGGAAAAGGATGCTACACATGGACGACCATGGCCAAAGATATCATCAATTTGTCATCAATCTACTTGGTGATGTGTTCCTGCATACTTAGCTAAGTTAATGGCAGAATCAGTCTGTTGTTAGACCATAAGTAAAGCCTTTCCAGCATGATAAAACCTATTACATTTATATAGCATTTTATACCAAACATGCACTTTACATATGTTATTTCATTTGATCCTTAATTCAATTCAACAAGTTTTTACTAGGCACCTACCAATGTGAGGTTCCAGGAATACAAAATTAGATGTGAAATAAGATTTGTTCTCTAGGAGTTTATAGTCTAATGGAGAGGACAAACACACATATAATTAAGATACAAGGCAGAAGTCAATACAAAGTACTATGAGAAATTTTCTGATCATTGAAGTCTGCAATCTAGGAGTCATAACAACATCTTTGCCTCACTCTCCCACATCTCACATATCCACTCAGTTGCCACATCTTATCAATTCTACCTCGGCAACACTTTTCCATTCGTATTCATATTTGTATTCCCCTCCCCAATTTGGATTCTGATCACCCATTACTTGGATTTTTCCAAGAGCTTCCTCAATAGTCTCCCTCTTTCAAGTTTCTCATTCTTCTGCTATGATCTATTCTCCACACGATACTAAAGTAATAT
Source organism: Vombatus ursinus (assembly GCF_900497805.2). NCBI lineage: Eukaryota > Metazoa > Chordata > Mammalia > Diprotodontia > Vombatidae > Vombatus > Vombatus ursinus. The sequence goes on along the minus strand of NW_020954587.1, from coordinate 10,057,952 downwards.
TCCTAAAGCAAAATTTACCTACCTTATTCCACTTCTCAAAAAATTCCAGTGGGCCTCTGTTACCTTGAGAGTAAAAATATACACACAAGGATGGTGAGAGATAGAAAGTAGTCCAATTTGACTGTAAAATCAAGAAGAGTAGAATCTTCTTTCTCTCTCTGTCTCTATCTCTCTCCGTCTCTTGCTGTATCTTTTTCTCTGTTTGGCACTCACAACTCTTCACAGTGTGTCTCCAACCTACATCTTTAGACTTATAGTACTTTGCTCACCTTCACACATTCTGCAGTCCAGCAAAGATGTCTTTCTATTGTTCCTCAGAAACAACATTGTGTATCTCATTTCCTTACCTTTGTACCAGCTGGATGTTTAAGCTTAGAATTCACTCTCTCCTCACTTGTGCCTCTAAGAATCTCTCTAGCTTCTTTCTAGAGATCAGCTAAAGCACCACCTCCTATGTTAGACCTTTCTTATCTCCCAGATGCTAGCACCCATTCTAAATAATCTTGGGGTTTTTTGTATATATTTGTGTATGTACTTGTAGGTATGCATCTTTTTTTAACCTCTCAATAGAATGCAAGTTCCTGGAGGGCAGGAACTTTTTTTTCTTTGCATCCCCCAACATTCAGCAGGTATTTGTTAAATACTTATTGATTAATTGATTGATGGGGGAAATGATATTTGAGTTTGGCCTGGGTAAAGTTTATTCAAGACATAGAGGATGGAATAAACAAAGGAAGAGAGAATCGAGAGGATAGAACAAGAGCGGGGAACAAAAAGTAGTTTGATTTGGTTGTAAAATGAAGGGAAGTAGAATCTTCCCCACCACCAATTCTCTCCTTCCCTCTGTCCCTCTGAGACTCCATATTGAAATGTTTCTGATTCTCAGGGTAGGGTATGATAAAGGGTATGGTGACTCGTGCTCTTCAGAAATCCACCAAGTCTTCATCTCTCTCTCTCTGTCTACTTTAGTGACTACAAGCCAAAATTAGAAGTAGGACATATTAGATGCACGTTTCACAGCAGAACATGCATATCCAGAAAAACAAAGCAAATATGCCTAACAGCAAAGCAAAAATAAAGCAATGATAACATCAACAGGCTGAAAAATAATAAAACATTTAGAAATAGTAAAATTTATACTGATAGGTAATGAATCTATGCATATTTAATTAACTAATACAATTACAAATACATGTATTACACTAACACAAAAGCAAAATAGACATGAATAAAAATACCAAAAGAGAAGCATACTCAAAACATGCAGTAATTAACATGTATATCAATGAACGTATGTAACTACATTAGTTTTTAGCATTAGTAAACATTAGCATTGCTATCTGGGATCATGTGTAACCACTTCTTTCATTTCTCTATAACGTCATAAGTTGGTCTGTGTCAGGGGCAGCTCTAAAGCCAGCCCTCTCTTAGTTGAAGTACAATGTAAGGACAAAATGAGGCACTCACAAGTCATGGAACAGTTAACAAAATGAGGTTTAATTTTCTGTAACACAGAAAGAATATGCAATGAAAATACATTGGCGCTTTGGCTTGTCTGTACACCTCCGTCCCTCCTAGACCCCATATTAAAATGTTTCTGGTGCTCAGGGTAGGATGTGATGAAAGATATGGTAACTCCCCTGCTCTTCAGAAATCCATCAAGTTCAAGTCTCCCCATGGCTGGGTTTTTTTTTATGCCTTTAGGCAACCAGGAAACTGCCTTGGGTCAGCTGTGGTCAATCAGGTCCGGGGACAGCTTTGTCTCCTTTTAGGGAAAATTCATCCCTAAGGATAAGTAAAGGAGGAAGGGTCTGGGCATCCCCATGTTGTTGGCAGAGAAAAATAAGCTATGTCAAGGAAACACTGGTCCTACCACAGGTCAGTCATTAGTTAAATAGGTTAGTTAAATACAAATTGTAGTTGTCCTACACCCTGATGACCTGTCTCTATCCCTATAACCTGAATTAATTGATGGTAAAGGTTGATCCTAGCCCTCAAAACAACTATGGTCCTACATTCCTAAACCTGAATTTGTAGAAGGCCCAGGCTTGTTAGCAGTATATATACTCAATGTACCATACTCTATGGATTGTCCCCTATATGAAAAATATCTATTGCTGAAGTTCCAGGCAGTATAGGGGCTGTTGTTGGGTTTAATCCTCTCCTCCTATCTGAACTGGTTGTTTGGTCACAATCCACAGAAGCCTCTTCATTCATTAGTTTCTAAGCTACTGTCCAATTAAGTTAGTCTTTGAACAATTGACAGAATCTTTGACTTAGAGTATGTGGAAGTAGGTATCTGTTAGTTTTTACATGCTCATCAAACAGTCCATCCAACTTACCTATAGGGTTGCAGTGAATTGTCTTTAAAGGGTTCCTACCAGCCTCTGGGTCAAGTTGCTCCATCATTGTACAACTATGTATGGAGTAGCATTCCATTGATCTGCTAACTTGAGGGGTCCGTGAACAGCAAGATTTCTCTGCAAATATTTTTCTCCTTGTTGGGGGCTTTACCAAAGAATTTGGACATCATACTGACATTTATTTCTGTTACTAGTCATCTGAAAATAAGGTACAACTAAATGGTAAGCTTCTTGTAGCTTCTTTCTCCATCGAGAGTTGTAGTAGCTGTAACTATAGTCTTTCCATCCTCAGACTCTACAAAGTCGAATTTGATACATAGGTCTGACTCTTGCCCAGCAATACTTAGCACAGTGACCAGCACATAGTAAGCACTTAGTAAATGACTGTTGACTTGAATTGACATTAGCAGGTAGAGTATAAAGCCTGTACTATCCTAAGAAATACACATGTTGTCTCCATTGAGATTTTTGTTCTGGTCTCAGGGCCCCTCACATGTTCATCAGGGTGTAGTTGAAAAGTTCAGGTGCGAGGCTCCTTGATCGTGGTAAGACATGGCTCAAGCTTCTTGATTCTAGATGAAGCTAACATCAACTGGAACAACATACTTTCAATATCTCTGCCTTGGTCAGAATGGATCCTGGCAATAAGTCCATAGGGTGAGAAATATCGCTCCTGTGATACTTTAGCATCGCTGGAAACTTTCTGGTTCCTTTTTTCCCTCAATATGCACATGAATACTTCATATTTAATGGCCTATTGCCATCAAAATGTGACTTATGTTCTTATTTTCACCTTGCAGAGATAGAAAGTCAATGTAGTCAAGTTACGAAGACTTGTTAGTGCTTATATTTTCCAAATATGCAGGACTAGTTAGTAGTATTTTGCAGGTAATTAGCATATCTTACACATACAGCCATCTTGAGTCAGTAAAATCTCTTTCTTACAAATTCTAGGGCCTTTCTTTGCCTATATATCTAAAGTCAACATATAAAGGTCACAGAACAGTATGTACTGAGTAGCATCAATTTCTTCCTGGTACCATGTTTAAGATCAGTGATGGCTTGGCATAGTATTCGATTGTATAGCTCCAATTTCTGCCAATTGCAATGACAGTAAATTCGGGGACTGGGACATGGGTCCTTTAGCATTGCTGTCATGTTTCTTAGGTTGCATTATTTCTTGAAAAATCTTCACGCTAGGGTCAGCTAGGTGGTGCAGTGGATAAAGCACCTGTCCTGAAGTCAGGAGGAACTGAGTTCAAATCCAGCCTCAGACCAAACACTTGACACTTACTAGCTGTGTGATCCTGGGCAAGTCACTTAACTCCAATTGCCTTAAAAAAAAAACCTTCACCCTCCTTCAGTTCTTATCATCATTATTTATCAGACAATTGAAGAAAAGAAAATTAGTTCAATGACATAAGGTTGACATATGCAGCTGGCATGTTACCTGAGAGAGCTCTCAACTGTACTGCCAGATAATTATCCTGTTGCATGCTTGTAGCCCAGATCCCTGGTTAAGGAATGTAACCTTCACCTCTTCTTTAAGTATCATCCTTGCTTCAGTTTTGAGTGACCTTTGGGACAGGGTATCTGCATTCACATTAGTCTTCCCAATGCATGCTGAATTTGTAGTTGGCTTGTGCTGCTATGCATTTCAGGCGAGCAGTGTCTAACTTGAGCTTGAGTCAAAATATGTCAGTGAATCATTGTCAATCTGCACTCGAAATGTTGCTACATATATAGATAGTCTTTGAAATTCTCAGTGATAGCTTGTTTCAAAGCCAACAATTTCCATTTATGTAGAAGGTAATGAGTCTTACTGTCACTTAGACCTTTTCCTAAAAATACAATTGGTTTATGGTTTTATTTATCACTTTCTTGATTTTTAGGACTGCTCCCAAGCCTTCCAGGCTGGCATCTGTTCGTAGAACAAAAAGCTTATTTGCATCTGCAGAGGCCAATACTTTGCATGTGCAAGGCAGTTGACCAAGTCCTTAAATGCATGTTTGTCTATATATATACATTGGTCTCTAAATAGTTTAGTTGGCTTTAAGACAACTTTGCCTTGGTTTTCTAGGTCTCATCAATCATATATGCATAAAAGAGATAATTTAGTGCTTTAGCAATAGAAGAATAGTTCTTAACAAATTGGCAATAAGTAAACACCGAATTCTAGAAAACTGCAAAGGTTCTATGCATCTGACCATACTCAAGTGCATCTATTTTTCCCGAGTTGATGCTAAGAACTTGTTGAGATGCTATGAGACTTACATATTTGACAGAAAACTGCAAAATTGGCCCTTGTCCATTGCCTTTAGACCATTTTCCTCCAACCAATCTTACATTTTCATTGTATCTCCTCATGCTTTTCCAGAATCTTTCCAGAGATAACGATATCATCAAGATACACCAATACTTGCAAGTTGTCTATGTCTCTGACTATTTTCTCCAACAGTCTTTGAGAAATGGCATGTAATCCCAAGATGACTTGGGCATTTGCTCAAACTGGCCAAAAAAAAAACCTAACTGGAATATCTTCTTACCTCTTCTGTCAAACTTGCAACAGATCCACTCTGGCCCATTGGTGCTTCAGGCATCAGACCTATTTCTTCAGATCCCTTAGAGTTCTCCAAGTTCATAGACAGTGTTAAATGTTTAATGTTTCCCTTAAATACACTCCTGCCTTATTTATAACTGTCACAATATCTCATTACAACTAAAATTTGTGTCATGATCAGTTGTTTCAGGCTCATACTCCTTTAAGACACCCTCTGTGTTTCTTTTCTGCCTCTCTGCAGCTTCCTTCCTGGCTGTGGTTTTAAGGCAGCATTGTCTATTGCCTATTGCTATACCTTCTCTTCTTCCGGTACTCCTTGTTGGTTGGAAATTTTCCTTTTTGAAAAGTTAAAACAAATAAACAAGGGACTTGTGTAATTAAAAAAAAAACTAACTGGATTGATAAAGTCAATCTTCTTGTTTTCCTCTGCCATGAGAATCTGGTAGTAGCCACTGCATAAATACAATATGGAAACCATTGGCTGCCTAACAGTCTAATGCATCTTGAATTCTTGGCACAGTGTACTGGTCCACTTTGCTTCTTTTGTTCAAATTCTGGTAGTCTATAAAGATATGGATCTTTATATTCTTCTTTGGTACCACCACTACAAGTAATACATGTGGGCTATTCAACTCTATGATAATGGTATTGATGAACCTGTTATTGAGATAGTTCCTAAGGTCTCTCTCTATCACAAAGAAATCTCCCTAGATCATTTCTACTCCTTCCACTCTTCTGGTCCTGGTGGGTCATCAAAGTCAAATTTCTCAGGATCCACTTCTGAGGTTAGAGAGCTAGTGTTTTTGTGATAGTCATCATTTTCATCTATTCTCCTCTAGACCTCTGCACAGAATACATAGATGATCAAAGTTGTTTGCGGTATCCCATCAATATCTTGAATACACTGGAAATAGTTCTAATCAGCACTAATACTCCATTGATAGGTGGTAGATCTGGACATTCCATAGCCCAAGCGTACACTGTCTTGTTCACACTAATAAATTTATTGGCGAATTTTAAGTTCATCTTAATGTATTCCAGATAAGGGTAGCTTTTGCTACTCAGTCCTCCAAGTCTACACTTTTTAAAAGGATATAAATATATTGTGTCTAAATGTCTTTTTAAAAAATGACTAGGATTTGATAATCTCTTGTATTACACTGCAGGAGACAGTAGTTCAGTACTCATTATCAAACTTTACCATCATCTCTGTGCAGGGTCCTTTGAGTCCAGGTGGAATAGACCCATGGATAGTTGGTGATAAGGTACTATTCACTACTTTGTAAGTATAGGGTAACTTTCTTCCCTGGCCCCCATCTTCTTTAGCTGATACTGGGCCTGAAATTTCAGTTTTTGCACCACCAAAGCTACTTTCTTGTCATACGTTCAACCTGTCTATGTCTGTCTTTTCCATAGCTAAAACTAGCTATGTTGTTCTGATGATCTTCTGATGTTGATATTTGTGCATCAAGATGTCATACTCTCCATTCTTTATTTCCATTCATTACTTGTCTAATTGGAATGGTTTTGTACATGGTACTGTCCTTCCAAAGGTCTCTTATTGGCTTCTGTTTTAGGCTCTGCATCTCTAGCTTGATTCCCTTGCCTTGTTTCCTTAGTCCATGTCCTGTTGGATGTTCCTGATGCATTTGCATATGTGGCTTTCCAGTGTGAATTTTTCTGAAAAGATCTGTGATTTTTTTTCTCTTTCATGTGCAAGGCCTAATAATTCTTCAAAACATGGTGGATTCTTCATAAAGTCTCAACCCTCCAATCATGTTCTTACCAGTTTGTTGTGTATTGAACATGAATCAAATACATTTAATACAAGTTTTTCTGATGACAAATGGACTTCATTGTCTTCTTCAGACCTTATTTATACCTATTTCTATCATTCTCTGTAATCTGAAGTTAACATGATTTATAAAGGTAGTTGGCCTTTCTTTTCCGTGCTGAAATATAGATTCAATGAGTGGTCATATGTTCGGCCTGGGGTTTCACTACCCCAAAAAATATTTCCCTAGATTTTGTAAACAAGTCAGATTTTGAGTGACCAGGTTAACAGACATCAACCCTCCAATTCTCTCCCCTCTTCCCCTATCTCCCTGCTAAGGTGTTCCTCCTCCTGCTTAGTTATTACTCCTCTTTGTCTTTCTCCTTCCACTCCTCTTCCTCCTTCTCCTCCTCCTCCTTCTTAGATGGAAGGTTACAAGCCAACTCCCAAATACTGTTAACCTATGTGGTTTTTTCAGGAGTATTCGAGTGGATAAAATAATCACATATCTTGATCAAGTCTCCTGACCTCATTCCATTATATATTATTCCATATTTCCTCAATTCTTTTATATTATTTAATGTTTTCAAAATATTCTCAGATTCATACCCAGTGGATCTAACCGTGTCACTCATCTATTCAATAAACATCAATGGCTCCCTATTGCTTTTGAGATCAAATATAAGTTCCTTTTTTAGCTTTTAAAGTTCTTAAAAACCTGACCACAATCTATTTTTCCAGTCACATTGGATATCACTCTGTCCTTAGCATGCTGCACTCATGATAAACTGGCCGTCTCTCTAATCCTCACTTGAAAAACTCTATCTCCTATCTCTATACCTTTGAATTGGCCATCCTCCTTACCTGGAATGAACTCTATCACCACCTCTGCTTCAGAGAATTTCATTCTTCAAGACTCAGCACCATCTTTTAAATGAATTCTTTCCTTATTTCCCCTCAATTGTTAGTGTTCTCTCTTTTAAATTACCATGTTTTAATTATCTTTATCTTTATTCAATATGTGCTTATTGATATACTTGTGGTCCTCTCCATTAAAATTCTAAGACTCTTATCATTAGAGTTTATTTCAATTGTATTTATATTCTCAGCACCTAGCACAATGTCTGGCACCTAGTATGTGTTTGATAAATGCTTGATTTATGAATGTAATGCTCCTATATTCATAATATTCATCCAGAATACTAATATTCTGCTGACCAGAGAATAAAGGTGAATTAGCCATGTAATTTACACAAATAACAAAAACAGATAAGTGATAAGTGCATATATAAGATAGATAGAGTATTTATTGAATATTTGCCATGTACCAGGCACAGTGTTAAATTCCAGGGACATAAATACAAGCAAGCAAAACTTGCCCTCAAGGACCTTACAATCAAATACATTAAGGGAAGCTGGAAAGCAAGAAGGGAGCTACCTATGGAAGAGCATGGAGCAGAGCAGGCAGCTTGGAGGCCTGGGCCCTGGGCAAGATAAGGGGGAAAAATCACTTATGTATCATAGCCCAAGAACCTGAAGGTGGAATCCAGGTTACAGGTGAGGAGGAGACAGAGGTAATGGTTTGAGTAGGGATGACAGTAACAGCATTTAGGTTCCTAGGAATTAAAAAACAAAAACCTTCCTGGGGCAGCTAGGTGGTGCAGTAGATAGAGCACTGATCCTGGAGTCAGAAGGACCTGAGTTCAAATCCAGCTTCAGACACATAACACTCACTAACTGTGTGATTCTGGGCAAGTCACTTAACCCCAATTGCCTCACCAAAAATTAAAATAAATAAATAAACCCTCCTTATCTCTGGTCTCCCACCAAATTGTCCACTGTTTTCCCCAACTTGATACACATATTTTACTCCTTTTCTTAAGAATCTGAGAACTCTAGCTTCTTTTTAGAAATCTGTTTTTTTTTGTTTTGTTTTAAATTCGTCCTTGTTCCTTTCTCCATTTCCTGCTTGCCTTCTAGTAATTTTTCCAGCTTATACGACTGAAACTACTCTTATCAGAAGGTGATGTGGTCCAAGAGTGGCATCTGGTCTCCTTCTTCTTTGGAGGCTTTGTGCCAATCCCTCCATCTTGTAGTATAAACCACTACCTTCTCTTATGAATGCACAGGTCTTTCCAATACTTCCTTCCAATTCAAAACCCTGATAGTTTACTATTTCCCTTGTTCCCAGAATTGGGAAGGTAGTGATAATAGATACTCCTGGTTCTAATACACAATGATAGTATTTTCTCTTGCTCATTCCATCATTTTTCTGAATTTCAAGTGGCTGTCATAGGTCAGACTCATCCAGTGGTTGAGTGGTTTTCTAGAGCTCAGTTTTTATAATTAAAAAAAAAATCACTTCAATTTAATTTAACTAATATTTATTATTGCTGTGGGTTCAAGTCTGGTATATTTGCATAAGATTCTCTCATTGGTAGATAGAATGGTTTTTCTGACTGTGGAGGCAGTGGAATTGGTAAGAATTTGGGAAAGGAGAGATTTTCTCTTTCAGATTCCGTCTCCAAAAGAAGGCATACATGGTTCCTAGTTCTCTTCAGGAAGTGTCCCTCAGAGGTAGAGAAAATCTTTGGGAAGAAGATACATAGAAGAGTCAGCCCTTCAACACATCCCTGATTTCTAGCTTACCAGACTAGAGATGTTAGAGAATTTCCTCATTGGTGAGATAGGAAACTCTCCCTCTTAGGGATTTTCCACTGGAAAAGTTCATTCACTCTGTGTACTGTCTGATATATTCTAGTCTATACAACTGCTATTATTTCTGTTTGTAATCATCTTGGATAAATGAGTCTTTTTTTTCCCTATCCACCATGTGTGATGGTCTTTGTGTAACTAGCATTTGATGGGAAAGGAGTCAAACCTTCAAATATAGGTTGGGGACACTCCTTCCCCAATAAGGGATCATGACCAAGAAAGCAATTTGAACATAAAAAGAATTTTCTCTGGACTAGAAATATTTAAGATGGTAGATAGATGTAATTTCTGGTATCTCTTCTCTGAGAGTCATGTGTCTTGCCTTCCATGACCTCACTATGCTCATGATACTAATCTCTTGGTTTTCTCCATGGAAGAATCAGTCTCTCTTGGTGAATGTTAAGCAATATTTCAGAGATATTTATTTATGGCTTCCTGTTAGCCACATTTAGACAAACCCATGTGAATATAGATGGATAGAGAGATATAGATAAATATGCATATATGTGTTCATATATAAAACCTACATGGCCAACACACATACCTCCACATAAATATACTGAAATTCTTGCCTTGTGTGAACTTATAATCTAGTGCGTACATGAGAAATGTACATACATAATGATAATATATGTTAGAATATAATTGGTGTCTCCTTTATTAGATTATTTCAATGCTATGAGTACTCTTCAACTAGCACAAATTACTCATCTGTGCTTTTTTATCCTATGAAATTCTTGTTCATGTCTTTTCACAAATACTCTTGTGAATTCCTCCAGGAGTTTTTACTTCTCCATGAAAGCCTGTAGGAGATTGCATTTTTTCTTAATTGGGGGAAAGAGGAGGGAAAACTGAAAATGATTGTGTTGCCTGTTTATTTTCCTGTGAGTTACCTAGCTCTTCAGTCTTAATTAAATGCTTTGGCATTTGATTTGTGGTTCCTGCATAGTCTAGGAAAAGAGCATGTACATTGGAGCAGGGATTTCAGCCATATTTGCATAATAATACTATTCAAAGAACCCACACTGAACTGGAGATTGCCAGGCATACCTGGGTTAAATTTGGTAGGAACTGGGGGTGGGGCAGAGGACAATGAAGATTTTTGAAAACAGGGGTGACACAATCAAAGCAATGCATTAAGATGAAAAATAAAATTTTTTTAAAAATACCTTAAACATAGATTTTTTAAAATTATTCAAACAATTCTCCAAATATTTCCCGTATTAGCAATCAGGCAGGGTCATGTCACTATGCAAATTTTGGGACATGTATTAACTCTTAGAAACCCTTGGTACATATTAATTTTACTATGAAATCAATTATAATCAGTTCATAAAGGCAAATGACACTGAAGCAAAGGATACCGCAACCACTTATCTCCTCCTCTTTCTCCAATCTTTCCTCTTCATTTTGATATGTATTAAATCTGGTAAAAATGAACCTCAGAGGCAGCATTAAGGAGTAAAAGAGGTCACTGGAAAACATATGTGAGGACAGAGGGAGGAGAAGAAAGGGGAAATACAGTCCTTCCTGCTTTGCTAGACCATATATATGTATACGCATGTATTTGAACCTTATGTCTTTTTTATTTTAAATTGACAGCTCATGGTACTGATTCAGTCTCTCCCATCCATTGCCTTTCTGTGTCACTCAGCATCAGACATAGAGCTGGAAGTGATTTCCAAAGATGAGGTGACTTCAAGGTCATAGAGATGACCTTGTAGACTCTCCAACTCCAAGAACAGCTCCGTTCTGGATTGACTTAAATGTTTGGAGGGTTTGGTTGATTATGCTGTGACAAAAATAGAAAATACTGCTAGCAGATTATATCTTGTACATATGACTTAACAAAAGAATAAATACATTGTAAGTACATGTTCTCATGTAATCCTGGTATCCCTATGGAAATTAATCTTTAAATATTTTTAAATCTATGTGTAGGGAACCCCCAACAACAAAATTTGATAAGTGCAGTTGGTTTTCTCCATTTTAAAATCTGTCTTTTTTTTTCCCTCCTGAAAGGTAAAGCCTTAAATGTTTCACAGACCCAATGACCCTACTTGAATTGAGCATTTTCCAGAGACATACAGTGGAGAGAACAGTATGTTCATTTGGAAGATTAACAGCTCTGTTTATGTGGCATTTCTGGGAGAAGGGAAATGTGTATTCTCTTTGCCACATCATTGTAAATAACACACAAGCACTGTAATGTCACAGAAGACAAACAGGCGTGAGCAACAGCTACAGAAAAATCCAACACAGTTGTTGTTACATAATCCAGAAAAGGCTTTTCTTCATGTTGGGATCTCAGGATGTAGCCAGGAATGTTGATGGAATTTTGTAATATCCCTTGGGGGGGTTTATATAGCACCTCAATCAACTGGATGAAGAGTCTTTTTATTAGAACCAGCATCTGTGTTAATTTAGTCCTGAGATGTTTGGCTACCCTGACTGATCCATATCACCCGTGTTTACTGTGTGTTTACTTGAGTTTGGGCTGGACTATATCCATAGGCCAGGAGGTCTACAGCACTTCTCCTTTGTTGGGACTGTTCTGGGGAACACAGCTATGCTCTTCAGTTGGTGCATCAGAGGTTTGAGAGTATGTATCCCTAGCATGCATCCTAAACTGAGCTGAACTGAAGTTTTCTTTCTTTTTTTTCTTTCGTCTTTCCTTTCGTATTGCCTCAAGAGGACTATCCCTTCCTATTTCCTCCCACTAGAAAACAATCTCCCTTGAGCTGTTTTCCACTGTTGTGGATGTGAGAAGCATGGAGTTAGTTCACAATCCAGTGCTAACTGGATTATTTATTTCAAGAAAGAAAAAACAAAGCTCCTTTGCTCACTAATCATTCTAAAAGTCTTGTATGCTGTCCACCCTCATAATCAATCAATAAGCATTTATTAAGCACCATTTTTTTTTTTGGCCAGGCACCGTGCCTGACACTGGGGATACAGAGATAAAAACATAACAGTCATTCTTCTCAAGGTATTTACATTCTATTGGGGGAAATGATATGTCATATGTAAATAGACACACAATATATGCAGAGTTAAAGGATATTTAACACTTGATATATGCAGAGTTAAAGTCATCAATGGCCGGGCCTCTACAAAGTACTCTGGCCTCCTCTTCAGTACTGAGGGACTGACTCCCAAAGCATCTAGTTCACTTTGGTTCAATGCTAACACCTTGATTTCTTCAGGTAATTTTTCTAAAACAAAACTTAGTTCTGGCTCATGACAAAGGTCTACCTAAATGTGATTAACAGCATCCTTTCCCAAAAAAGATACTCAGTGTACAGTATAGGTATTGAGAATGGGACAGCTTTTTAGAATTTCTTCAGGTCCAAATGCCCAGGAAGTAGTGATGGCTATAAAGGAAAAAGAAGTTGGATGGGTGTCAAGAGACTGAGGGCTCTTATTCCAGGGCCGGCACGAATGCTGTCTCATCTTAAGCAAGTTTTTGGACTTCTCCAAGACTTAGTCTCTTCATTTGTAAAGTGAGGTAGTTGGATTCTACCAGCCTTGGAATTCTATGTTCCCTTTAACTTTGACTTCAATCAAGGGCAGCCTCAGAATAGGGGCTTTCCTTCCTGAGTTCACCAACAATTCACTTTATAACCCTAGGCCATCCTTTTAAGCTTTCGGACACCTGACTTTCTTTCCTCCACTATCATAAAATGCCAACTACTGTAGTTACTTGCTAGGGGAACCCTCTGTGATCCTTAGATGAAAAGACCCATTGTAAGTACAAAATCTTTCAAAGGCTTAAGTATGATTATCACAACTTCTATGAATAACAAAGGTCAATATACCCCCAAGAAAAGAAAACATGGGCTGGCCTACACCATTACACAGACTTTAATGTCTTTTTCCAAATTCAAAAAACCCTAATCATGCCTGATTACCCAAGCACCTTCTGCCTAGATGTCTTTATTGGGGGGAAAGAAGGGGAATGACTGTGGAAATTAACTGAGCCCATAATTGCTGCCTTTATGAGTGGAAAAGTTCTAAGAACTCAATGAGGATGCCCACATGTAAAGAAAAACAGTGTTTATAGAGAAGACATAGAGACCTCTCAAGCTACAGTGGGCAGGAGGCATATGTATTTAATCAATTTTGTGGCATCTGGGTATACCATTTGAAATGTTCTCTCAGGTCCTATAGCAGCAGATTTATAACCTGTACTTGCTGATCTAAGGGAATTCTCACAACAGTAACATTCTGTGAACCTTCTAGGGATGAGCAAACCCAATATATCTCTGAATTGCTTACAAAATATAAAGAAATTCTTAGCAGTAACACAAAATTTTGGCATTATAATAGAAAGGAAAAAGGGGGTATGCCAACTGTGGGATATACTTGTCTTTGAAGAAGCCCAAGGGTTGGCTTTCTGGGCAGCCTAGTCTTCACCAATTCAGTATGAATTGCTTGCCTCCTGAATGAAGGCTGTGAGTCCTTTAAGCCCAGTGACAGTAAAAAGGCAAGATTTTCTCAAAAACCTTTTGCCTAGATTTTTTTATTGAAAGAGAAAAGGGGGAAAACGGATTGGAAATTAATCAAACCCATAATCCCAACTGGAATCTGTAAATGAATTGACATGATGGAAAGGGTGACTGACTTAGAGTCAGGTAACATCTAGTTCTGGATCTTGCTGTAAGTTAGACAGTGGCTAACTATATGACAATAGGCACAAGTCACTGATGCCAAGATTTTGTAGGAGGTCATCTATTGAGATCCCTGTTCAACTTGAACAACTTATAGGGTGGTGAGTCATTGGAATATTGATTGCATCATTCCATGGAGCATGGGTTCTTAAACCATTTTTTGTGGCATGGGGCTCCTTTGGCAGTTTGGTGACGTCTGTGAACTACTTCTTAGAATAATGTTCTTAGGATTACCAAAGAAACAAATTATTTAAATACAGTTATCAAAATATTTTCTAAAATAGCTCATGGACCCCAGGTTAAGAATATCTGTTATAAATGGTAATGCTTTTACCATCATGGAAGATGGCTCAATGTTAATACCTGGATTTATTCAAGAAATTTTTCCAAAACAAAGCTTAGGTATAGCTCATGACTAAGGTCTTCCTAAATGTAGATACTCCCAAAAAAGATACTCAATGTGTAATATAGGTATTGAGAATGGGACACTTTCTTAGATTCTCTTCAGGTCCAAATGCCTAGGAAATAGTGATGGCTATAAAGGAAAAAGAAGTTGGAGGGGTATCAAGGGACTTAGGGCTCTAATTCTGTGCTTGGCACAGGGGATACAGATATAAAACGTAACAATCATTCTTCTCAAGAATTGGGGGAAATGATACATTACATGTAAACCCATGCACAATATATGTTGAAGATGAGTTGTAGTCATTGGATATTCATTGGTTGGCTTGGATTGGTGTGGAATGGAACTATTTCTCTGTTGGGCCCATAAAAAGGAGGCCATTGAAGATTCCAACATTTTTGATTTGTTACATTTTTTGAGCATAGGCCTTGTTATTGTTGTTGCTGTTTGTCCTTTGTTCTCAAAGAGAACCATGCATCAGGAAGGTAATGTAATGACTTGCAAGTGAATTGGATTTGTTAGGCAGTGCTGCGTAGAATCATCAACCTCACTCTTTCCTCTGGAGTCATCTGGGTCCAGTGGCAATATATAGATCCAGGACAACTAGAGATGGCCTCAGATACAATGAGAGACCTTGGCCTTTTTAAGCTAAGGTCTTTCCCAGATCTCAGTTTGACTGAGGCAGTGCCCATTCAGTGATTAAGACTAGGTAAGAAATGACCTACCTGAAAGTAGGCTCCCTGGCAGTCACCTCTGCCTTGGCATATCCCCTCAAAGACTTTCTGAATGTCCCTCAACCCCAACCCTAGGAAAGGTAGTTAGGCCACAGTGGAATGTTGAGTGTTCCTACACACCCAATACTATGAGGGCCTGGGCCTAGTACTGAAGAGGAAGTGATAGGCACTTTTGTTCTCAATCATGTGGCAGCTGTAACAAGGGAAAGCATGTGGTCTGAATGGTTGGAGTTCCTGACTTTTGGATTTCTGGAAGAGTCAAGATTTCCTAAATACAACTCTCCTGACTGGAGGATAAGGTAATTTCCTAGGTAGTAGAATCCCCAGATACTGACTTCTAATGAGAGAAGGGGATTTATTAAGCAGCACCAATTAAATATTGAGGTTACTTGGCTAGTAACCCCAAATTTGAGCTATATTTTGAGATTTTCAGAAGAAACTTTGGGAAGTAACACAAGCTTAAAAGAAAGGGATTTTTTGGTAGCGCCCTCAAGACCAAATCCAGAGCTTGGGGCATTGGGCCAGAAGTAACAACTAGCTATGAAATAGGAATAAGAATCCTTTCTGCTGAGTCAAGATGGCGGAGGGAAAGCAGTGACTGTCTTCAGCTCTCCCTCAAATCCCTCCAAATACCTAAAAAAATGGCTCTAAACAAATTCTAAAGCAGCAGAACCCACAAAAAGACAGAGTGAAACAAATTTCCAGCCAAAGACAGCCTGGATGGTTGATTAGAAAGGTATATCGCACTGGTCTGGGAGAGGAGCGCAGTGCGGCATGGGCGCGTAAGGCCGCAGCGACCCTGAAGCAGGCCTCAAAGGACTGCATCATGGGCAGCTGTGGTGGTTTCCAGACTTCTCAACCCATGAACGCCAAAGACAACTTAGAAGGCCAGTAAGAAAAGTCTGTGACTGCCGTGAGAGAGGAGCTAGGTCTCAGCCGCAAGTCCCGAGCATGCCCTCGGGGCAGCGACTGTTTCCTGAGCTTCCAGCCCACAGACTGGGGGGAATCTAGTGGCTGATCAGAGGGGGATTACAAGGATCTCTTTGCCATTGCTGAGGCAGGAATCTCTTGCTTTGCCCATGCTTGGATCTGGGTCACAGTTCTGAGGGGCGGTCCTGGGGCTAGGCAGAACACTGGTGTGGTGGAGCTTGTTGTGGCTGTGGAGAGGAAACACCTTGCCCCTTATCATACCACCTTGGAAGAACTGAAAATTTACAGGTCCCTAGAAGTACCTCTGAAAACAGCTGTGCAAACCCCCGAAGCTTGGGACAGTACACTCTTCACATTAGAAGCAGACTTTTACCTTAACAAAGAGTTTAAAACTCAAATAATTGGCCAGGATCATGAGTAAGCAGCGCAAAAAGAGTCAGACTATATTATCTTACTTTGGTGACAAAGATCAAAACACACAACCAGAAGAAGACAACAAAGCCAAATCTCCTACATCCAAAGCCTCCAAGAAAAATATGAATCAGTCCCAGGCCTTGGAAGAGCTCAAAAGGGATTTTGAGAAGCAAGTAAGAGAAGTAGAGGAAAAACTGGGAAGAGAAATGAGAGTGATGCAAGAAAATCATGAAAAGCAAGTTAACAGCTTGCTAAAGGAGACCCAAAAAAATACTTAAGAAAATAACACCTTAAAAAATAGCCTAACCCAAATGGCTAAAGAGGTCCAAAAAGCCAATGAGGAGAATGCCCTAAAAAGCAAAATTGGCCAAATGGAAAAGGAAGTCCAAAAGATTACTGAAGAAAATACTTCCTTAAAAATTAGAATAGAGCAATTGGAAGCTAGTGACTTTAGGAGAAATCAAGATACTGTAAAACAAGTCCAAAAGAATGAAAAATTAGACAGCAATGTGAAATATCTCATTGGAAAAACGACTGACCTGGAAAATAGATCCAGGAGAGAGAATTTAAAAATGATTGGACTGTCTGAAAGCCATGATCAAAAAAAGAGCCTAGACATCATCTTTCAAGAAATGATCAAGGAAAACTGTCCTGATATTTTAGAACCAGAGGGCAAAATAGAAATTGAAAGAATCCACCGATCTCCTCCTGAAAGAGATTCCCAAAGGAAAACACCTAGGAATATTATAGCCAAATTCCAGAGTTCCCAGGTCAAGGAGAAAATATTACAAGCAGCCAGAAAGAAACAATTCAAGTATTGTGGAAACACAAGATTTAGCTGCTTCTACATTAAGGGACCGCAGGGCATGGAATATAATATTTTGGAGGTCAAAAGAGATAGGATTATAACCAAGAATCACCTACCCAGCAAAACTGAGTATAATCCTGAATTTCATTCAGTGAAATAGGCATTCTTGATGAAAAGACCAGAGTTGAATAGAAAATTTGATTTTCAAATACAAGACTTGAGTGGAACATGAAGAGGTAAACAGGAAAGAGAAAATCATAAGAGACTTATTAAGGTTGAACTGTTTACATTCCTGCATGAAAAGATGATATTTGTAACTCATGAGACCTTTGTCACTATTAGGGTATTAGAGGGGAAAAAATTTTATGTACATATATATATAGATATAGATAGATACATAGAGAGCACAAGGTGAGTTGAAAATGAAGGGGTCATATCTGGAGAATAAAATTAAGGGGTGAGAGAGGAATATACTAGGAGAAGGAGAAAGGGAGAGGTAGAACGGGGTAAATTATCCCACAAAAAAAAAAACAGAAAAGAAATGGCTCTTACAGTGGAGGGGAAACGGGCAAAGGTGAGAGGGAATAAATGAATCTTATTCTCATAGGATTTGACTTAAGGAGGGAATAACATACACACTCAATTGGGTGTGGAAATCTGTCTTACCCTATAGGAAAATAAGGGAGAAGGGGACAAAAGAGTAAGGGAAGGATAGAGAGGAGGGCAGATTGGGAAAGGGAGTAATCAGAAGCAAATACTTCTGAGGAGGGACAGGGTCAAAAGAAAGAATAGAATAAATGAGTGGGTGGGATAGGATTAAGGGAAATAGAGTTAGTTTTTCACAACATGTCTACTATGGAAGTGTTTTGCATAATTGCACATATATAACCTATATTTAGTTGCTTGCCTTATCAATGAGGGTGGGTAGGGAGGGAGGAAGGGAGAAAATTTGGAACCCAAAGTTTTAAAAACACATATTTTAAAAAAAAGTTTTCACATGCAACTGGGAAATAAGAAATATAGGAAATGGGGTACAGAAATTCATCCTGCCCTACAGGAAAATTGAAGGGGTAGGGGATAAGAGAAGTGGGGGAGAGATAGAAGGAAAGGCAGACTAGGGGAAGGGGTATTTAGAATGCATGCCATCTTGGGATGGGGGGAGGGGTGAGATGGGGTGAAATTTGAAACTCAAAATCTTGTGGAAGTAAATGTTGAAAACAAAAAAAATAAATAAAAAATTACCATAAAAAATAAAAAAAAAATAAAACAATCATCTAGAGGCAGCTAAATATTTCAGTAGAAACAGTGCTAGAACTGGAATGAGGAAGAACTGAGTTTGAATCTGGCCTCAGACACTTAATGGTTATGTGACCCTGAGTAAATCCTTTAACTTCTGCTTGCCTCAGTTTCCTCAACTATAAAATGGGAATAATAATAGAATCTACCTACCTCCCCAACTTGTTGTGAGGGATAAATGAGATGATAATTATGAAATGCTTAGCACAGTATCTGGCTTATAAAAGGCACTTTATAAATGCTTGTTTCAGGGCAGCTAGGTGGTGCAGTGATAAAGCACTGGCCCTGGAGTCTGGAGGACCTGAGTTCAAATCCAGTCTCAGACACATAACACTTACTAGCTGTGTGACCCTGGGCAAGTCACTTAACCCCCATTGCCTAACCAAAAAAAAACAACAAAAAAAACAAAAAACAAAAAACAATAAATGCTTGTTTCCTTTCATTACAAAAAAAAAAAAAAGACTTTGCTTGCAACAGATTCCACTTGTATCATCCCAGGACAAGTCTAGATAAGTTTAGGAACACCTCACTAAAAGACAACAAAATGTTTGCCCTTGGTCACCATCCATTAATTATCATAATGAAGCCATAATCTGCATGTATGGAAGGAGAATCTAAATAGATAAAATCACTAGTCATTGAAGTATCAACATTATAATCAATGCTCGTGGTTCATATTCCAACTCTGATGATGAGTGAAATTGACTTATGAAATTTAATTCAATCTAGCAAGCATTGAAGCACCAACTCTGTGCTCTCCCAGGAAAAGAAAGGCAAAAATGAAACAATCCTTCACTTCAGAAGCTTACTTTCTAATGAGGGAAAACAGCCTCCACACAGGTAAAGATAAGGAATGGATCTGTGATTTCTCTGGTGTTAGGAAAACTCTCAAATGGAGGACAGATATGTACATTGCTGCTAGGTGGCATTGTAGATTGATTGCTAGACCTGGAGTTAAGAAGCCTGAGTTCAAATGTTGCCCAGAAACTTAGCAGCTGTGTGACACTGGTCACGTCATTGTATATACCTGTGCCTTAGTTTCCTCATCTATAAAATGGGGATAATAATAGCACCTATTTCCCAGAGTTGTTGTGACAATACAATGAGATATTATTTGCAAATAAATAAATAAATAAATGAGAATCCTTTCTTTGCAACACTGTTGTGAGTATTAAAGGAGATAATGTATGTGAAGTGCTATGTACATGTTAGCACCTATGTTTTTTAAGCAATCTAATGATGGAAAATGTGCCACCAGAAGCTTCCCTACAGTGAATTTCTAATTATCCTCTAAAAAGAGTAAAATGACCTTTTGGATAGATGACAAATAAACTCTTACCCATTTCTTAGTCAGTCCTTCCAGTTCCCCAAAGTCAAATCAGACAACTGATCGGGTACAAGTATTCCTGCATTCCTGAAAAGGTTTCTGCTAGTAATAACAATTATCTATGTTGCAAAGTCAATGAAATATGTTTGAGATTAGGTTTGGAGTTTGATCCTTCCAATGTTATTTTTTTATATTACATGTCTAGAATATAGGATTGGTTGTACCCTGTGTTGCTTCAGGCAATGAAAGTCCAGAATGGTGTTTTTGATAATCTGGGTGACCTACCTGGGTTCACTTTCAAACTGGCATTTTCTTTGTCCTTGGGACATTTTAAATAATCAACGTATAGTAGATATGTACAACATATACAAGAAGCCCTAGCTTACAAATTAATTGTTTTTCAGAAGTTGAGCTGTAAATTATGTTTTTTCCTTATTCAGAATAAATGTTACCAAGAATATCAAAAATAATGTTTAAGTTCTTAGACCAGTTTCTAGGAGCCTATTTACTTATAATATAGCTAGAATACTATACAGCCAATACTGCTGCTTGTATCTGTGTGTTTCCTTGTGTTTTGTTTTAGTGGCAGGTCTGTTATTTTTCAGAATATTATAGGACCTCCTCATAAAATTCTATAGTTACTCAAAAGAAAGCCACCTAAGTCAATTCAGAAAAAGCAAATGGATAAGGGATACCTATTTCCAATTTATGACGTATAGTTGTATGAGCAGCCTATGAATTACTCCATCCATTCATATATCCTAGCTGGACCTCCAGGTAAGCATTGAATTGGCCCTAGAATTGAATAAGAAGACAGTGGGCTCAAATTAACCGAGGTATTGTGCAATATATTCTGTGATCCCAAACTATTCCCTGACAACACAGAAATAATTTTTACTACTGGTATTCTTCCTGCAATTCTGTTCATTCAGTCATTTTGGTTGTGTCCAGTTCTTTGTGAGACCATTTGGGGTTTTCTGGACAAAGATACTGCAATGGTATGCCATTTCCTTCTCCATCCCATTTTATAGATGAGGAAACTGAGGCAAACAGGGTTAAGTGATTTGCCCAGGGTCACATAACAAGTAGGTGTCTGAGGTCAGATTTGAACTCAGGAAGGCTCAATTTCCTGACTCCAGGCCCAGCACTTGTGCCATCCAGTTGCCCCTCCCATGATTCTATATGGCTACAAATCTGAAAACATCAAAATTAAATTAAATCATATTTAAAATTTTGAGTGAATATCAAAGAGATATACTGTAAGCATAAGTAGGCTGTAACATATTGGTGATGACTCTTGGATGCAAGAAATTATAGAAAATATACCATCCAGTAAATGTACTATTGGAAAAGGTGCTGGATTCATCATGTAGCTAGAGCAAGGAATAATAGATAGCTGAAGCAATTTACTGATACCCTCAAAATTGTAAAATACCTGGAAAGATCTTCTATAAGAGATTTAAGAGAGAGGGGCACAAGATAAAGTAGGGTTGGTTTGCAGCCTACACTAATGGAAGAAGTATCTCCATTAGGGAAGTCATGGAGTCACTGAGGTAGGAGAGTAATTTGGTCAAATTTGGAAGAGAAGTGCAGGGAGAAGGGAAAGAGAGACAGACAGACACAGAGACAGAGAAAGACAGAGACATAGAGGCAGAAGAGAGACACACAGAGAAAGAGAGAGACAAAGAGAGAAACAGAGAGACAAGGAGAGAGAGACAGAGGGAAAGAGAGAAAGACAGAGAGAGAGAGAGAGAAGGAAGAGGAAAGAGGAGGAGGAGGAGGTCTTTTTTATTGGCTAAAGAACTCAATCCTACGTAACTAAATGGTCTATAGAGACTCATGCTCTACAGGAGTGGTGTTAAATTCAAATAGAAATGGCTGCTAATCCTTACATAAGGATCCCTATAGACTGCATATTAACTTAGTTTTTAAAAGTAATGTTATCTATGTTTCACAGTATTTTTATTTAATTTGTTAAATATTTCCCAATTACATTTTAATCTGGTTTCATAGCACACTGGAATGTTGTGAGCTGCGGGTGGCATATGGGCTTCATGTTTGACACCTCTGCCCTAGGGAACCATGAACACTGGATTTTTTTCTAGACCAAGACCCCTGGATTTAATGGAGGGATTCTTGGCTCAAGCAGGAAACAGTTTAGGAGCCAAGAAATCAAGGGACAGAATCAGAATGTGGAGGAGCAAAGCAAGAGTTTACCCTTCACTAGTTATGTGGACTGTGAAGGTCTGGGGCAGGATGGTTGCCTCTCTGTTGATCCCCAGCTCTTTCATTTTGCTAGGGGTGGGGTAGGGTTGGCGAAGGTTGAGTATCAACCCCAGGGGATTTCTATAAATATATTGGACTGTACAAATTCCAAGTGAGATTGGCTGTCTTTAGGAGAGGGTGGCTTGACTTTCTACCAATCCCAAATGCTTCCTCCTGGTAGGGATCCTCAATCCCAATGTAGTATTATAAGTCTGGAGGAACTCTATAGGCCCTTGGGGAAGGTGGGGCTCACTGAAGTTTGAGTCTTTTTTGTATGTCAAACTAAATAAAACCTTTCCTTTATTTGCTTTTGTTGGGTGGCCTGAATGCTTGCGTGAGAGCTGAGGGCCCCTTTTCTTTTTTTTTGTGAAGACCTAGACACTAAGCAAAATGATTAACACTTACATAGTTCTTTTTTAGTACTATTTTATTTTTTCCAATTTCATGTAAAGATAGTTTTCAATATTCATTTTTATTGAGATTTTGAGTTCCAAATTTTCCCCTCTTCCCCTTCCCCAAGACAACAAGCAATCTAATGCAGGTTATACATGTGCAATCATGTTAAACATATTTACACATTAGTCATGTTGTGAAAGAAGAAACAGAACAAATGGGAAAAACTATGAAAAAAGAGAGAAAATAGTATACTTTGCCCTGCATTCAGACTTCAGAGTTCTTTCTCTGGATGTGGATAGCATTTTCCATCACGAGTCTTTTGGAATTGTCTTGGATCATTCTACTACTGAGGAGAGCTAAGTCTGTCATAGCTGGTCATCACACAATGTTGCTATTACTGTGTACAATGTTTTCCTGGTTCTGCTCATTTCATTCAGCATCAATTCAATTACATAGTTCTTTTAAAAACACCTCATACACATAACATCATTTAAGCCTTTTGACAGCTCTGAGATGTAAGCATGGTAGACATTATTGTCTACATTTCAAAAATTAGGGAACTGAGGATCAGAGAGAGTAACTAGCTCACCCTTGTCAGAATGCTAGAAATTGTCAAAGGCAGAATTTGAATCCAGGTCTTCCAGATCCTAGTGCAGCGTTCTATCCATCATAACATGTTTTCTCCAGAGGAAACCTGAGTAGGAGAAATTCTGATGTTTTGGGGTGGGGAGGAGGAACCCTGTGCAGAGCCATGAGCTACGCAGGAGAAGCCTGTCCCCCCATCCGCAAGACTGAACATGGTTGGCATAAATTCAGAGCTTTGGTAGTGGGCTATGACTTGCATGGATATGATAAAGAGATTACCCGTGATAGAAATAATAGAGATATAAGTGATGAACAAAACGAAATGGCATGTCCCCTGGAATGGGGTAAAAGAAGATGACAGCAAAGAGATAATGAATAAAACAGCTACCTTTGCTGGCCACTGACACAAGATAAGTAGAGCCTCAGGACTGATAAAAAAAAAAAGAGTGGGTTACTGGCTATCTGTATGTAGGGAACATTCAGAAATTAGGTATATACAACTCAAAGAATTTTTGCATATTAGGAAAAATGATAAATTACAACCACTTTTAACAATGTTCTATAGTCATAGATTTATCATTGAAATGATAAATGGCAACAGTTTTCAGCCCCATGGACCCTCAGTAACTCCTTTCACTTCTGAGAATTCATTCCAAAATAGAATAGTTTTATAGTCAAAGATGCATTATCTCTTGGTTCATGAGCAAATTTAGGCTCAATCTACATTGGGTAGCATCCTCCCTCCCATTTCCTGTACCTAACCTACCCAAACATACTCAGGGGCAAATCAAACAACAAGCGTTCAATAAGCTAAGTTCTGCCATTTCTGTGTTGCAAAAGGACTCAAACTACTGTTGTCCATATGCTAAATCTAGCACCCTGCAACAAAGCCCCAGTCACCCTGTCTTAATTACAACTCTTCTAGTTGATGAGGATGCCATCAGTTTGGATTTTCTTGACTTCAAACACAGAATAGAAAAATTCCCAAAACCCCAGATGGGGTGTGTGTGGGGGTGGAGGATATGCAAACACCTCTGTAAATAGTAATCAGGGTCTAAAGGTGTCACTTTTGCTTTGAAAATTCTAATCTAGTATTTGTAATATGAATACAGACTTACTTCCACATGGTGCCTCACTTTGTCATCCTCTGAGTTTCTTTCCTTTCACTGTTTTAAAGCCAAACATATACTCAGTTTCCTTCCAGTATTAAGGTTCATTATATTCATCTGGACTCCTAAAATCTAATTTTTATGTCCATATTTTGATTTCCATTAAATCTGAATAGTTGTTTATATGTGCTGTGAGTTACCTAAGTAAGTCTCAGAACCAGACCACTAGGACCCACTTCTCAGCATCAAATGTTGTCAGTGCAGGAATATGAAAATAAATTCAACCTTGCCATACTGACTCAATTTCCATGGCAAGAGGCTATTCAACCCAAGGAAAGAAAGGACAGCCACAGGGCTCCTTGGCTGGGAGAATTTGATACTATGCTCATCTACTACTGTTAGTAATTAATAATTTATTCTCCACATTGGTTAATTATTTTGTTTCCCAGTTAACTGGAAACATATATACATATAAAACTTAATGTGAACTAAGGCAATGTTCAGGAGCAGAAAAAAATGTAACTAAAAACCAAAGTCTTTGATCAGAATCAAATGGTACCACAGATTGGGCAAATTCCCATGTTGCCAAGTCTTTTGGTGGGTCAGCAGACCATGGTTGATTTCTTACTCTTTCCTTCTTGTGAAAGAACACAATACATACTCATTACACTGCAGGGTTTTGGGGAAATGGCCCACTATCCTCTGGGGAAGAGGAGCAGAGAAGTCTGTCCTGGGATTTGCTTGGCTTGCAGTGCAGAGATAGGTCAAGTCTACTCAAAGGATTCTAATTTAAATTTATTTTGCACTGCAAATCAGCATCCTTGATTCTACTTTTCATTTATCCATTAGAAAATATAATATCTAGATGTGGTGTGGGATTGAGGATGAGTTCTTTAGAAAATAACTCAGACATCCAGATAATTTTATTAACGTAGATCTGACTGTAAAAATCTTCATATATGTTTATCAAGTCACCCTTCAAAGCTAAAAAGAAATAGAATACAATACCCCAAATGCCTCATAAAGAAACAAGAAAAGGTTAAAACTCCTGTATTTATAATTTAATTTGTATCTAAAGATAGGAAATTACGTTTCAAACTGAAGCAGTGAAGTAAAATGCACATTATTTCTTAAGAATCTGAAGGGAGAGGATGGTTTGAAAGAAGAGAGATTTGCAGCCAAATTCTTGTGCTATGGTATACATTGGTAGGACTCCCTGTTCCTATAGACACACTTTTTTTTTGGAAACCATGCTATTTAATTAATATCTACTTTTAAAGTGATACTTCCAATTCCTTACAGCTGTCCAAACATACAACTATATCCTTTCAATTTTCCACCCCAGAACTTTCAATGGTACACAGGACTAATAATAATAATAGCTTTTATATAGTACCTACTATGTGCCAGTCACCATGCTAAGTGCTTTACAAATATTATCTCATTTGATCCTCACAACAACTTGCCCCATGGGAAATGGTTGCTATTATTATTCTCATTTTACGATTAAGGAAACTGAGGCAAACAGAGGTTAAGTGACTTGCCCAAGATTATACAGCTAATAAGTGTCTCAGGCTGGAACTAAACTCATCTTCCTGACTCCAGGTCCACTGTGCTCCCTAGCTATCTTAGCTACAGCCATAGTTGAATCCATTTCCAGAAAGTGTGTTCTGCCCTATAAGATTGAGGTATGTATGATCATAGATAGAGAGCTTAAAGTAGAAGACCATTTAGTCTCTCTTCTTTTTACAGATGAGGAAGTTGAGTCCCAGAGAAGTTAAGTGAATTGCCCAGAATCACACAGATAATAGGTTGTAGAGGCATGCCTCAAAGTTAGGTTCTTTGATTCCAAGTAAAGTGTTGTCTCCAGTCAATTAGCCAGTTAATTTCCAGTCAATTAGTCAGCTCCTAAGTAAGAAGTCTGTTAGAAGTTCTCATGCTATCAAATCACAGATCCTTCTCATATTCCCATATAACTCTCTTAATGAAGAGGAGTTGTTCTAATCAATTTATTAACAAACATTATTAAGAACCTACTATGTACCAGGCACTATAACATACTTTGCCAGAAATCTTCCTGAGGGAGAAAAATGATAGTATACTGACAGAGGAATTCAAAGAGTTCAGAAATATCACTAAACACTACCCAAGTCATGTAAATGGAAGCCAAGTGGCATAGTGTTGCTGGCCTTGGAGCCAGAAAGACCTGAGTTCAAATCTTACCTGAAGCACTTACTAGTTACATAATCCCAGGGAATACACTTAACTTTCCTCATTGGTAAAATGAGGATAATAACAGCACCCATCTCACAGGGTTGTTGTAAGGATCAGTAGAGATAATATGCAAAACACCCTATAAACCTTAAAGCTATATAAATATTGGCTGTCATTATTCTTATGTAAATATGTTAGAAAATAAAGTATGTGATGGAAATAGCTGAGATATAAATGAGGAAAAAAATAAAATCTGGCATGTGCATAGTCTCCCTGAGTGGGATAAAAGATGATAGCAAAGACATACTGGGCAAAACAGCTAGCTTCGCTGGCCATTGACCCAGCATAAATTGTACCTCTGTCCTACATTCTACATTAGAAGGTTGGGGCAGAGGGAGGAGAGAAAAAGGAATGCATGAAAATTCAGGGAAGTTGGGAGATGGGCCAGCAAACTGTGCTCACAGTGGAGTAGGGAGGGTCTGCCAGAGGACCAAAGCTAAACCAGACAGGCTCCCAGTTCTGGAAAATGTCTGTCCTTAGGGTCACTGGCTCCTCCAGGAACCTCCTATGAGCAAAAGCTACAGGCCAGACTCATCTACCCCGGGGAAGCAGAGGGCTTGTGTGGGGGAAAGATAATGTGATTTTATGGTTCTCCTCGTCCAATGACCTTCCTCTTCTATTTATTGTAGGTGCCAAAACTTTCATTCCACAATTTTCTTGAGGCTTATTCATACTTATGAATCAGGATGATCACCCAATTCACTACTCCATGGGGTAGTGGAAAATGTATTGTAAAAAACCCCCAAAACCCTAGTTTTGGATACTAGACCTGTCTTATTAGCTTTGTCACCTTTGGCAAATCATAAATTCTCTAAAACTTGGTTTCTTCATCTATAAAATAAGGATAATAATATTCACCCTCCCTATTTCACGAGTTTATTTTATAATTTGTTTAAAATTTTATTGATTTATTTACATGACTGTGACTCTTCAATAATTCTCTCTCTCATATAACCCTCCATTGCGACAAAGAGAAATAGTTTAGCACAAAATGGCACCATGACCACGAGAGACATCACATGCTTTATTCTATATACATTGGGGGAAAGTATGTTTCTTCAGTTTGTCAAGAGAATCAAGCAGGATAAATTATATAAAGCATTTTGTCAGTCAGTCAATATACATTTATTAAGAGCCTACTAAACCAGTGCTGTGATAAGCATTGGAGATACAAGTTCAAGAAAGACAGTCCCTAGTCTCAAGGAGCTTACAATCTAATGGGAAAAGTACCACACAAAAGGATGTTATGGGGGAGCGGGGAGTTGGTGGAAGGGAAGGTACCTGCTTTGGAGGCATGATGAAGTCCAAAGTAGTGCTGCCAGGCAGGAAAGGATTTCTCTTTAATTGGAGGTTTTGAGTGGAAACTTTCATTCCACCTTCCATTCAGAAAGTAACCTGCAAAAATATTATAAAAATAAATGTAAGCTATTATTATGAGAATTCCTATTAGTGCCTTTCATATTTTAATGGAGGCAGAGGTTTAGGACAGTAAGAATGGATTAGTCACTGAAATGAGAGCTGAGGTTGCCAATCAAAGAGAATTCATTTGGGGAAGGGAGCGGAATGAGGGGGCTGAATAAGCAGAAGACAGACTGATTCTCAGTGTGCCTGGAGTTGACCTGTTTGCTCACTTTCCATTGAGTAAGACAGAGAGAAGCTGTGAGTAGATATATTGACTTGCTTAGTTGCAAATGCAGGCTGCCCAGTTTTCAATGATTTATGAAGACTGTATTATCCAAGATAGGGCTCATTATAAAGGCATGAGGGTTCCAGAGAATGTCTTAACTGGGGTGGCACTAAGTGCCAACACTTACTCTAGGAAGCAATAAGTCAGCTGACACAGTAGAAAGAACACTGGAGGCAGAACACCTGGGTTCCAATACCAGCTCTGCTCCTTACTATCCATGTGGCATCTGGCAACCTCACTGAGGTTCCGTTTGCTCATCAATAATGAGGGGCTTGGACTAGATTATCTCTAAGGTCCCTTTTAGCCAGGGGTGTGCTGGAGCCAGTTTGTACCCAGCTGGCATGAGCCCATTGTTAAATTTGTACTGTTGAGTGCTTATCCTTCAGAAGTGGGTGCAAATACTACAAATTCAGGCTTGATTTATTGCTTTGTTGATTGTCTCTAGACTTAAAAATGTGATGGAGAAAATGTTAATAATGCAGGTTAAAGTTAAAAGTGAGTTCGGGGTGAGGGTAGGAAAGAAAAAAAGAAAAAAAAGAAACTTAAATGATAACTTTATTATATATTTAAAAGGAATAGTAAGTTGTTTGTAATAGATTTACAGTTTCATGTGCAATCTTTTAAATTATACTTTGTTATGGAAATGCTTGTTTTATTCCATAAATTAAAAATAAACCAAAAATAAATAAATAAATTTTAAAAAGAAAAAAAAAGTATGTTCAATGCATTTTTTTTCCTTAGGAGAGCTAGTTGTTAAACATTTACCAGCATACCCTACTTTTTAGCTCTACAATTCTTTTAGTGTTATTGGGAAATAGAGGGTGGGCAGTAAGAAGGAGGCAGGAAAGAAGGAAGGGAAGAAGAGAGAAAGAGAGAGACAGAAAGACAGAAAAAAGAGAGAAAAGAGAGAAAGAGAAAAAGAAAGAGAGAAAGGGAGAAAGGAAGAAAGAAAAGAAGAGAGAAAGGAAGGAAGAAAAAGAAAGAGAGAGTAAAAAAGAAAGAAAGAGAAAGACAGAAAGAGAGAAAGAAAGAGAAAGAGAAAGAAAGAAAGAAAGAAAGAAAGAAAGAAAGAAAGAAAGAAAGA
>NW_020954587.1:10024978-10028548 GCF_900497805.2 Vombatus ursinus | reverse complement strand
AAGAAAGAAAGAAAGAAAGAAAGAAAGAAAGAAAGAAAGAAAGAAAGGAAGGAAGGAAGGAAGGAAGGAAGGAAGGAAGGAAGGAAGAAAGAAAGAAAGGAAGGAAGGAAGGAAGGAAGGTATGGGAGAGAGAGAAATAAGGGGAATATGGAGTGGTCCTTCAGAGTATTCCCAGGTCTGAACTAGGGTTGTGGGGATGTAAGTAGAGAGAAGGGGACAAATGTGAGATGTGCCACTTCCTCCATAGGACCTTTCATGATTCCTCAGTAGCTAATGCTTCTCCACTAATTTACCTTGTCTTTATTTTACATATATTTATTTACATAAATATGCATACACATATATGTATATAACTTATGTTGTATAAATTCATATATATACTTGTACCTGTTTCCCCCTTAACTCTGAGGACAGAGACTATTTGATTTCTATCTTTACATCTCCAAAGCTTAGTGGAGAGCCCGGCACAAAGAACTTTACTTAATAAATATCTGTTGATTGATTGAGGACAGAAAACAAGTTTAAGATAAGCTGAACAGTATTTTCTGAGATTTTGATCAGAGAAGAGAGTACATATGTGTACAAGTTGACTCCCCAATAGAACGTAAAATCTTTGAAGGCAACGACAATTTCCCTGTTATCTT
This sequence comes from Vombatus ursinus, assembly GCF_900497805.2. Taxonomy (NCBI): domain Eukaryota; kingdom Metazoa; phylum Chordata; class Mammalia; order Diprotodontia; family Vombatidae; genus Vombatus; species Vombatus ursinus. The sequence continues at coordinate 10,027,904 of NW_020954587.1, read as the reverse complement.
TGTATTCCTAGAATTTAATTCAATGTCTGGGACATAGGAACTTAATAAGGACTTGTTGATTGAGTGCTTAACTGCTACATTCTTATTGATTGATAGATGGAGGAGGCAAAGTTAAGGGTAATGGTGATATCTAAGATGAACGGAATGAGCTGGTGAACAAGAAGGCCAAGGTTTTTGAGAAGACATTAACGAGTATATGAGGACAAGGGTTATGATTAAAAGACTGTATCACTGAATTCCTTGAAAAAGGGGGGAGAGGCCCCTGAGGCTGTGATGTGGAACTGAATGATATAAGCATATGGAGCAAACCTCAAAGGAAAAGGGGCTTCAGAGTCATGGTGGCTGGGGGAGAGGGGAGGGGTGTCTGAAAGAAACAGTGGGGAGTTTTGGCTGGGTGTCAGAGTATGTAAATACCTTGTAAACAGGGCCCCAGTGTCTTAACTGAATTCAGACATGGAGCCAACTTTCATGCCAAGATTTTGGGAGCTGAGGCATAGCCCAAAGATACCCTGAATGTGGAGCCCTGGTGTCTAGGCTTCAGTTCAGGAAATAGAGGGGGGTGTAGACTGGTGACTGAGGCAATCCTTGATTCAAAACTGATTTGTCTCTTAAAAAAAGGCAACAGCTTCCTCCACTGTCCCACTCATCTGGCACAAGAAGGAGTTTTTACTACAAAAGGCATGATGTTGTCTCCAACCCCCAGGGAATACTGGGGAGTTCGCAATAGAGGCTCTGGCAATAAGGAAGATAATATAACCTTACTTGACAGGAAATGTACGACAAGATCTGACTGGAAGTAGTAGATAGAGCTTAAAGATGCACAGACCTTTTCTTTTTAGACCCTTTTGGGCAAGCAAGATAGCAGTTGACCACAATGTTCCTTTGGTGGGCAGGGGAGATCCCAAATGCAACTCCTTCTCCTCGCCCTCTCTCTTGACTTGGTCCTACATAACTGGTATGGCCTCATGGCAAAGAAGGGCCAACTGGACCAAGGAGTGGTAATCTAATTCAATTTTAATTGCAGGACTGTTAGTGTATTATATCTTATCATAGTTCTTAGGCTTTAGAGCTGGAAGGGATCTTAGAAGTGACATAATCCAAATCTTTCATTTTATATTCCCTCTTGACCTCTTGGAATCCCTGATTTTCATCTAGATGCAGCCAAAGCATCTTGTACATGAAGTCTTTCCTCATTTACCAGGTGCTAAAGCTCTTTTTCCCAAGACTAGTGCAAAGTATGTACGTTCATGTAAGACTGGTGGTATGTTTGCATGAGTTTTCTGAGTCTATTAACTTGACTTATAGGAAGAATGGATAGGAGCATGGTAATTGAGAGGGAGAAGGAGGAGAGAGTCCCTAGATGTGCCACAAGGCTGGATGCTTTTTTCTTTGAGAGCATATCAGGCTGGATTTATATCTATCACCACTCTCCTACCCCCTTCAAACTTTACTGAACAATAGGTTCAGGCTAAAAATAGATTCCCTATTCATTCTTTGTTTGTCTTTTTTGGGAGTGAGCCGATTGGGGTTAACTGACTTGCCCAGAGTCACACAGCCAGTGAGTGTTATGTGTCTGAGACCAGATTTGAATTCAGGTCCTCCTGACTTCAAGGGCAGTGCTCTATCCACTGTGCCACCTCTCTGCCCCTCCCTGTTCATTCTTAAGGGTGAGGTTATCCCTTAGCTCAAACTTACCAACTTAACTCCATGTAGCAAACACAGTAAAAGACCAATGTAAATAGTTATGGCAGGTAAACCCATTTATCCAAACAAAATAGCAAAAAGAAATTGGAGAGATTCTATAGGTTAGAATACACAAGAAAATTCTTTGCTGGGAGTGAGAAAGGATGCCACAAAGCTCGAAAGAAGAGAGAGGTCCTGATCTCACCCAAGGGGAAATTCTTTCCAAAATCTCTAGGGCGGCAAGCAAGAAATCAGGAGTCCAGTGAAGAGCAAATTTCCCCTGCATGTTTGAAGCTTCCAAAGTCTTTCCTTCTCTCTTTCCTCTATGGAGCATCCTTTTCATGTGTCTCTCCTCCCAGAAGCTCTAGAACTAACTCTGTCCCTTAGACAAGTGTTCATTGCCCCAATATTCTTTTTGCCATTCTCCTTCTGCATTTATAGACACAGGCAAAAATGTCCCAGACTTGGGTGAAAGGTAGGTTACACAAACTATACTATGCATGTATGCAATGTATGCATTTTATATATGCTTATAGATGTATATGTTGTCTCTCAATATTATTTATTATTATTACCTTTTATTATTCTGTCTCATGAATTTAGCATAACACATGGCACAGAATAAGCACTTGTTTTGTGACCATCTTCTGATATAAGAGAGTCCACCCTGAGAGGACATAGGCTCCCCTATTGACCCTTAGTTTCTAAGACTTGGCCTACAGTCCCCAAGTCCCCCACCATAGGTGTGTCTGTCAATAGGTAAAGTCTTGTCCAGGTTATCCAGTTTATATTTAAAGAAAGAATTTTATTTTTGAAGACACAGCTATATTACCCTTAAAATATTACCGCCAGTATTTTTCCATGCCTAGATTTTATAAACTATAACCTTCCTTAAGGGGAGAATACAGTAGTGCTTTCAAGACCACCAAGCCTTATCTTATTTTATTTTTATTTTAAAATATTATTTCCCACTATTATGTTAAAAGAATTTTTAACATTTGGGGTTTTTTTTAAAGTTTTGAGTTTCAAATTCTATCTATTCCTTCCTCCCCTCCCCCTTGCTGAAACAGTAAGCAATAATGTATATGGGTTATACATGTACAACCATGTAAAACATTTCCATATTAGTCATTTTGTACAGGAAGACAAGAGTAAAAGACAGGAAAGAAAGAAAAGAAGGAAGGAAGGAAGGAAGGAAGAAAGAAAGAAAGAAAGAAAGAAAGAAAGAAAGAAAGAAAGAAAG
>NW_020954587.1:10015729-10024968 GCF_900497805.2 Vombatus ursinus | reverse complement strand
AAAGAAAGAAAGAAAGAAAGAAAGAAAGAAAGAAAGAAAGAAAGAAAAAAGTAAAAGAAAAGTAGTATGCTTCAGTATGTATTCAAACAACATCAGTTCTTTGGAGGTGGACAGCATTTTTCATCATGAGTCCTTTGGGATTGTGTTGAATCATTGTATTGCTGTATTATATCATTCACAATTCTTCATCATTTATATTACTGTGTACAACATTCTCCTGGTTCTGCTCATTTCACTTTGCATCAGTTCATGTGAGTCTTTCCAGGTTTTGCTGAAGTCATCCTGCTTGCCATTTCTTATGCCACAATAATAGTCCATTACAATCATGTACCATGACTTTTTCAGCTATTCCCCAATTAATGGACATGTCCTTGATTTCCAATTCTTAGATACCACAAAAAGAGCTGATACAAATATTTTTGTACAAGTAGATCATTTTCCATTTTCTTTGATTTCTTTGGTGTATAGATCTAGCAGTGGATTAAAGGGTATGCCCAGTTTTATAGTCCTTTGGATTTTGTTGGTAATATGTAGAAATACTGATAATTTACGTGGGTTTATCTTGCAACTTTGCTGAAGTTGTTAATAGTTTCAACTAGTTTTTTAGTTTATTTTCTAAGGTTCTGTAAATACACCATAATATCATTTACAAAGAGTGATAGTTTTGTTGTATTGTTGCTTATCATTATTCCTTCAATTTCTTTTTCTTGTCTTATTACTAAGAATAGAATTTCTAACATAATAGTAAATAATTGTGGTGATAATGGAAATCCTTGCTTCATCTCTGATCATATTGGAAAGACTTCTAGCATATCCTCATTACAGATAATGCTTGGTCTTGGTTTTAGATAGATACTACTTACCATTTTAAGAAAGGCTCCATTTATTCATATGCTTTCTACTGTTTTTAATAAGAATGGGTGCTACACTTTGTTAAAAGTTTTTTCTACATCTATTGTATAATCACATGTGTTTTTGTTATTGATATGATCAATTAGCTGATAGTTTTCCTAATGTTGAACCAGCCTGGCATTCCTGGTATAAATCCCACCTGGTCATACTATATGATCTTTGTAAGATATTGCTGTAATATCCTTGTTAGTATTTTATTTTAAAAATTTTGCATCCATATTCATTAGGGAAATTGGTCAATAGTTGTCTTTCTCTGTTTTTGCTTTCCATGGTTTCACATATCAAAATTATATTTGTGTTGTAAGAGGAATTTGATAGAACTCTTTATTTACTTATTTTTTCAAATAACTTGCATGACACTGGAATTAGTTGTTCTTTAAATGTTTGGTAGAATTAACTTACAAATCTATCTGGTCATGTGAATTTTTTTCTTAGGTTGCCCATTTCTGGCTTGTTCAATTTCTATTTCTATGATAGAGTTATTTAAGTATTCTACTTCTCCTGTGAATCTGGACAATTTATATTTTTGTAAATATCCATCCATTTTGCTTAGATTGTCAGTTTTATTGGCATATAAGTGGGCAAAATCACTTCTAACAATTGTGTTAATTTCATCTTTATTGGTGGTGCATTCATCCTTTTCATTTTTGATACTGGTAATTAGGTTTTCTTCTTTTTTTAAGGCAAAGTAATTTGTAATAAAATTTTTATTTCTCCTTTATTGGTTTTGAATAAACCTTTTTTAGAATTCTTGATACTAGTGATTTGGATTTCCTCCTTTTTCTTTTAGATAAAATTAGCTTATTGCTTATTTTATTATGTATGTATGTATATTATTTATATTTAAGAACAACTCCTAGTTTTATTTATTAATTCAATGGGCTTTTTTCTTTCAATTTCATCTCTTCTTTATATTTTAGGATTTCTATTTTGGTGTTTAATTAAGATTGTTAATTTTTTTCAGTAATATGCCCAATTCATTGATCCATTGTTTCTCTCTTTTATTGATGAATGTGTTTAGAGGTATAAAGTTTCCCTGAAGGACAGCTTCCACAGAGTCTCCAGTCAACCTGCCTGATAAATTCCAAATGTGGAGAATATGGAAAATGAATAAACAAGTGCAAACCATTTTTTGTCCTGCTGATGCAGAAGTTGTTTATGATTTAGGGGTAATCCCACTTCCAATGTCATTTTTATCAGGGAAAGGGAAGTGACAATCTCTTTCAAAAGAGCTTCATAATAAATAAATCACCTAATTTCTTTGAGCCTCAGTTTCTTGATTTATAAAATGTGGATAAAAATAGTACCTACTTCCTGGAGTTGTTAAGCAACTCAAATGAGATAATATTTATAAAGATAACTCTTAATACTACGTATAAAATGCTTGTATAATGCTTGTAAATCTATATTTGTAATAAGTGTGTGTGTGTGTGTGTGTGTGTGTGTATGTGTTTTTACATTTTGGGGACAGCTATGTGGCACAGTGGATAGAGTACCAGGCCTGAAGTCAGAAAGAATCATCTTCTTGAGTTCAAATCTGGCCTCAGACACTAGCTAGGTGATCCTGGGCAAGTCATTTAATCCTGTTTGTCTCTGTTTCCTCATTTGTAAAGTGAACTGGAGAAGGAAATGGCAAACCACTCCAGCATCTTTGCCAAGAAAATCCCAAATGGGAACACAAAACATTGGACACAGCTGAAATGATTCAATATCTAAAGTTTATATTACATTTACAAACCTATTTATACTTACATTACATTTACATACATATGTATGTTTACATGTATGTATATACATACATGCATATTCCCATATATGCACATATATCAGCTATGATAATCTTCTGTAAACTCAACTTGGATGGCAATATTCAAATACTTTCTAGCTTGTCTAACTTTAGAGAATCCCCAAAGAACTTTAGACAAGGGAGATAGTATATTACAGAGGAAAGGGTCTTGGCTCTGGAGACAGATGACCTGAGTTCAAATTTTTTGCCACTAGTTATCTATGTGAACTTAGGCAAGTTGTTGACCTTCCCTGGGACTCAATTTCCCTTTTTGATAAAATGAGTGTGGTGGATCAAATGATTATTAAAGTCCTTTCTAGCCCTGGATCAATCAACAAACATTTAAGTCCTTACCACAGGCGACCTACCACGTTAAGTACTAAGGATACAAAGTCATCCCTCTCCGATATTTGTATTTTAATGAAGGAAACAAATATAACTGCTACTTAGCACTTGTGTGACCTTGGGCAAATCACTTCATCCTCCTGGGGACTCAGTTTCCTCATCTGTAAAATGGGAAGGTTGTCTAGATGACCTCTAAGGCCCTTCCAGTTCTAAATCAAGGATCACTGCTGGGATAAGGGGTTTCATTCATTTTGTCCTGGTCCGCAACTAGAGCCAGCATGGAGGGTGAGACAGGGAGCATGTGACTATTCTGCCTCCTTTTGAGGGAGGCAGTGTGCTGTAGTGGACAGATTCCTGGAATTGGAGCCAGGAAGACCTGGGTTGAAATCCTGCTTCTGATACTCAGTAGCTGTGGAAACCAGGAAAAGTCATTTGCATGAGTTTCAGTTTCCTCATTTATAAAATTGAGGAGGGGGAGGAGAGGGAGAAGGAGGTTTGTGGACTCAGTGGCATTTGAGGTCCCTTCCAGCTATAAATCTATGATTCTCTGAGTTAAGAACAAAACAATGTAGCATCACTGCATTTAGCACAATTGGCCCATCGGTAATTTTGCTCCAAGAAGCATTAAATCTCCATAAATTTTAAAACTATGAGATTTTTTTTTAAGAATTATGGAACCTAAGATAAGTATGACTCAGTCACTAATAACAAGACAAAAAACAGACAACAGGGAAAATTTCTTCAGAGATAAATTTAGAAAAACTACATGTGACGATCTACCCCCAAATAGCCAATACCAGCACTATTTGATGTCAAACTTAAGTCCTTGGGGGAAAGCCTATCTTCCTTTATCTTTTTTCTTTAAACCTTGATTCCCCTTTGAAGTAAAAGGCTGTTTATTCACTATCTTCATTTTAAAACCTTCTAAAATCTGATTTTTATCAACTAAAAATACTGACACTGTGTCCAGAAAAAGAACATCCATTGAAGCCATGGTATAAGCAACACAGAACTTTATTATCAATGGCACAAGGTCTTGCTTCATATCTGAGACTTCTTTCCATCTCCTTCAACATCACTCTCTTTTCCTAGAGCAGCTTTAAGCCCTCTGCAATGTTGAGACATGACCAAGTTGGCAGCTTGCCTGGGACTTAGAAGATGAAGGATCCTTACAAACCCTCCCCCCTCCACTGAATCACAAGTGGAGCAACAGTGTGCTTGGCCTGACACAGCTGGAGGTAGTCATGGTGGGGTTATTTTAGCATGGTGACATCCCAATACTATTGTTCACACAGGTCTAGTGAGTTACTGTCCATAGAATGAGAGCCCTTCCATGCCAAGTAGGACACATTTTAAAAAACTGGTACTTCAGAGGCATAGAGTGAGTTTATTTTTCCACCCAACTCACCCAGTCATCCAATCCTCTTCTTTTACCTCTCCATCTCTTGCCTCTTTTTCAATTAACTCTTTATTAAATAAACGAACAGGAAAAGTGGTGGAGAACTTTAAGATTGGAAATTCCCTTCACCTACACAAACAGCAATCCTGCTGTGACTTGGTAAATAAATAATTTAATAAGGTTGTAAAAGTGGATTGAGACCAAATGGATTTAAAAACTAAACAGAGGAGCTTATATTCGATCCTAGGAGGATTAAGGAGGTATCAAAGTTTATTGAGTCTGGTGACACGGTCACTTTAGGAAAATCAACTGTGCAAAAGATGGATTGGAGAGGGTTGCAGATTATATATCAAAATACATAGCAGATGTATTATATGTATAATATATTTATTATATACATATACATATATGTAATATGTTGTATGCATAAAAATACATCTGCAATTACATTGAAGATAACATGTAAAAAATACACTCATACATAGTCTCACAGCCAACATTCAAACTGTGACATTTCCTTCATAATCCATACTTTCAAGGGCTATCATTAACACTTGACCTAGGAACAAATACCCCACTGAGGCTAACTATGTTATGAAAGACCTTAACTTCTTTTATGGCTCGAGATTTGGATAGGTATTTTGAACCAATGAAGAAATAGACCTTGGAGCAAGAGATGAAAATCTCTGTTTTTCAGTTTGCAAAGCAGTATTTGCATTTCAAGCAGCTACATTTTCTGAGTCTACCATCATGGGAAATTCTCATGAATTTCCATTGCATTCCTTAGGGGGATGTTATTGATAATACGTAAGAAATCTATTTTACTAGAGTTTAAGAGGAAAATTAAACAAAGTGTTTGAATGGCCATTTTATCCCCTACCATAAAAGTGAAAAGTACAAATAGTTCTAGACTCTTACCAGAATCCTCCACCCTAATACATCTATGTGAAGACAGACATGTGAAGGCAGGCCTCTACCCAGATGGCTTAATGTGGCTTGAGTTATACAGTGAGTGTCTCATTCTCACTTAAATCTAGGAGCTCCCTTGCTCCCAATAGCTATGTGCTCGTGCCTTCCAGCTGCCTACCCCAATATTATATGGCCTTGGGTTGAATTTTAGCCAACTGTATCCTTGAAGCCTCTATGTTTGATCACCCAGTGGACATCTTCTTTCTTTCATTTCACCAGAAATTAATTGGATAATTTTCTGCTACCCAGTCTCTTCACTATCCTATCCAGCTGAACTTGACAGCACGTAGGCAGATATCCCCTTTGGGAGATAAAAGGCTATGTTCTGGGATCATTCCCACAGTTCAATTTTGGGATTCCAGGTGCAGCCAGCACTGAAAAAAATTGGTCCAGAAACTGAGTGCGAGATCAGTGCCTACCAATCATACGCAGTCTATTAAATTTTGTGTTTCATGAGTAGTATTCCATGATGCTTTTTTATTAATGACATTGAAACATCTGACATAAGTTCACTTGAGTCTCATTAATTTCTACAAACACATGCACAAATATTCTATAACAGTGGAAGCTAACTGCCAACTTTTCATGATACATGTACACTCTTATAAAATTTGATTTCTTTCCTACTAAATTGCAAGTTCTTCGGGCTGGAAGAAACCTGAGAAACTTACTCCAACCCTCTCATTTCATTTGCTTTTTGAAAACAAGTTTTATTAAGGCCTTCTGCTTCTTTACATCCCAGTTGTTTCTAGAAACATCCTTCCTCTCCCTCCTTCTCTGCCACCCTGAACCTTTTCTAGTATAAGAAGAGTCAATCAAGTCCTCTCCTGGTCAATTTGATGAGTTCCCTCCAGACCACCTGATGTGACAGAAACAGCTAGGTGGTTTAGTAGACACAGTGTTGGACTTAAGAGTCAGGAGTAACCTTAAATTCAAGCTCCGTGACCCTAGGTAATACCATAATTTCTTAGTTTTTCCCATCTATAAAACTGGGAATAAAAGCACCTTCACAGTGTTGGGAAGATCAAAGTAAATAATATATGCAAAATTCTTTGCAAATGTTAAATGACTATATCTTATAAATGTTAACTATTGCAGAACATGAATCTTTATCTAAAGAGTACCACAGGGAATTTTTCTGATTAGTTCCAGTGATTGAGGTTGCCTTCTAGACAGATTTTTGTTTGAAGAACTACCACTCCCATATGGTCTATAAGAGCTGAAATACCAGGTTCTCCCATTTTTGTACCTCTCTCATCTTTAAAAATCAAAGCCAAAGTACATAAAGGAGCAGCAATGGTGACATACAGCAGAAGCAAATGGCAGATGCATATGCTAGCACACAGCTTAAAAGAGGAATTCAAGAACATTGTTCCTGAATCTATCTCTACTGTGTAGAGGAGGGGGAATTGAGGCTTTATGATCCTGGCATCTAGCCCTTTAAGCAGAGAAGGAAGACTTTCCGGGGCAGCACCAGCTTTAGACGTCCCATGGATAAGCTCAAGTTAAAGAACTCCAAATTTGAGAGTTAAGGTGTGAGATCTTTTGGATAGAAAAGATTTCATGATATTATGTACTCCTTGGGCAAAATAAAGGTAGTCCACATAGTTCCTGTGCAGCATCTTACTTAAAGAGCTGACTTACTCAGGTACAGGCACCATGGAAAGAGGTTATGTGGTCAGCAGACCCCGGAGTAGGCTTTCATTTTTATTGGGGGAAGGTGGTCTAAAGTAGTGCTACAAATCTTGAGGAGAATGTGTAAGAACTTTGTGGGAAAGAGGGATTATTAGAATGAAAATAGTTATCCTGTTAGTAACTCTAAATTCAATTCCTTTCCAGGGGGAAACTTTTAAATAATTTGAATACTTTATGTATTTGCATTTGTGCATGGGCTTTTTTTGAGTCCTTTGTATCACATGCATCCCCAGCATGAATATTGTATAATAAATAATGTCAATGTGATAGCAGGTAAGGAACTTAGACATGAGATAAAACTTATTTGACAATGATCCAAAGAGAGAAATTAACTATATTGGGGTAGAGTTTCTAGTATTGGGTCTTGTTGTTGTAAGCCAGGAGCCCTTTCAGGCTTTAGTTGGAGACAGTTGAACCTGAAATGCCAGCAATATGGATAGGCATGTAAAAGAGACAAATACATTGCCCATAGTTTTGTCTTGTGTCTTTTTCTCACACACTTAGCTATGTTGGAAAACAGAAAAGGCTTAGAGTTCAAACCTGAAATGCCAGAAGCATTTGGTTGTAATTGAGCAAATAGTCCTTACATGGCTTATGGTTGAGTCTTTAGAGCTTAATATTGGGAGGTATGCTCACCATGAGCTAACACGAGGTTCCTAAATCCAGTGTAGTCCAAAAGAAAAGATGGACTTGGTATTGAAGACATTAATAACTTATATATGTGTTCCTGTTCTTTGTTTAAAGAGGTCAACATTTGAAACTAAAAATCTCCTGAGAGGGATTTTTGGGGCCTCATAACCAAAACTGTGAGGGAAATAAGACAACATAATGAAAAAACTCTGAGATCTTTTTCCATAAGGAAAGTTTTTTGCTGGTCTAAGAAAAGAACTTCTGTCTTAATAAAAGTGTTGTGACAAGAAAAAGTCTTAAGCTAAAAGAGCATGTTAATGCCTGTTCTTCCATTGAAGGGAAGTCATGGATTTCAACTGAGTCAACTGGAGGCAGAAAGAAGCTTCACAGAAGTATCCAATAGAGACTATCCAGTCAGTTGAACACCATCTAATGTTAACCATGCATCTAGCTAAGCATTGTCAAACACAGCAGTGTCCAGTGAAGCAATGGACAGCAGTGACTCCAAGACCAGAAGGGAACAGGCCTAGTAGAACAGGACAATGACATCAGAAGAAGACATTTGAGGAGTTAGTATTATGTCTACCCTTTCCATATTAATAGAATGTTGTATATATTTATGGACAAGGGACCACAGGTTTATTAGGTGAAATATTTTGTTGCTACTTTTTGTACTACCTGTTTTCATTATATTTTTTCAATAAATACAATTATTTGAAATATTTATATCTTCTGGCTGACTATTAAAGGTAAGCACACTGATTGGGGCTCATGATTTTAGGCAATAATGATTCACACAGTACCTTGAACTTGAGGAAGCAGTTTCTAGGGGACCTGATTTGTGAGATTGGGGGGTGAGTCCCAAGGTACTACAACTGTATCCAATAAAAATAATTAGGCAAAAATATCCACTTTACTGATACTGTTTGATAATGCATATATTTTGCCTTATTATACCCTTATCTCTCTACTTAGAGGAGGAAGGTCTGATTCAATAACTATTCTCTGAGATGATTACTGGTTTTCCAGATACCTGGAGTTTGACTTCTTTTAGTAATCTTTTGATTTATATTGCTGTAGTAATTGTGTATATTGTTCTTTTATTCTTATTTCACTCAGCATCAGTTCATATAAATTTTACATTTCTCTGAATTCTTTATGTTCATCTTTCCTTATTACACAATACAATTCTATTACATTCATATGCCACATTTAATTCATTCTTTCCCCAATCAGTGGGCCTCTACTTTATTTCTAGTTTCTTGCTCCCACAAAATATACAGTTATGAATATTTTGGTACATATGGAAGCTTTATTTATGTCTTTTACCTCTTTGGGGCATACAGTTAGTAATGAGATCAGTTGGTTAAAGGTTATGAGTTTAGTCACTTTTCTTACATAATTATAAGTTGACAACCAGAACCAACCCTTTTCATTTTATAGAAAAAGGAACAAAGGCCCAGAGAGAAGTGACCTATCCAATATCACGTAGTAAATAGCAGA
>NW_020954587.1:9998162-10015719 GCF_900497805.2 Vombatus ursinus | reverse complement strand
TATAGTATATGGGGACTTGAATGAACAAAATATCAGACCTAAGAATCACAATTGCAACTACTGAAAAAATGGAGTCAGGCTGGTATGACGCTATGCAGGCCCCCATTTTCTTGTTATATCTGTTATAACTTTACTTAACTATGCAAGAGGAGATAATTATGAAATGATAGTGGTCCATCATGAAATACAAAATCATTCATTGGATTTCACTTTGCACTCTGCTTTAAGATAACCTGTTTGTTCTTACTTACAACATCACTAATGTGAAAATATGCTTAATAGGAAAAAAACAACTAATCTAAAAAAAAAAAAGATAACCTGTTTGTCACCTACAGCTTCCTCACTATACCCACCAATCCTATTCCAACATACTGTTTAATTCCAACTTTGGGAATGACCCAGGGTTTTATATACTGTTCCTCTTCAGATTCTGTGGATACAATTCTTAGGAATTTCCCAAATGTCAGTCAGTGAATAAGCCCCAATCTAAGAGAAATCTAAATTTTTGAGTCTATTTTATTTTCCTTGTTTCTGGCCTCAAATGAATTATTACAATTATATGCAGTCCTATGACATTGAATATCTTATCGCCTCTTTGGGACTTTGTTTTCTTAATTACAAAATGAAAGTCTTGGATTAAACAATCTTTTAGGTCCCTTCCAACATTTTAAACTTTGAAATTAGATAATGCAGTCAAACCTCAACTTTTGTGAGGGTAACATTCCTAGAAAATGGCACAAAAGTAAAAAACATGAATGTTGATACATTGAACCTATGGGAAATAGGGGGTTAGGTTCCTATGACCACCAAGAACTGAAATCTTTTGCTAGAAATTGCTGAAAATACATTTTTCTGCATACAGTTCTTCATAACAAAACATTATTTCTGATCATATGCACTTTTCCTAACAGAATGACCATGAAATAACCCATAAAATGCAATACACAAAATAAAATTGGCAACATGAAAAAAAAATTTTCCTCATCAACAATTCCATATAATTCTATGACCTTTCATGCTAACATCTCAACTGAAAAAAAAAAAACATTGATTTCAGACAACATTCATTTTTCATAACAAATGAAATCTACAGTACCATAAATACTATACAATAAATAAAATTCTTAAATCTAAAACATTTTTTAACCCAAATCTTACCTTCCATTGTGTCAGATGGCTATGTGAGGGCTAGGTTTAGGGTTAGGGTTGGTATGCTATTGTAAACCTTTCTACATTGGCCGCCTTTTGAAAACCAAGGGAGAGGCTGCTGGGACTTCAGTCACTACTGTCAGAGGAGCCCAGACTGGTGAGGTCTCAACATCACCTTCAAACCCAAAGGACTTACCCTATACATTGGGGGCATCATTGCAAGACAAAACTTGAGTTTTGAAGGCAAACAATGAAGATATACAATTAATGTGTGGGGAGCTCTTTACAAGAGTACAATGAAAAAGAACAATGAAGCACTTAGTAGGATACCAGCCACTCCACAAACTCGCATTCATTGCACCTCTTATTTTTTTCTCCACTGTGTGCAAATGTGCATGGTTGCCAACATGAAAGTGAAAAAAAGGTGACTAATAAAATCATGCCGATGCTCGAAGTCACTAACTTTAACTTGTCAATGTTGAGGATTGACTATATATGTATATAAACATCAGTTAGCCAATCAATCAACAAGCATTTAATGAACAAGTGCTATGTTCCTGACACTGAGTTAAATGCTAGATTATCAAATACTATACAAATGTTAGTTACTATTTTTGCTATCATCATCATTATCATCTTTAAGTAATGAATAATAATAGAGTATTAAAAATAGAGTAGAAGCAATACAGTATGGTGAAATGTGTTCTGCTTAAAACAGGAAGACCTAGTTTCAAATCTTTGATTGAATGTCATTTGCCTAAAAGAAATATTTTTTAAAATTTCCTTTTTTGGCTCTTTATACATTTGGGTTAATATAGACTAAATGGATAATTCTGCGTCTATTTTTAATACATGAAGCATCTATGATTTTGTCAGTGTGGGGATCTTCTAGTATGAAAATTCCTTTCGCTTTCCCAGATGGCAACCCTTCTAAGACTTAGTAGATAAAGCAAAGTAGTTCATACCTATCAGATTGTCAAAAATGGTAAAAGAGGAAAATGATGGATGTTGGAAAGGCTGTGGAAAAACAGGTGAGGCTATGAATTGTTAGAGTTATTTCAAAAAGTAGTTTTGAACAATGACTCCAAAGTTACTAAACTATAAATACTCATTGACCTATTATGCCACTAGTAGGCCTATAATCCAAAGAAATCAAAGAAGGGGACAAGGACCTATGTGTACAAAAATATTTTTAGCAACTATTTTTGTCATAGACAAAAAATGGAAACAAAGGGGTAAGCACTTATTAAAGCATGACTAAACAAATTGTGGTATATAAATGAAATATAATATTATTGTATCAGAAGTGATTAAAAAGACATTTTCAGAGGAAAACTAGAAGACTTTTATGAAATGATGCAGAGTATAGTGATCAGAACTAGAAGGATAGTTTATACAATAACAATGTTATAAAGAAAAACACCTTTGAAAGACAAAGTCTGAACCATGCAATGGATCTTCTGTCCAGAGGACTATTGGCAACCTTCTGACAGAAAAGGGATAGATTTAAAATGTAAAATGACACCTACATGTTTGGGAATGTTCAATGTGGCAATTTGTTTCATTGGACTATGCATGTTTATTATGATAGTTTTGTTTATTTTTTTATTTATTTAATTAGGAGGGAATAGTGAGAGGGAGAGATAATAAATATTTTTAAAATATTTTAATGATAAGATCTAGGGTTTTGGTTGAGGTCATATAGGTAATAAGTATAAGAGGCTGAATTTGAACCTAGTATTTCCTGACTCCAAACCCAACACTCCATTATACCACACTGTCACTACATCTCCGTCTAATGCCACACTTGATAGCAATAAGAACTTATATTTGTATAGCACTTTATTAAATTTTGTAAAATGCTTTTCTATTATTTAACTAAAACTCATAAAATGCTAAAAAGGAACAATTTAAGAGATTATCTAGTCTAATGCTTCAATATTATAGATGAGTAAACTTCACAAGGTCCAGAGAAGTGAATTAATAGCTAACATCATATGGCTAGTAAGTGTCAGAGTTGAAACTTGAACACAATTTTCCTGCTCTCATTTTTGTTGTTGTTGAGTCATTTTCAGTCATATCTGATTCTTCATGATCCCATTTGGGGTTTTCTTAGCAAAGATATTGTAGTGATTTGCCATTTCCTTCTCTAGATCATTTCACACATGAGGAAACTGAGGCAAACAGGGTTAAGTGACTTGCCTAGGGTCACACAGCTAGTAAGTGTTTGAGGCCAGATTTGAAATCAGAAGGATGAGTCTTCCTGACTTCAGATCTAGCACTTCGTTCACTGTACCACCTAGCTGCCCCACTGTGCCACCTGCTGCCATACTCACTGCTCTTTTCTTACACAACGGTGTACTGCCTTATAAAATCAGTCCATATTTTTTCCCACAGATTTTTTTTACCACCAAAATGGGGACCGGAGAAGATTATATACTATTATTGGTTAGAAGCAGGCTAGAATAGTGTTTAGCAAGCTGACTGTGGAATATCTGAGTAAAGTTCTACCTCTGACCTGGCTTTGTGACCTTCCCGAGGACAATGATGCAGGCACTTCCTTAAGACCATATAATATGAATGAGTTCCTGATTTCCACTGATGAAGGGAGTTGCTACACTGATACTTCTATGGTGATTAAATCACTTTTCCAAAACAAGAACAGCAATAAAACACATTACTTAGAGCTGTCAATACTGACAGCACCTAAGAGGCAAAATATCCTCTTAGCTGGCATCCTTGCTATTGGTTTTCTGGTTAACCAAAATTTCAAAGAACACTGATAATTGACTAAATGTAATAGAATCCATTCCTGAAATTGCTACAGATGATATTATTGAACTATTTATATTTCTAACAGCTAGGCCAAATTTACATTAGATCCAACTACTCTATTTTGTTCATTTGTATATCTAGATTCTCTTCCCAGAGGAAGCACCACCATTAACATTCTGCCTCTCTCTTTGCTCAATCTGTCCTCAAAAATCAGAGGAATCCAGAAGACCAAAACCAAACATCTCCTTTGAATGTACCATTGTCAGAGAGGGTACAGCACAGCTCTGTGCTTCAGGTAAAGATTGACTTTGATAAGCTGGGAGGTTCTTTCCAACTTTAAGATTCTAGGCACTTAAGAAAAACAAACTTGAAAACTCTGGGAGGCTGAGATCAAGTATCTTACCTCCCTTCTTCCCTCCAAAGAAAAATTCAACAGTAATTGCAGTATCATTCCAAACTTTTTAAAATGATAAACATAGTCAAAGTTTTAAATAAATCTTGCCTTGAGGCTTAAACCACCTTCAGAATTTCAGGACGCTCACGGATAACAGCAATTTGCCAAGGGAAATACTACAAAACAAAATATATTTCTTTAAATAAAATACATTTATTTCTTTCTGAAGTATATATATATTTTTAATTGGAGTGGAGGTAAGGGAGATAGGAATGATCAGAGCCTAGCTGGTAAACTAGATAGATATATTTGACTTTCTATTTCCAAGGGGTTTTTTAGAACATTGAAAACTCAGGTGCAATCCCCAAAGTGAATGCCCATAATAGGCATTTAATGTCTTCCCAAAAAGTAATCATTCATTTTATGAGAAATTCATATTTGGATTTGAGGAGATAATTGTGAAACTTACCATAGTTCTCCAAGCATGAGATGAGTACCTGTATAGGCACCCTCATCCTCATTTTAGGTCTATGTATGATAAAAAGAACTTCAAGACCAAATCACTACACTACCCTAAGCATTTATTAAGTGCCTACTATGTGCTGGCATTGTGCTAAGGGGCTGGGAATACAAATAAGAAAAATAAAGACAATCTCTATCCTCAAGGAGTTTACAATCTGACAAGGGACGATAGTAGACAAAAGGAAGCTCAAAAGAGGAGAGGGTTTAGAGCACCAAAAGTGAGGGGGGCACTGTGATGGTAGAGTAGATAGTGGGAAATGAGTTGGCTAGAATTCCAAGCCCTTTATACCTCTATACAGGGTGGCTTTGGGAAGATTTTTTTTGCTCTTTTTCCCCACCCCCAACCCAGCCCTTTGATCAGAGGGGCAGAGGCAATGGAGGGTACTGATGAGATGTGAGTACCAAAGCTGAGGCAATATCCATGATAATAAGTTTCTTAGTGATAAGCTTATCCAGAAGGTTGGGATGGGGTGGGCTGAGAGGAGGGGAGAATGGGATCATGATGGAGTTGGAACCAAGCAGAGCAGGTGGTGGGAAATAAAACCGCAGCCAGTGGGAGATAAAAGTCCTTGTCCTAAAGAGATGGTAATCTAGCTAGAAGATGGAGATCGATAGTGCTGAAATAGAAAATTTTGTTAAGTCAAAGAGGAAAGAGTAGTGTAGGAAATCTCCTCTTCTGTATCTGGTGAGAAGGGAAACTAGAGGAATAGAGACCCCAGGCTAGAGAGGAATTTCATTCTTGCTTATTGTTGTTTGTCCTTCACTTTTGAAGAGGACTAGTGACATCATGGGCTGATGTCTTGACTTGCATTGGATTTAAATGAGGCAAAGTTGCACAAAGTCATCAGCCACACTCTCTCTTCCAGAGTCATGGAAGTCCAGCGGCAAGACAAAAGTCAGAATGACTGGTGATGGCCTGGGATGCAATGGATGACCTTGGCGTCTTTGATTTCTGACCAAGCTCTAAGCACTCTTCAGCCACCTTCACGACCCATCAGAATAAATTGTTCTTCTCTGCCCATTTCACCAGAGGAAGTCTTCACATGCTGCAGGCAGACATCCCCCTAACTCACTCACTGACAGGTATGACAGGTAACTGTCTGTTACATTCAACCTGGTTCCATTTGCCAAGAAGGTTGTTTTTTTGTTTTTTTGGGTTTTTTGTTGTTTTTTTTTTTTTACCAGAGTGTAGCTCCTGCACATGCTACAGTTTCTTGGAGCCACAGGTGAGAGTTGAGTGACCTCTTCAAGCACTCATACCAGAGGTGCTAGGCCTCCCTGAACATCCCATGTACCCCTATTTATGCTTATCTAGTGCTAAATTATGTTGTTTCTACCAAAGGGCTGACTGTAAGTATTATCACTGCTCTCAATATTCAGCACCCTCTAAATTAGACATCAAATCACAAAACCCAATGACCCTGAGTTAGCTATAGCTTTGATGATATGTATTTTGTAAAATAAAGTTAGAACAAGAATAATTGTGTGTAATTATTAAGTACAAATGGTGTACAGAGTGCTTAGGAATCACCAATTAATAATAATAACTATCATTTACATAGCATTTTGAGGTTTGCAAAGTGCTTCTCATGTTATTTCATGATGAGAGGGATGGTTTCAGAAAAACCTAGAAAGACTTATATGAACCTATATGATACAAAGAAAGTGAGCAGAACAAGGAGAACATAGTATGAGTAACAGCAATGTTCTGATGATGATCAACTGTGAAGACTTAGCTACATTGATCAATACAATGATTCAAGACAATTCCAAAGGACTCGTGATGAAAAATGTTATTTACCTCGAGAGAGAAAACTGTTGAACTATGAGTGAAGATTGAAACATATTTTTGTTCGCTGTCTTTATTTTTTCTTGCTTTTTTGTGATATAGTTAATATGGAAGTATGTTTTGCATGACTTCACATATACAATAGGTATTGTATTGCTTGCCTTTTCCAATGGGTGGGGGAGGAGCTAGATGGAGGAAGAGAATTTGGAACTTTTTTTTTAAATGAATGTTATATATGTTGCTTCATTTGATCTTCACAGCAACTCTGGGAGGTTGGTGCTATTATTATCCCCAATTTTCAGATGAGGAAACTGAACCTGAGAGAAGTTAAGTGACTTGTTCAATGTCACACAGCTACAAATGATTATGGCAGGATTTAAACCTCTATCATCTTGACTCCTAATCCATTACCCTATCCTTCATGCCACCTGGGGTAAACTTAGCCAGGAAAAGTATTCTAAGACACAATTGGTCAATCTGAAAGGAATTGAGAAAAGATAAAAAGATGAACCAATAAACATTTATGAAATATCTACTATGTGCCAGGTACTGTACTAAATTCTGGGGTTACAAAGAAAGGCAAAAGATAGTCCCTGTCCTCAAAGAGCTCACAATCTAATGGAGAAAGAGAACACATGAAAAGAAACATAAAAGAGGAGGAAGAGGGAGACAGGGTAACCAACATGCATGTATTTGGGGGTGAGGTGGGATAATGAAGTACTGCAAAAAACCAGGATGTAAGAATCAGCATAAGCTATTAATAACCTACTAGCTATTATTAAATATTATAAAGGCTACCCAACCTCTTCTTATAGTTTCATTTCAGGGTATCTTCTCACCAGCCACTCTGCTCTGGACTCAAAAACCCAAAGGTAATGCTCACAAGAACTTAATCTTTTCATCTCTAGAACCCTTAGCCTGAAATTTCACTATCCTAATAGTGAAAAGCAATAGTAGTAGTAAATAATAATAATAGAAGCAAAATGGTAGCAGTAAACATATCATGTGAGCCACTGTATCTGGAGAGCACCACCCATGCATCATGGACCTTGGCCATCTTTGTTAGCAGTCCAGTCACCTGTGAACACCCCCTAACGTACTTCAAATCCAGCATTCTATCCACTCCAACACTTAGCTGCCTAGCTGCTAGGAAAGCCACCATGTTTGGATTCAAGCATCTCAGCGCCAGATAGAGGAGGTAGAAATAGAACTAATAAAGATGAGAAAAGCTGAAAGATTAAACCAAGAATATATAGAGTAGATACCTACTGGGGGCAACAAAATGTGCTGTTGTTGAGAGTATTCACAAAGTATCTGAAGGAGGAAAAGACACCAAAGATATGGAGAAAACTTCAACTTTACTGATATTAGTATAATGAAGGACTGAGCAATAGGGGCCCAGCCCTTGAAGCACAAGTAGTCTGTTCTGTCTGGTGCCAACCCACATGGATGTTTGAGGTGTTTGCTTCCGTTACCATGTGATGATGTACAATGGAAGGGCTGTGTCCCTGATCTGGGGCATGCACAGCTATGCTGTGGCAATTTCTTGACTGTTTAATTTGTGGTGAATAGAAGTCTTTAATTAATTGAGGATCCAGAGCTGAACTTGCTTACAAAAGATTCTAAGAGAGGAACTTGATCTTTTTTCTTTCTTTCTTACTGCCCATGACTCTCAGTTCTGCAAGGCTAGTAAGTAGGGAGGGCCCTTCTCCCACACCAAACTGGCCCAGGAGTGCATGACCTCTTCTCATCTTTTGAGATAAGGATATTGTATGCAGATAAGGATAATATTGTACATAACATCTGGATTCACTTGCAGTGAGAATGTCAAAACTGATGGATTCAAATCCTCCAGCAACGTGCCCACTTATAGGTCACTGGGGAAGAATCTCATATTTATGTGATCTGGATATGCTATGTAGGCATACCAATCAATGTCTTTTGCTTTTTGAAATATCACATTCCATTTTTTCCTTTGATTTCTTGTAACCATGGAGTAATCCTGTGCTATTCTGATTGTTTCTACTAGTAATTTAGATGTCTTCCTTTCTGCCTGCAAGATTTGTTCTTTCATCTAGTAGTTCTGAAATCTTGCTACGCAATTCTTCATGATTTCAACTTTGCTCTTCTTTCTGTCGGTGTTCTATGGATTCTCATAATCTAAACTTTGTCATACTTTCAACAGTTTTAGGCTACTTTTTCTGTATGATTTCTTTAAGCATGGCATTAAAGTTTTCTTTTTCATGGCATTTTTTCTAAAAAAAACTAATTTTTAGTTAATCTATTTGGATTCTATCTTCAAGTTCAGTATTCTTGATTTGTAGAGTCCTCATGTGTTCTTTCAATCTTGGTGGTGTTGAGTTTTTTTTTTTAATTCTGTTATTTTTACTTCTGTCTTTGAGTTTTTATGTTCCAATTCTGTTATTTTTAGACAATTATTGAAATGAAGATTTTCTGGTTTTTTTTCCTCCCAACTTCTTTAATCCCTGCTTGGACTTACTGATCTGTTCCTTAAGAACATTAGTATCTGTCCTTGTTTCCTTTTTTTTTTTTACTTACCTTGCCTTGTACTGCCAACCTCCTTCTTATTCTTCTTGAATCTTTTTATTCTTCTTGAACCTCCTTATTCTTTCTGGTGATCCCATCAACTCCCAGGAATTACATTATCATCTCTGTGCAAATGGTTTGCAGATTTATTTACCCAGCCTTAACGTCTTTCCTGACCTCTATTCTGACATATCCAACTTCCTATTTGGTATCTAGAACTAGATTCTCATAAGCATCTTCAACTCATCATGTCCAAAACTAAATTCATTATCTTTTTTCCCCAAACCCTCCCCTCTTCCTAATTTCTCTATTACTGTGAAAGGGACTACCATTCTCCCATTCACTCAGGTTTTGCAATCTAAGAAACATCCTTGACTTCTCTTTCTCTCACTCCCCCCATATCCAATCTGTTGCTAAGTTCCTTCAATTCTACCTTCAAATATTTCAATATCTCTCCCATATATGGTCCCTTTTCTACTCTGATGCAGACACAGCTCTAGTACTGGCCCTCTTTACTGCATATCAAGATTATTGTAATAGCTTTTTAGTTGGCACACCTACCTCAAGTCTCTCCCCATTCCAGTCCATTGAATTGCCAAAGTGATCTTCCTAACGTATGGATCTATCCATGTTACTCCACTGTTCAATGAACTGCAGTAGCTCCCTATTGCCTCCAGTATCAAATGGAAAATCCTCCTTCTTCTAAAGCCCTCTATAATCTGGTCCCTTCCCACCTTTCCAGTATTCTATTCTCCATGCATTCTAAGGTTCAATGACACTGGCTTCCCTGCTGTTCCAAGGAAACTATATCTCCCAACCCTATGCTACATAACTAGCTGCCCTCCCATCCTAGATTTCTCTCCCTTATCCCTCATCTCTGCTCTCTTCCCTTCTTGACTTCCTTCAAGTCTTAGCTAAAATCCCACCTTCTGCAAGAAGTCTTTCCTGATCTCCTTTGCTGCTACTTGCCTTCTGTCTGATGTTATCTCCAATTTGTCCTATGCATACCTTGTTTGTACATATCTCCCCCATATGAGCTCCTTTAGAAGAAGGACTATTTTTGTCTTTCTTTCTATTCCCAAAACTTAACACACTGCCTGGCACACAGCAAATACTTAGTAAATGCTTGCTGACATGATTTGCCTCAGTACATTTCTAAAGGTTCTATTCCTCATTCTTCCTCTAGTCTCCCTTTTATATGCTTTATATCAAGGACAATTGTCTTCAATCCTACTTCTTTTTCAACCCAAAAGTAGAATCTTGACCTGGAGCTTGTTACTCAAATTAATTTTCTTGATTTCTTTCAAATTTTGCCAAATTCTTCTTTCTCAAGTTTATGCTATTTACCTATATTACTTGCTTCTTATTATTTGATTTGTCTTTCTCTCTTCTCCTGATGCTTTTCCACATAACCTCCCACAGAAACATGAAATAGAAAATTTGGTGTGATGGAGAGAAATTGACCTTAAGAAAGCTCTCATGCCTCCATCATCCAAGGATTTCACTATTTGTCTTATAAAAAAATCACAATAATTCGACAATGGTATCATTCAAGGAACCAGATGCCAGTGGCAAATATACATATTTTTACTGAAATATCTATATTAGGATGATGTCCACATTGTTTATATATTTGTAAGGAAGTAAGCTCCTGTGAATGTTGTTCTGCCTGTGCAGTTATTTTGGTTTGTGAATAAATTCCCAGTAAAGAAGCTTTCTCAGTTCAAGTTCTCAATACTTGTTTTATTTGGTCTTCTTGACAATTTTTTTTCCAGACCTGAAAATTTTGGCCAGAATTAAGCTTGTTTTTGATACAACCAAAGGAGATTCTTCAAGCTCTTTTGAACACAAAACTTCATGAAAATCTCTCAGATAATAGGTCTCCAGTTTGGACATTTCCTAGTATTGTCATCATTTAAACTGGGTTTATTAAAGGAACAGACAACTTGGGCATGACTACAGGATTCATTCAGTTCAATCTGCTATGGTCCATGAGGATAGCCTCAGCATGATAAGGGTCCTTCCCAGCTCCTTGTCATTTTCATCACCATGGAGTTGGATCGCATGTAGCATGGGTATGCATTCAATACTTCTGTCTCAACATTTATTGACAGTAATTATAGCTTGGGTTTGTTGCCTAGCCCTAGCTAATGTTTTTAATGACCCCTGGAATAACAGCCCAAAGTTTAAACAGCATCATTCCAATGTTGTTGTATGTTTTAGAATTATGGAATGCCATAGTCTCAAAAGAATTAATTAAACTTGAGGACCACCCAAAAGGTAGTGGCAATATAATAATGGGTGTGAATAGAGTTCAACACAATACCAAAAAAGAAACGTGCAAGAGAATCTGGGTAAAAGAGATTATAAAGAGGGTCAGCAGAGTGTTGTATGACTAGAAAAGAAGGTGAGCTTGTCATGTGACAAGAGCAAGGAATCAACAGCCTGTGCATTCTTTTGATATTCACTGAATGTCCAAAAAACTAGAAAAAGACCCCCAACAATTTGAGTGGTTCCTATATAGAGGATGTATAGGAGGACAAAGATCACAGTTACACGAGAGGGAATGAATGGGATTCAGTCTGTATTATTGAAAGGATTTAATCACATGGATTAATTAATTTAGAGAATTAATTATAACTAAGAACATTTCCCTTTACTAGCAATGTGTTTGTTTTATTTTTGCAAGTAAAACTGGTCATCCCCCCCACTCAAAGAAGTAGCATGATATAGCAGAAAGTATATTGAATCTGGAGTTGGGAGAAATCTGGCATAGCAGACTGAGCCCTAGATCTGGAGTTAGAAAATCTTGGGTTCAAATCCTTCCTCAGACACTTATTAGCTATGTGAGCCTGGTCAAGTCACTTACCCTCTGTTTCTCTCAGTTTCTTCATCTATAAAATGGGGATAATAATAGCACGTACCTCACATGGTGGTTATCAGGATCAAGTGAGTTAACATGTAAAGCTGCTTTGCAAACCTTAAGGTGCTACATGAATACTAGCTATTTAATGGTGATGGTAAATCCAGCCTCAGACCAAACACTTGACACTTACTAGCTGTGTGACCCTGGGCAAGTCACTTAACCCCAATTGACAAAAAAAATAATGATGATAATAATAATTATAATAGTAACAATAATAAGTCATGGCTCTGACATTTACCAGATATATGATCTTGGGCAAGCATCTTAAACTAAGTCTCAGTTTTCTCATCTGTAGAATAGGGTAGTAATACTTGCAACATTTATATAGTAGGGCACAGAAGCTATTTTTTTCTGTGGGTAGAAAAAAATTCACAGCAGCAAATTATATGAACCCCTGGGATATGTAGGAAGCACATGAGTATAAAAGTAACAGTGTCATTTTTCTCCTCAACCTGGAGGAAAAATATAATGAAAGCCAGGGGATGCAGGCAGGAAGAATGCAGTATTTGATGGTGACCAAGCAAGACACATTTCTATTGAGGTACTAGAAAGATGGAATAGGAACTGGAACAGACCTTTAGAGACTGAGAATGATGTGTTAGAGGTGGCAGCTGCCTCTGCCCATCCCAGTCAGATGGAATGGTTTTGGCTCCCGAAGAGAGATGAGTCAGTCTCAAGGAGACTAATCCATGCCAAATTTCTCTCCAGGAGAAACATAAGGTGATCTTATGTATTCCTACTTCCTTCCTCTCCCCTCTTAACTTTATTTTCTCTTCTTTAAAGGTACAATTTAGAAGTATAACTATTTTTTTAAATACTGGCTAGATAAAATGATCAGTTGTAACTATTTTTGGTTTGTGTGTGCTCCGTTACTTTTGAAGAGGGAACTGCAAACAAAAAAGGACAATGGATGGCATTTTATGAAGAGAAAGAGATGCAGACAAAGATGGAGAGAGAAAGACAGAGAGACAGAATCAGACACAACACAGAGAGACAAGAACAGACAGGCAGAGAGAGACAGAAAAGAGACAGAGACAGGGAGACCAGGAGATATATGGAAAGACAGAGACAGACAAAAAAAGACTGCCGTTTAGTCACCTGTCAGTGTGCAAATGGAGTACTGCTGCTGTTATTGCTGATAATTTATGTATTTGCTATCTTGTTTCTTGCTAAATGTTCATTGTTTTAGGGTACTACTTTACATTGTCTATATAATATAAGATTGATCCATTGGCATATTTTCCTTAAGTGATTGCTTGAATACTGGCTTATAGACCAATATTGTGAAAATATGAATGTGACTCTTGAAAAGTGATATTCTATGGATGTTGATACCCACAAGGGATTATTGACTTTGGAATAGACATTATATTTATACACGGGAATATTGTAAAAGTCCTGAAGGACAGTAAAAGACTTGAGGAACTGTAGAATAAATTATATTGGGACAAATTCAGGAGAATATACACTAACAAGATGTTTTGTGAATTATCAGACCCAGTTGAGCATTTGAAAATTCCTGACAAAATCAGATACAGCACAGTATCTTGATTTGACTTGTAATCCTCCATCTTAAGTGGAATAATTCTATTTTTAAAATATCCAGAAACTAGTAGAAGGCCCCCAACAATTTTGGTGCTTCTCCTATAGAGGATCTATAAGATAGTAAGATTAATTTCACATTATTTATGTCAGAAATGAAAGGACTAGCCTAAACCTAGACCACGGGTTAGTTCCAGTAAGTCAGATTGATGGACTGTGAGAAGGGCCAAAGCTAAGTTCATGAAGGAGAAAGAGACAGCTCACCTTTACTTTAAGTAAGAGCTAGATCTCCTGATTTGCACAGAGAAGAAAGTCTCAAATAAGATGTCAAGTTACAGACAGATAGCAACTCAGCACTGGACCTTTGCCACCTGGAGAAGACTCCTCGGAGGTTGAAGGCAGGTCTATGATTAATCTATGTAGCAGCATAAAACAGGGACAGGATGAATTTTTTGATCAGAGTGTCAGAGCCCTCTGAGATTAAGTTAAATAAACACACACACACACACACACACACACACACACACACACAATCATAGGAGCAAATGGTAAAGACCTGGCAAAATACCCACTCTTAGAAATTTGCTGACCCATCTATCTCAGGAACATCTTCTTGGATTTTGTTTATGTAAATAGTATTTTATTTTTTCCCCAATTACATGTAAAGATAGTTTTCAACATTCATTGCTATGAGATTTTGAGTTTCAAATATTTCTCCCTCCCTTTCTCTTCTCCTCACTCCTCACTATAGCAAGCAATCTGATATAAGTTATACATATGTAATCATGTTAAACTTTTTTTCCACATTAGTCATTCTGTGAAAGAAGAAACAGAACAAAAGGAGATACACACACACAAACACACACACACAACCAAGAAAGTGAAAATAGTATGCCTCAATCTGCATTCAGACTCCAGAGCTCTTTCTCTGGATGTGAATAGCATTTTCCATCATGAGTCTTTTGGAAGTGTCTTGGATCATTCTATTACTGAGAAGAGCTAAGTCTGTCATAGCTGATCATCGTACAATGTTGCTGTTACTGTGTACAACGTTCTCCTGGTTCTGCTCACTTCACTCAGCATCAGACCATACAAGTCTTTCCAGGTTTTTCTGAAGTCTGACTGTTCATCATTTCTTATAGCACAATGGTATTCTATTACAATCATATAACACAACTTGTTTAACCATTCCCCACTTGACGGTCATTGCCTCAATTACCAATTATTGGCCCCCCACAAGAAAAAGCTGCTATAAATATTTTTGTACATGTGGATCCTTGTCCCTTTTTTATGATCTCTTTGGTATATAGTCCTAGAAGTGCTATTGCTGAGTCAAAGGGTATGCGCAGTCTTCTTGTGTATGGCTCCTAAGCAGGGGAACTGCTCTGAAAACATGACGGAGAGAAACATTATGCCCAGAAAAGTGATGGAACAAGGAAATGAAGGTCACTGTAGTCTGACACATGAACTTCACCACTAGGAGAAATCCAGGAAAACAGGTGTACCTTCTGTTAAACTTTAAAGAAGATGGTCTCATGTAGGATACATGTACTTGTGAAGAGAATGTTATTCTGGTGGCAGAGAAGCTGAGGGTTACAGAATGAGGTTTAAGAAAAGAAGATGGGGCCAGTGAAGAATGACACTCCATCCCTGCATGGGGATCACTGAGCATGACTTAACTGACTTTATCAGCAACTTTTTATGTGACTTTTCAATCTGGAGTCAT
Source organism: Vombatus ursinus (assembly GCF_900497805.2). NCBI lineage: Eukaryota > Metazoa > Chordata > Mammalia > Diprotodontia > Vombatidae > Vombatus > Vombatus ursinus. The sequence continues at coordinate 10,000,349 of NW_020954587.1, read as the reverse complement.
GGAACCTAATTGAAGTGAGGGTGAAGATTGAAGACATATACTGCATGACGATCCTGGTGACTGGGCCACAAAATATTCTAGTCATTTTATGAGAATCACTTGAAGAGTATGGTTTTATAGCCTCCAAAAGGATTTGCCTTGGAGAATTGAGTTGCAAAAATTAACCATACTCGGAGTAACCTTGAAATATCCTAAAAAAAGTTGCTGGGGTCAATACGGGAATGTACACTTTGTTTCTGGTGTGTTTGTACCAATAGAATGGTAGTTTCAATTGAAGCTAATTCCAATCTATTCTATGTATTAATAGAATACTGCAAACTACAATCTAGGACTCAATACCTGCACGTTTTGACCATCCATGTGACTTATATAGAGCCACATGGGAAAAGAGAGTCAAGCAATAACAGTGAAAAAGACTTGGGCTTTCTAACTTCTAAAATGTATTTAATTTCTAAAATGTATTCTATAAATTTGACTTTGGAGATTCCCCAGTACTAGAATAAAGAAAAGGGTACATGAAGTAGAAGCTCAGCAAAAGGTCAGATGTTCTCATTACAAGAATGAGAGGTAGGATGTGCCTTGAAGAACATCTCATAAGATCCAATTACTAAGCCCTGTCAGGAATTTGTATTTCAAATCTATTATTCTCTCTCAGAGCTTCTTTGTTTTGTTGCTCAGTTGTTTCAGTCATGTCTGACTCTGTGACATTTGGGGTTTTCTTGGAGTAGTTTGCCATTTCCTTCTCCAGTTTATTTTACAGATGAGGAAACTGAGGCAAACAAGGTTAAATGATTTGCCCAGCTAATGTCTGAGGCCAGCTTTGAACTCAGCCTTCCTGACTCCAGGACTGCACTACCTAGATCAGAGCTTCTACTTTTTTGCTATCCTCCATCATGAATTCACCTTTTAAGAACAATCTAGGAAAATTCCTTTGTTTTTGATGGTTCATTTCTAATACTATCTCAAGAACCTGTTGGTTGATGGTATCATCAGAGTTGAACAGTCCATGTATATTACCTTTAGTGGAAGCAAAGAATGGAAAGATATGTGCAGATGATTGAACTTTGAACAAAAGAACCAAAATGAACACCAAGAGATTAAGATGCTCTGGAATGCCTTCTAGGAATCCAGTGATTCTCAGCATTGGATTTATGCAGTGGCTATTACTAAATAAAGAAGATAAGGAGAATTTGCCAGGTGGATTGCGTGTCCCAAGGTATCTTGGGGGACCCTGCTATTTTTCAAAGACTAATGGAGAAAGTAGTTGGATCCATGAACTACCTGCTAGTATTGGTTTACTTTGATGACATTATTGTCTTTGGGAGGACTCTGAAAGATGATGTGGAATTCCTGCGTTCTTTTAACATTGTTGTCTCTTGCTTATATCTTGCTAAATTTTCCTCAATTTCAGTATTTTTGTACTCCATTTCTATTATTCTCTCAGAACTTCATTGAGATTCTCCATCATGTATTCAATTTTCTCCCATTCTGCTGATTATGGGTTTTAATTCTGTGTTTAAACTTCTGATTTCTGGCCCAGATTTATTCCTGATTTCTTCTTTTAAGAATTTTATTTCTCTTTTCAACCATTCTGGAGTTTCTTGCTGCTGTTTCATTATCTCTGGGGAATCCAAGACATCCTTAATTTCACTGGCTAATTTTGGTTCATTTTCCTTCATATTATAATACTTGTTTACTAGGCAGTGTTTTCTTTTTTCTCTTTATTAATTTATTCTTCTGTTTTTATGATCCTTTCTATTAATCTTCTTATGTGCCATATTTATATTCAAGTTTTCTCCCTTTAATTTTCAGTCTTTCAACCTTTTTCTTGTGTTTCCTGTCACTTGCCCCTAGGTTCTCTCATTTCTTTATGATCCTCCTTCTTTCTATTCTTAGACAGATTTCTCAAGATTATTCTGCTAAGTATCCTGACTCTACTAAATTTGAAGAATATGTGGGCTAGATGGCCCAGGTCTTTGCTCTGAGTGACCAACCCACCTCTGTAAGGAGAAGACTGATCCTAGTTGAATTTCTAGTTCTTTTTCCCCTTAAGCATCGCTAATCAGTAGCTCTCACTGTAGCCTTCGTTGTCTATCCAGCCTATGTCTATCCCTCCCCTCCATCCAAGTCATTATGTGTATGTGTGTGTGTGTGTGTGTGTGTGTGTGTGTGTGTGTGTGTGTGTGT
>NW_020954587.1:9877383-9998152 GCF_900497805.2 Vombatus ursinus | reverse complement strand
TGTGTGTGTGTGTGTGTGTGTGTGTGTGTGTGTGTGTGTGTGTGTATGTCTGGGCAGAATCAATGTTGGTTGACTCTTGTAGGGTTTTTATTTATTGGGGGAATTTAGGTTGAGAAATTCCTAGAAGTCAGAGGGGAGATGTAACCCTGAACCCTGCATTACAAGCTTGGGAATTTGCTTTCAGTCACTCTATCAGACACACTGAGTGGGTATGATGAGAGCACTGTGTAGAATCTCTAAAGTATTAAAATTCCCCGGTGTTATTTTGTGAAGTTTTAGCTTATATTGTGGTTCTGTCTTCTTACTTTGTAGATTAAGCTATAATTATATCTGCCATATAATGTTATTTTCTGAAGTTCTGGATTTGCTGAGTTCTATCAAGTAGCCAAAGGTTAATGGGGTTGCCTTGATTTCTGAGTATCCCTAAATAATGCTATAGCAATACAACAACCACTACCCTGAGACAAATTTAAAAAAAATTTTAAAGAAAACCCATACTCTACCATCTTGCCAGTCACTTGATCTTTGAGCTTTGCTTTGGACATGACATCTTAATTTTTTCCATACAAGATTCTGACTGATTTAACAAAATATTTTTAAAAGGAGTGTAAGCATAAATCACAGTTTCCATAGGAAAACACCTCTGTAGTAAAGCAACTTATGGAACAAATTTATAGTACCACATTACCCATTAATCTCAATTCTCAATGAGCATTTCCCCCTGTGAAATGGAACTCAAAGCTATATATTTTGGGAATTCAATTTGGAGAACACATATAAATAAACTAACGTGGTTTTTCCAAGTTTTTTTTTTATTTCTAAAACTTCAGATGTATTGGTCACAAATTTCAATGAATTTCATCTTGTCACCATGACCTGTGTCAACTTCCCTCAGAATAAAACAAAAAGGCTAAACAAACTTATAAAAGCAAACTGACCTATGCTCAGAGGGGAAAAAAGTCTTACATTAATTAATAGCATATAAAGGAAATGTGTGTTAAATAATAAGGCATAAAAGAAATGTGTGTAATCAAGACTACTAAGCACAGGTGAACTTAAGATAATAGCAATAGAATAAGGTTTTGAATATTTACAATTTATTCCAAATTCATGCTCTAAGAATTAAACTCAATTCAGGGCTTTTAGTAACTCAACTTTGTTTGCTCTGGGCAAAATACAACTTCCTGTTTTGAAGAAAAACTGTTAGTAGACTAATAAATAGGCTCATGAAACCTCCTTGGGAATCACTCATGTCATACCAACACAGCATTTAAACAATTTTAAATGTAAATTAAAACAGTATGGATTGAGTTTCAATTGAAACACCCACAACTTAACCAAGTGCAAAGAAGAAAACAAACATATTGTATTTGGCGCGCTTCTAGAACTTTCAGAAAATTATTCAAACCATTTGAGGCACACAGATCTTGGTCAATTGCCATCATCCCTTGTCAGAATAGGTTTTCTAGCCTCAGCTAACACAACATTCTTTTTTTTTTTAATGACACAATGAGCATCAGTCTTGCTTCTTACCATCCATGAAGACAAAATATTCAAGTTATATTCCACTCCCTTTAATTCAGACTACATTTGAGATGGGAGTAAGTCCCTCTGAATTAGTGAAGATTGGCCTCTAATATATTCAGGAAGAAAAATGCATTCCTTCTTGCCACCCCTTTCAAGCACACATTTTAAATCAGAACTAACTTCCAAAGCGTTGTGTTTCCAATAGAAGGATTGTTGGGTCACCTTTTAATGAACAGGCAAGTGTATATATTTGCATATGCACAACTTAATGTGCTTAATTTTTGCAAGAAGAATTTGATTTTCTAAGTGAGGTGAAATAGAGCTTCTCCCAGCTCCCATCTTGTTAGGACTTATTTCCTGTCAGGCTTTATAATCCAGCTAACAAAAAAGACTGAGGTCCATTGTGCAGCTGTGAATGTCAGTCTAGCCCAGCTTGAATCATCTTACATTTCAAATAAATGAAGTGCAAATTGTTGAGGACTTACTGTATTAAGTGTAGCCATCATATTGATTTGATTTTTAACAATCCAGATTTCAAAAACAAGCTAGAGTCTCCTAGTTGCTGTCTACTCCCCCTAGGTGTATGGTTTTCCACTCAGTTGTATTAATAGGGAGTTATATAAAGATCTTCTTAGAAATGAAAAAAAGAACTCTCTAACAATATTTTCAAAAGCATGCTGTGGACTTGGAGATCTCTCCACAAGTTTTGATCAAATAACTGATAGAATTATATAAAATTGTAAGAAGGGACCCAAGATACTCTCACTCTTCTTTTGCCTTCTAAGTAGACTATTATTAATGAATTAATTTAGGGTGCCTACCTAAATGGAAAAAAAAAGATTTCACACCGATTTTCATAACTAGCTCTAGTATTTCAAATTCTTTAAAATTAGAATCATGGGATTGTAGACTGAAAACAAAGAGAGAACTTTAGAGATTATCAGATTTAATACTTTAATTTTATTTTATTTATTTTATTATTAAGAAACTGAGATATAAAGGACTGCAATGACACATCTAGGTCATATGGGTAACAAGTAATAGAACCCAAACCCTCTGATTACAAATCTAGCTCTCTTTATATTATATTTTTCTTATGATAAATAGTTAATTCTATAATCATCAGGAAATGCATTAATGGGATCCATTAATTAACAATTCAGGTCATAATATACATTCATAGAATAGTTTGTTAAGATCCTACTTTTTATGATTCTCTTTTTAGAGTTTTTTTTTGGTTACTGTTGTTATTTTTCAAATAACAAGTATTTTTAAAATTAATCTTTCCCTCTCATTACTCTTCTTCACTACTGAGAATTTTTTTTTAAAAAAATCTTTCAATTCATATCTATAGAGCCTGGGAAAACAACCCCCCACGTTAGCCATATCCAAAAATGCATGTCTCTTTCTACATTTTAAGTTCATCCCTTCTCTGCCATGAAGTGAGTGGCATATTTCATCTTTATTCTTTTGAGTTCACAGCCTATCATTTTGTGATACATTTGTGAAATCTTTCAAAATTGTTTTTTCCTATTGTGTAATCATTGCTCCCAGAATTTGCTTATGATGTGACTTTTTATATTAAAATCATTTATCTTATCTTGGTGTATATGGTATGAGGTACTGGTCTAACCCTAATTTCTACCAGACTCTTGTCCAGTTGTTTGAGCACTATTTTTGTCAAATAGTGAGTCTTTCCTCCAATAACTAGGTTCTTTGGTTTATTGAAAACTGTGCTACTATGTTAGTTTTCTTCTGTATGTTGTGTATTTAATCTATTATATTGATCTACCTCTTTTAAAAATGCCAAATCTTTTTAATGAATACTGATTTGTTGTACAGTTTGAGATCTGGTACTAATAAACCCCTTTGCTTTTCACTTTTTTCACCATTACCCTTGAGGTTCTTGACTTATTTTTCCCCTCCATATGAATTCCATTATTATTTTTCTAGCTCTCTAATATATTATGTTGGGAGTTCAATTGGGATAGCACTGAAAAAAAAATAAATTGATTCAAGTTACTGTTCTTCTATCTGGTGGATTTTCAAATAAACTGGCTGGAAATCTGGATCAGTTGATCAGTAGAGTTTCTCTGAGCATGTAGCCAGTGCACCAGTGATAGAGGAGAAGAAAGTCATTTCTGAAGAGATTCTTTCTTTACAAAGGTCAATTTATATATTTGTTGTTGTTGTTGTTGAGTCATTTAGCTGTGTCCAACTTTTTGTGACCCCATGGACCATAACACATCAGGCTCTTCCATTCTTCAGTATTTCTCAAAGTCTGCACAAGTTTATGTTTGTTGTTTCCATAACACTATCCTCTGATGTCCTCTTCTCTTTTTGCCTTCAATCTTTCCCAACATCAGGGTCTTTTCCAATGAATTCCATCTTACGTGTCCAAAGTATTTAAGCATCAGCTTCAGTATTTGACCTTCTAGTAAATAGCCTGAATTAATGTTTTTAAGTATTTATTGATTTGATATCCTTGCTGTCTAAGGGATGCTCAAAGCATCTCCAGCACCACAATTCAAAAGTGTCTATTCTGCACCACTTTGCTTTTTGTATAGTTCAGCTCTCATAGCTGTACATTGCTACTGGAAAAACCAAATATAAACATTGCTAACAGTGAAGCAATATATACAAGTTAATGTTAATTACATGTACCATTTACTGTAGCACTTGTCATTAGGCAATAGAAAAACAAACATCTTATATTCTTAACTAGTTATTCATTTTCATCAGTTGTTTAGATAGCTAAAAATAAAAATTAATTTCTCTCTCATTAAAAGAGCTCATAAAATTCTCTGACCATTTTCCATCACATATTTGTATGAGCAAGTATTTTCACTTTGTTCTTGTTTTAAATCAAAATATAGAAATAAATCCAATTCAGAACCAGATTTAAGACCTATGTTTGTCTAGTTTTGAGCCAAATGTTGCAATCCTTATTTCAAATTAAAAGGCCAACACTGAAATTAATTTTATGTATGACTATTATATTATGTAAAACATCTTGCAAGTTGTAACTTATTTCATTTAAAATGTTATTTATATTCAACAAAATTTGAAAAAATTCATATAAATTCTTGTAGATGATGGAATACTTTTTTATTATTGGATTGCTTCATTTAATTCTTAAAGAATGTCCCTCATAAAATTTTGTAATTATTTTATAATTACAGTTTTACAATTTATATTTAGTCTCCATGATCACAGATAGAATGTAATTTTATATTTTATAACTATAATTACATAACTTTTAATTTGGAGCTTTTGTGGGTAAAAGTTATCATTATAGCTATTACATGCCCTTAATGAATAAATATATAATTATATTATGAGTGGTATATTAAATTACCCTTGGGGTTCACAACACATTGTTTTTGTCGAAAAGGGTTTACAGAACCAAAAAAAACTGAGGAAGCACTGTTCATGATGTTGCTCCTACTAAACTCCACTGGCAAATTTTCAGATGTTTTCTAGGGCAGTGATATCAAACTCAAATAGAAATAAATTAACCTCAAAGGAAATATGAAGGAAGACACTATCTGCATCCAGGGAAATAACTGATCGACAGAAGTATGTATGAAATGGTTTTATGTATACATACATATTTATGTGTAACAGTAGCCATCTCTAGGGCAGGGGGGAGGGAGGAGAAAAAAATGAAAAAATTACATGATAACTTTATTCTATATTTAAAAGGAATAGCAAGTTGTATGTAATAGATTTGCAATTTCATGTACAGTCATCTTTTTTTTATTCTAATATGTTATGGAAATGCTTGTTTTATTTCTTAAGTTCAGAATAGAATAAATAAAAATTTTTAAAAAGAAATTATCTCTGCCTGTTTCATATTGACTAGAAAACTACAAATTAACATTATCTATGTTACATTATATTTTATTCATTTTGTTAAATATTCCCCAATTATATTTTAATCCAGTTCAACAGCACTCAGCTATAAGTTTGACACTTCTGTGCTAGGAGACCTTTCACCACTTAAACGACCTTAGAAGGCTATTACTGGGCAATCTTATTCTCAAGGATATAAGAAGTGTGGTATATGTTGTACTAGAGGAGGAAAAAGAAATCTAGTAAAGGTAAAACAAAAACAGAAAGAGAGGGAGAAAAAAAAAGCCAAGTAATTAAATGGCCCCTTGAAGGATTAATATGGAGGAGTATGAAGATAAGGAATTTCAGACTTCACTGCCCTCCTGTGGAAAAACAAAGTTCTGAACCATAACAATCTGGCCCTTACAGTGAATAGTGCTAAATCACATCCCACCTCCCCGTGTAAGGTGGTGATGCTGAACAAGCACCATGAACATCAGGATCACAGTAGAGAAGATGACAATTCTGTCAAAGTCACCAGTTTTCTTAATCAGTTAGGGACATCTACAATGAGGTATCTAACAGACCATTATCCATATGCATGCCACCTGTCCAGTTGCTAGGTTCAAGACAAAGAATTACCCTCTACCAATACCTACTTATTCAATGTTCCCTGGTCCATCAGCCAGGACCTCCCCATTGGAGTTGCTTAAGAGGAAGCTGGGGAAGAACACTAAACATTTTCTTCTTTAAAGGTCTTTGCTGGGGGACTTCCTCCTTTTGAAGGGGCTTGGTACTTATATAGAAGCAGTAGAAAGCAAAGCACTTTCAAATTCCCCTTCCTTGCCCCCATAGCAAAGTATCTCCCAATAATTTCATCTCTTGGTCTCCTAAGCCTTCTCTGGGAAGGAGCTGTCACTTAACCACTGAGTACTGTACCAGCAAAACTCTGCAGTGGTTATGTCACTTCCAGTCTGTAATAAGCAGATGGATCTGTCTCCACCATGGTCCATGCTACTGACTCCTTTGTTGCCTTACTGCTCCCTTGTGCCAGTAGCACTGTCCCCCTACGTGAGAGCTTGGTCATTGTGTGGGCTGTGCCTATTCCTTCTGCAAGGGCTCAGTACCACTGTGAGTGCTGGTATATTTCTTGGAGTTGCCCCTTTGCTGTGGTCAAGCACTGTTTACTGCCCCTCAGTTCACTAGGAATCTAAATATTATCTTTGCCCCCTCTAACAGGAAAAAATGTTGTTTTGGAGTCTGCCACTGGGGTACCTACTGCTGGTGCCCACAGGCCAAGACAACATTGACTCTGGCTGATCTCCAATATTGATGAGGTCAGTAGTGACAGCAATTGATAGCTTGAACAGGGAAATAACAAATACAAGAAATGGGGTATAAAAATTTATCCTGCCCTATAGGAAAATAGAAGGGGAAGGGGGGAGAGATAGAAGGGAGGGCAGATTAGGGGAAGGGGTATTCAGAATGCATGCCATCTTGGGGTAGGGGTAGGGGTGAGATGGGGAGAAAATTTGGAACTCAAAACCTCGTGGAGGTGAATGTTGAAAACTAAAAATAAATAAATTTAAAAAAATAACCACAAATGAAAAACCAAACAAACAATGGATAGCTTGAGGAACTCCAAAGGATTCTAGCCAGCCAGGCCAGTGCCTAGGCTCCTCTTGTTTTTGGTCATCTTCTGTGATGCAGAAGTTCTTTTTGCCACTAGTCAATTCCAACTGAGAGACTCAAAGTTTTTATTATATACTAGGCACTGTGCAATGCACTGTGGAAGTCTCCAATTCTTCCAGGGTAGCAGAGGGTGCCATAGGGACCTCATCAGGGCTGACTCATCCAGCATCCTTCACAATGTGAGAAACAGACAGACTGAGATGGGGGAGAGAGAGACAGAGAGAGACAGAGAGAGAGAGAGAGAGAGAGAGAGAGAGAGAGAGATGAGAGATCACAGTTTCACAATTAGAATGGAAGCTGTTTCTTCATGGGTTCACCCTGTCTTCAGCATATCAATTGGGCTTTCATTTGGCTCTTACATCATATTCCCAATTTTGGAAAGGACTCTGATATCCTAGCAAGGCTAAAGCATTGCCCTTTAAAATGCCTCCCCTAGTGCCCTGCACTGTATAAAGTCCACCTGGTAAAATTCTTAATGTCCTCCTAAATGATGATAATAGCTAAAAGCTAGTATTTGTATAGCACTTTGAAGTTGGAAAAATATCTTACCTACATGATCTCATTTGATTTCACAACAACCCTTTCTGTGAGCATTCAGCAACTAAAGACAAGATGTGAATTACTCTGGGTGTTTTTTTAAAAAAACCATAAACTGAAGATGATAAGTGTTCTAAACTATCATTTGTAGAATTTTCATTACCTTATATTTGGGCATGATTGTGATCTCCTGATCAACCAGCTGTACTAGGCCTTCCTTCTATTCTGGAAAGGAATTTGGACTCAAGCAAGAAAAGTTACTAAGTTGTTCAAATCCTTTGACCCAAAGATCACAGTACTAGACTTACATCCCATGAAGGTTAATGATAGAAAGAAAAGACCCATATGTACAAAAATGTTCATAGCAACTTTATTTGTAGAAACAAATATTTGCTAACAAACTGTGTGTCTGATGATTGGGTACTAGCTGAAGAAATCATAACATATACTATGATTTATGAATGTAATGAAATATGAAAAATTCAGAGAAACATGGGAAGATTTGATGAATTGATGCAGACTCAAAAGAACCCCATACATAGTATCTGTATAACTATGTAAATAACGACATTGCTAAAAAAAATTCAGGGCAAATACAAAGGATAATGTTGATACCCATTTGCCTCAGGGACATGAAGAAAAGTATGACAAGACTTGAAATTCTACAGGTCAGAATGGAGCCTTGGATTCTTATTGTGAGGGTGAGCACTGTAAGTCTGGGAGAGAGGATAGCAATGAATAGCTTAATATACGGAACACTAGAGCTTTCTTTCCCTAGCTGGGGGGATGAACTGATTAAGATGAGAACCTTATGGTTTTGTTTTTATTAATAACTTTCATAAACTTCTAAATAATGGAGACTGAAGAACCATGTAATCTGGGACCGTGTATTCCCAGGTTAATGGAGGCATTGGTGATCCAGATGCAAGAGGTTTAGAGCAGTGTTTCTTAAACTGTGGATTGCAATCCCATATGGGTCTGTGAAAAATTTGGCAACAGTAAAAGGTTTCTGAACTCACAACGATCAAAAATTAATTCAAAATCAAACTTATAAAGAATCTAAGGTGTTTCTGGCAGTGCTTGCCTGTGTTGCATCACATAACTTCACTGCAGCCTTGGTTCTGAACACAAAGCATGTGCACTTTGCACTGTGTATGCCCTCAGGACAATGAATGCTGCTGAAATGTGAAAATGTGTCATGAGTAGAAAAGGTTTAAGAAGCCCTGGTTTAGAGTGCACACACCTTGGCACAACTTTAGCCTCTGGAGTGGACCGTCCAGTAGGAGGAGGAAGAAAGTGTCATCTGGGAAGAGTGATGACTCCCCTCCATTCCCAGAGATCTGGTTGAAATTCCCATGACAGGAGGGGAAAAAAGAGAGTGAGCTCCTATTCCTTTTGTTTTTACTTTCAACTAAACCTCCAAATCTTGCCAGATAAAGATATCCGCTGGTTATATTATCAAAGTTAAAATGCATATCCTTCCTTCCTTCCTGGCAAACTTCAAAAGTTTGAAGAGATATGTGATGAAATCACACTATTACACAACACAATTTTGTTTTCAGATAATTGTGTGTGTGTGTGTGTGTGTAGGGAGAAGGCAGTGTTTGGGAGGTATCTGTTATATCAAAGCAAAATATAGGTTAAAAAAAAAACCCTATCCTTACTTCCTGGCTCCAACTCAACAACTAAATCCTATAGTAATATTACCTTTTTTTTTTAAACCTTTTTTTTTTAACCATTTTTACTAATATTTCCTTAAGAGTCCTAAACACATTCTTTTATCTCTGAACATCAGCAAATAATCAACCATGATTTACTATGGGCTTACTATGTTCCAGGCACATGGGAAGACTTGATGAATTGATGCAGAGTCAAAAGAACTCTATACACAGTATCTACAAAACTATGTAAATAATGATGTTGCCAAAGATACAAAGGCAAAAGCAAAATAGGCCCTGCTCTAGACGAGCTCACATTCTATCAGGGAAAAGATATATACATATATATTTATATTTACATAAATACATTCATATATACATACACATATATTCCCTTATGCATATAACATACATAAGATAAATACATAATTTTAGGGAGTGCAAGTAGTTGGTAGATAAGGAAAGGTTATATATATGTGGGGTCCAAAATAGTCTAATCTACAATAAAAGAAGCTAAGGCAGAGGTCTAAGCCCATAGCACTTTATTAAAGGGTCCATGTTCTCCTCTAATGAAATGGACCTCAGATCTTCCTCAAAATCTATGATGTCCCACTCCTCCAGGGCCTTACTTTTATAATTTTGACAGATCTGTCTTAACCTAGGAGGTTCTACCAAGCTGACAAGCAGACCCATGGACTGGGCTGATAAACAGATGATAAAACATCTATGTGGGCCAATGGGCCAGTAGACAGGCAGGCCACAGACTAGCAAACAGTCACTTGTTGGCCAAGGCCATCTCCCTATATTAGGTAATAGAGGGATGATGAGGGACAAAGGGGCAACAAAAATAGCTGGGGGACTTTCCACGTCATTGACTCACCTCTGTCACACTGGGCTTAGTCACCATACCAAGACAAAAACAAGGGTGGAGGTCCTCTAATTAGCTTCTTATGATTAAGGAAGTGAATTTACAATTTGTAGTTCACAGCTCTGGGACTTAATATACAGAACTTAAAATAACTATCCCTATGGAATAAAACCAACCTGATTAATACTGATTGGAATAAAATAGGAGTCTAATTAATCATCTATCATACAAGAAGAGGCACTTGAGCTAAATTTTGAAGGAAACTAGGGATTTTAAGAGAAGGAGATGAAGAGATAGTGCATTACAGGAATGGAGTAGGAGCAGCCTTTGCAAAAGCACAATCTAGAGATTAAATGCTGTATACAATTAAATGTTGTGTGCAAGCACACCTGTTTCACTGAACTGTGGAGGTTGTGAATGAGAATAATATGTAATATGTCTGGAAAGGTAGCCTATGTTTGTGAAGGTCTTTAAATGCCAAACAGAAGAGTTTGCACTTTATCCTGGAGGCATCAGGGAATTTCTTGAGCAAAAGGTATAATATGGTTAGACCTTTGCCTCAGGATTACTGCTTTTGCAGCTAAGAGAGAATGGGTTGGAAAGGGGAACTGCTTGAAACAGAAAGCCCAAATAGAAGGCTATGACATTTGGAGCACACCCTTCAAAATGCTGATGACCCCTCTGGAGAAATGGGTTGGTGAGAATTGGAAGAGAAAGCTGAGAGCTACAAGTGCTCCCAACTTCATCGTCTTCTAGTTTTCAGTGGCCAGATAGAGAGTAACAATGCCTCCAGAAAAGAAAGAAGACAGATCATAGAAGTGGGACAGAAGGATGAGTGTTACCTTATCTTCTCCACAGGGCTGAGACTCAATCTGACCTAGAGAAAATGGCAGCTGTGGTAGACTAATGGGTAGGAGGATGAAGCTGACCAATCTCTTCTCCCTAAGACTATTGGTGTCTGGTTGTGATGGACAGCTGATAGGTAGAAACAGAAGGTATTCAGTAAAATGAGCCAGGTCAATCAGAACTCTATGCTTCCCCCTTAGCTATGTGCTAGGAAATTATTTGTAATCTTATAAAAGTGAATGTTGAAAACTATATTTTTATTTATTTTTAAATAAATGAGGGGCAGCTAGGTGGCTCAGTGGATAGAGCACTGGCCTTGGATTCAGAAGGACCTGAGTTCAAATCTAATCTCAGACACATAACACTTAATAGTCACTTAACTCCATTGCCTAGCCTAAATAAATAAATAAATGAATATATCTATCTATCTATATGTATATATATATATATGTATGTATATATATAAACTATTTATTGGAAAAATAAAATACTATTAAGTGGGGGAAAGAAGGATCTGTAGAAATGTCTATTTCTATTACTATGTCTCATATCTCTTTCTGTTTACCTGAGCAATAGGAAAGAAGAGTAAAAAGAACCGACTAATTTCCACTTCTGGCTGCAAGCACTAATGTAGCCAGCATCAGGGAACAAGTACCTTTAAAAACTTCATTGCATTATTGTGCTAATTAAACTGTGTGCAATGGAAAACTGCCACTTGGTAAGTACTAAGCAAACCTTAATCTTTGATAAATTTTGTGTAATGTCCCTTATCTGTTGTATCTCAATAATTTTATTCATATTCGGGGACAATCTTGTTTTCCATATATGGAAACCATACATGTGGGAATGCATAAGATTGTATTACGTTGACTGTTGTGAGACTCTTTCTCGTATGATACAAGAGAAGCAAGTGAAATCACAATGCTCTTACTTCCCTGAGATCTGAGAGAACTGTTCTAAAATGGAGATAAGGACAATAAGTTCAAAACATACCCCAGATGATTTCCCAAGGATGGTGACTTTTTCAAATGGGGAGGAGGGAAGAATAGAATGGGGACTGGTGCATACATCAATGTACTTGGTTTATAGAAATGCCCCCACAAAGGAGACAGACTGGAGACTGCTTCTGGGAGATTTGTGATGGATGGCATATAATGGAAGTACCTTGGTGAGATGTGCTGCTCTGCTAACCATGCGATAAGTGATACCTTTTTTGATTGGCTGCATAGTTGGAACTGGGAGTTGCTTCAAAAAGTCACTAGAAACCAAAATGTCAGCCATTTTTTCTGTCAGTTTCACTCTTTAACTGATTCCTTCGCTCTTGGTGTCTGGTGAGAGACAGACAATACTGTAAAGGGAGAGGGCTTCAGCCTTCTTCCCACTAAGGCCAAGATGTGGCCTGTGAATACAGTACTGCATTCTTTGCCTTCATTTGGTCTTTCATTTTAGGAGAAAGCAGTAGAAACTAAAACCTTGTAAGTGTTGAAAGTTAAGGAGAGTGATTACCCAAATCTGGAAATTACCATGACAGGTTTTGTAGCCAACCCACTGTCAATACCACAAGGAGCAAGAAGTGACAGTCGGGGATGAAATTTGTAACCCAGCCCACTAATTACTGTGATTAAAACTCCTCAGTAGGTTGTGCCAAATCTAGGCATTAACTTGGTGGAACTAATGCTATGCAAGGTTTGAGCTGAGTTTGAGCTCAGTCTCCTAGAGGCCAAGGTGGTGTGGAGGAGAGTGTGTCCCTGAGGTGTTGGAGGAAGGGGAATTTTTGTACTTTTGTCCTTGTCATATCTTTGAAATAAATATCACATTTGTAAAAGCTAATTAATGTTAAGTGGTTAACTAAGGTAGCTGATGGTACAGTGGCTAAAGCACTGGCCTTGGAAGCAGGAAGAATCATCTTTATGAGTTCAAATCTGGCATCTTCATGAGTTCACATCTGGCACTTATTAGCTTTGTGAACCTAGGTAAGTCACTTACCCGTTTGCCACCATCTATAAAATGAACTGGAGAAGGAAATGGCAAACCACTCCAGTATCTTTGCCAAGAAAACCCCAAAATGGGGTCACGGAGAGTCAGACACAACTGAAACAACCCAACAACAACAAGGTCTCTTGACGCTGACCACATGAGAATACAGAGAACACAATGGTTGGGTTAGGGCTTGAGCTGATGACATTAGAGAAGAGATATCCTAAACCTTTCAGAGCACCCTTACAACTCTGAGGAGGGAATGTAGCAGTCTGAGCCAGAATGCATGTGATACACATAGTTTCCTTTCTCTCAGGATGATGTCCCAGTCCAAGAATCTGTAGTTTAGGAGCTTTTGGGAGAAAGGCTTTTTCTTAAAGGAACAGAAGGAATATTTTTCCCTCCAGACCAAGCTGGGGGAGTCAGGGTGTCTGAGGTAGGAGTGTGAACCAAGAGAGTGAATGCGATGTTTCTATAACCTTTCAAAAGAATCCCATTCCATGCTAGACACATTTAGTGAACTCATGTAAAGAAAATGCAAAGGCAGCTTGAAGCTCACCTTGAGAATTAGTTTTTGAAAAATAATCTTCATTTTTCTACTTCCTTCTCTCCTGTTATTGAAATGTGTTCTTTTATTATTTTTAAAAGGTTATTTTCATTCTCTCTTGTGGCTGGGATTTTTAGAGACAGTTTGGAGTTGTGAGCTAATTCTCAGTTCAGTTTTATTGATGTTGGCTAGTGGAAATTTTAACTCCACTTTTCTTGTCCTTGTGTTTCCATTGTATAATTTTTAATGTCTATGTGCTTATTCACTCAGGGATAATTTGACACCCTATAATCGATCAATCTACTGCTATTATGGATTTATGCAAAATATTTTCCTGATGCCATTAACTCATGCACTATGTTGATTAGTCATCAAGTTGATGATGTGGCTATGAGCAAGATGAAGTAAGTGTTTTGATGTACTCCATGCTATTTGTAAAATTATTTGCTATTTGTAGGTACATGAAAAAGTTGACACTATTTTTATATACTTGTATTTATTTTTGTTTCAGTAACTTTAGTTTGCATATTTGCTCATTGTTTTATTCATCATGTATTAATTGCATATTGATTATTGTGTCATTGTGCTCTATAACATTGTATGCTCATTTTTAACACAATATTGTGGTTTGATTAATGCTGCTAATGTGGGTCAATCTAATGAAGGGCAAAATTTGCTTGAAAGAGAGATGTCACTGGACGACGATAGGAATCCTCTTCAGAAAGGAACCATGTTTCTCAATCTATATGAACTGATACAAAGTGAAGTAGACAGAACCAGAAGATCGTTGTACAAAGTTACAATACTGTAACAATGATCAATTGTGGAAGACTTAGGTACTCTGATCAATACAATGATCCAAGATAACTCCAAAGCCTCATGATGAAAAATGTATTCACCTCCAGAAAAACAACTGATGAACTCTGAGTGATGGTTGAAGTATACTTTTTTTAACTTTCTTTATTTTTCTTGCATTTTTTGTTTGCAACATGGCTAATACAGAAATAAGTTTTACATGATTACCTATGTATAATTTATATCATATTGCTTGTCTTCTCAGTTGGTAGGGGAGGGGCTGGAAGGAAGGAGATAATTTGAAACGAAAAAAAACATTTTTAATGAATATAAAGAATAAATAAATAAATAGTATTTTTTAAAAAATAAAGGAACCATGTTTCCCTGGGAACAACCAGGGAAATTTGGAAGACCTATGTGGCAAATGCATTACCCAATTGACAAATATAGAAAAGAACAGACCAAGAAAGAATTTTAGGGGATTGACTTTTAGAATTGTACAGGACTTTAAGGCTGCCAGATTTAAAATCACATGGCAGATTTTTTTGAAAAAACAAGAGACACTTTGATAGCAATGAAACACCAAGCCAAGAGAAGACTATCTTCATCAACTCTATACTCCAATGCAGAAGGAAAATTCCTCGAGTTTGTAATTTATGTGAGCTCTATATTCAAATTCAGAAATTGAAATTGTTCCATATGCAAAGGAGAACAGAAAAGGATTATTATGTGGAACTATGAATCTTTATTATGCACAGTTTGTAAAAAAGTATACATAAAACATACTTCACATATTACTTTCAAAGCTGTTCAACTTTTCTGTGATGTCCTTTGAACTAACTTCTATTTCCTTCTCTGCATTTTTTAAAGATTCTTCAATGACCCTCTTTAATATTTTTTCTTCTTTTTTTGGCAACATTATCACTAGCGGACACTTTCCCTTTCTTATCTCTCACCACACAGACACAGACACAGACACAGACACAGACACACACACACACACACACACACACACACACACTTGTTATATACAGAAATATGTCTCATTTTGGACCTTGAGTTCATCACTCCTCTGCCAGGAGGAACTATGTTCCATCATTGCTCCTCCAGATTATGATTCATTCACTGCATTCGTCAGAGTTCTTAAGTGTTTCGAAGATGTTTTTCATTACAATGTTGTTGTTACTGTATAAATTATTCTTCTGGTTCTACTAACTTTGCTCTGCATCAGTTTATACAAATCTCCCCATGTTTTTATTTAGGGGATTTGTTCTGTGAAGTTTGGATTCAGTCAAAGGCCTGCACTTGAGGTATGGTTGGAACAACTCACAGTTCTTCTAATAATGTACCAATATATTTGTTTTCACAAATTCCCTCCAACAACTGCCAATTAACTTTTTTTCTGATTTTTGCCTTTCTCTAATTGATGGGCACCCTCTTAGTCACCTCAAAAAGTCACCTTAGTTCTTTATCATAAAGAACTGCTATAAATATTTTTGTACTGATGGATTCTTTTCTTCCTTCTTTGATTTTTGATATTTTGGGATATAGGCAATGGTTGTGGGGAACAAGGGGGATTCAGACTCTCCCAGTGTGATGCAGGTCATGTTATTTAAGAGAAGCCAGGTCTCAATAAATGCAAGTAGATGGAAAGAGTATGAAAGCAAAAGGTCCAGAATGAAGGGAAACTTAATCATGATGGAATGGGAATTATAGGTATCACAGTGGTAGAAGTAGACAGAGTTGGAGTGGGACATGGGAAGAGTATGGTTAAGGAAGATCGGGATGAGAGAATTAGAGATGGAGGATGGAGCTCACTTAATCCTAGGGAACCAACATCTAAGTAAGACAGAAATAGGTAAAGTAACAGGTGGTTAGAATTTGCTAGCCTTAGGGGTAGCAGTTGGTGACAGATGAATTGGTTCACTCGAAATAGGTGGAGGATTAGTTTTCTGTAGCTCTACCCATTTGGTAGAGACGGAGGCCAAAGATGTCTTCATCCTTCTCCAGGTACATTGCACCAGTGCCTGGCACTGGGGGATTCTGGGCCTTTCTGCTTACTCCAAGCTAAGGCAGAACAGTGCTTCAGGTCAAGACTGGGTGTAACAGGACATGTTTTGTTAATTTTGTGGACCATGTGAAGCTTAACTCAGTGTCTGGCACATAGTAGGCACTTGATAAATGCTTGTTGACATGCTGTTGACTTATTTTGTGCACTTTACTCTGCATTGACTCATTGTAAGTCTTTCTAGGTTTCACTAAAATTGACTCTTCTGTTATTTCTTATGATGCAATAGTATCCTTTGGCATTCATATGCCATAATTTGTTCAATCCATCCCCATTTTATGGGTGCCCCTTTTGTTTTTAGTTCTTTGCCAATATAAAAAGAGCTTCCATAAATATTTTGGTACATATAGAACCATTGGCTTAGTAATGCTATTGCTGGGTCAAAGAGCATGCACAATTAAGTAACTCTGGGGGCATAGTTCCAAATTGTTTTCCAGAATGCTTTCTCCTATCAATTCACAGCTCTACCAATAGTACATTAATGTCTCCATTTTCCCATAGTTAAGAAGATCAGATTCTAAAAAGCTCTTAAAAGACTACACTAATATACTGAGATGATATTTAATAGAGATAAATATAAAGTTCTAAATATAAAGGGTTTGAAAAATCAACTTCAGGAATAAAGGATTGGGGAGACAGGGCTATTTAACAACCTTGGTGTAAAAGATATGAAGGCTTTAGTGGACAGCAAATTAACTGTGGATAATTAGTGGATAAGAGAAGAGTTCTTAACCAAACTGGTGATAAAGAGGATTGCATGAGATAAAACAGACAACTTTGATTGCATAAAATTGAAAAGTTTCTGCCCAAGCAAAATCAATGCAGTTTAAATCAGAAGGGAAATATTTAACTGGGGAAAAAAAACTCTGGAACAACTATCTCTAATAAAGGCGTAATATCTAAAATACATAAAGAACTTATTCAAACATATAAGAATGATAACCATTCCTCAATAGATATCGGTCAAGGAATGTGAACTAGCAGTCTTCAAAGGATGAAATCCAAGCTATCAACAACCCTATGGAGGAAAAAATGCTCTGCATTATTGATAATTAGAAAAATACACATTAAAACGAATTTGAAATTCTACTTCAAACCCAGAAGATTAGCAAAGATGACAAAAAAATAAAATTACTTTTGTTGGGGGAGACAAGCACAGTAATGCATTGTTAGAATAATACCTTACACAAGGGAGTATATGTGTGTGTGTGTGTGTGTGTGTGTGCGCACACACACACGTATGTGTTATTACTTTGAGGGATAGGGAAGGGAACACATGATAATAAAACTCCTGAAAATAAAAACAACAGAAAAGAATAACAATGAAGCATTTTTTTAATGCACAAAAGAAAAGATAGTTCAGAGAGAGACATAGACATGCAGGAGAGCTTTGATAGTAATATGTCAAATTACTTTCAATATCAGAAACATAAATTAGAGTTAACAAACTTAATTGCTGTGATTTTGTGTTTCCATATTCCATTGAGGGTCAGGGTTTAAGTGTGATGTAGAGATCAAAATTTAAAGATGTTCTGAGAGATTTTCTTTTCTTATGTAACTCAGCTTAATGAAAAGACTTCATAACCTTTAGCTACCCAAAAGTCATGCAGGACCTTTGCCTATAATTTTCTCAGTCATCTTCCCATCCAATCTTCAATGATTTCATATCCAGGGAAGTCTCATTTTAGGTATTTCCAGACATCTCATAATATTCAGAACCCAATATCCACTTATCTCTTCTTTCCATGGTTATTTCTTTATTAATGAGAAATAGTGTTAGCAATTGTCTTAATGGAATAGATAGACTTGGGATATGGTACTCTCCTATCCCTCAATGGAAGTCTTCAAGCAGTGATTAGATAAACTCTTATCTGTGATTTCCTCAAGGGATTGTTAGAGATGAATTGAGCTAGTCTTTGAGATACCTTCCAACTATGAGATTTTATAACTTTGTGAGAGCTCTGTGTCTACAGGTAAATCATTTCATCTAAGACTTAATTTTCGTATTTGTAAAATGAAAATTACAGCCTATCTCAAAGGACTGTTGTGAAAAAAGGTGCTTTGTAAACCTTGACAACCTCTATAAATTTGACCTCCTGCCTCTATCCTCAGCCTGCCCTTCTTAGAACTCTGGATTTGTGGACAGAGGACTTAAGGTTCTTATTATTAGGTGTTAGACTTTGGTCAAATCGCTTATCTCTGGTCCTCAATTGCTTTACCAGTCAAATAAGAGCATTGGACAAAATTATTTCGGTCTCTTCCAGCACAGAATTCTACGATCCTACTCCATTTTATAGATGAAGAAATTGAAACACTCTGACATAAAGTGATAACCATACCTCTTGCCTATAAGTCTAGTATGGAGACTGAAGATTTTGTCAATAAGAGTTCTTTCGTATAGTTCCTAATACTATGTCATAAACCCATAAATACTCTGAATTACTTAAAGCTTCTGAGAAAATTCTATTACTACTATATAATTGTCCTTTTGGGACAGCTAGGTGGTGCAGTGGATAAAGCTCCAGGCCAGGAGTCAGGAAGACCCAAGTTCAAATCTGGCCTCAGACACTTATTAGCTGTGTGATCCTGGCCAAGTCACTTGATCCTATTTGCCTCTATTTCCTCATCTGTCAAGTGAGCTGGAGAAGGAATAACAAACTACTTACATATCTCTGCCAAGAAAACCCCAAATGGGATCATGAAGTCATGACATGACTGAAAAACATCTCAACAACAACAACAACTAAATTCACTTTTTATATAACCAACTTGTTTACATTTCAGCCCATTCTTAACCAATGTTTTCATTGATTAACAGTATTTGTGCTGGTTAAGTGATTGATCAACTTTTGTCCTGAAGGTCATGGAATACACTATATTTCCATATACACTATGTTTCTCTGTTATTTCTCATAAAGTATATGAAACAAATAATACTCTGAGGACATTTTGCTAACCATCGCAACAATCTCATTAGTTTCCAATACCAAGAAACAAAAAAAAAACAAAAAACCAAGTAATTCTCATATTCCACTACATAGCTTATAGTTGGATGATTCAGCCATGGCAGTTTAAAGTCCGCTTGCATTTTAAGTAAGCTGCTAAAGACTTTTTTGCAGTATCGGATCACTTTAGTCTCTCTGAAGTGGACACATTATGAGCCCCCAAGGAAGCATATTCTGAAATTCAGGTTGAGCTCATAGGTTAGGTGTTAAATCCTGGCCATAAAAACCTCATACATAACATATATTTACCTCAGTTTGCCACAAAGGATAGCAAATTTGAGTAATTTGAAGACTCCCAGGGGAGTTGTATAAAAAAATTTTAAATCATTTTGCAGCAATGAGTTCACTGCTCTAAGTATCAGCTTCGAAGGAAATACCATTCATTAACAAGCTCTACCAGTTAGCCACATAGGGATAGCTACCACCCAAGAAGCCCCTGACATTTTTAGACAAGAGAAGGTAAGGCTCACTCCAACCAGGACATTTCATTCCACTGCTGTGTAAGTCCCCCAAACACCTAGTTGCTTAATATTACGCAGCTGCTTGGTATTACAAAGGATAGTGACTAT
Source organism: Vombatus ursinus (assembly GCF_900497805.2). Taxonomy (NCBI): domain Eukaryota; kingdom Metazoa; phylum Chordata; class Mammalia; order Diprotodontia; family Vombatidae; genus Vombatus; species Vombatus ursinus. The sequence continues at coordinate 9,978,229 of NW_020954587.1, read as the reverse complement.
GGCCAAACCAGTTCAACTCTCTGAGTTAGAGGTTCCTTTTCTGTAAAATGAGAAGGCTGAGTCTGACAGCTTTTAACATCTTTTCAAACTCTGAATCTATGATCCTTCGAGCCTATAACTAGGTGTTTCCATCCAGCTCTAAGCCCAGTGGACTTATAATACTTGGCTGTCTCTTCTGGGAGTTTTTCCTTTTGCTTCTTTCTTGTTCCTTTCTCATTTTTAATCTCTGCCTACAAACATATGCAGATTTCCTTGGTTGTTAGCCTTCAAGCGATCTTGCCATCTCCTCAAGCAATCATCTTATATCTCTTTCCTTTTTCAGTACTTAGATGCTTCTACTTCCTCACCTCCCACTCACTTTTCAACCCCTTGCAATCTGGCTTCTGACTCTACTATTCTACTGAAACTACTCTGTTCAAATTCATTGTCCTCTTCTTTAGCTAAAAGAGTAGAATACAGCCTTGGAGGACAGCCATATTTAGGGTGTAGAAGATGGATGGTAATACAGTAAAGGAGACAAAAAGAGCAGTCAACTAGGAAGGAAAAAAATCAAACAGAAACAGTATCACAGAAGTTGATGGTGGAGAGAATATTCAAGAGGAAAGATCTGAGGAAAGGGGGAAGGGATCAAGAGCGTCAACTCCTCTCTCTACATTCTGTTTCTTTCTTTTTAACTTTGTTTTTATTTTATTTTTAATTTATGGAATAAAACAAGCATTTTCATAACAGTACAATAAAAAGATGATTGTACATGAAATTGAAAATCTACTATGCACAACTTGCTATTCCTTTCAAATATACAACAAAATTATCCTGTAATTTTTTCTTTTTTTTCTTTCCTCCTCCTCCCTGCCCTAAAGATGGTTGCTATTAGACACAAATAAGTATACAAACATACTCACACACACACACACACACACATGTAAAATCACTCTATACATACTTCTATTTATCAGTTATTTCTCTGGATGTAGATACAGTCTTTCTTCATATGTCCTTTAGAGTTAATTTGGGAATATATAGTTATAGCAACTCTCTTTGTGATGGCAAAGAGCTGGAAATTGCAGGGATGCCCATCAACTGGGGAATGGCCGAACAAGTTGTGGTATGTGATTGAGATGGATTATTACCGAGCTGTAAAAATGATGAGCTCGATGATCTTAGAAAAATATGGAAAGACTTGCATGAAACAATGAGCAGAAGCAAGAGAACATTGTATACACTTTATTTCTTGATGACCTCATCCCTGCCTGTGGATTCAATCATCATCTCTGCAGATGACTCACACATGCATTTATCTGTCCAGACCTAGTCTCTCTCCTGAGTTATAATCCTACATTGCCAATTACCTGCTGGACATCTTCAACTGAATATCTCATCAGCATCTCAAACTCAACATGTTCCAAATTGACCACACTATCTTTCCCCTTAAACACAGTTCTCATAACTTTCCAATTTTACCAAAGCCACCACCATTCCATTAGTCACTTAGGTTCTCCAGCACAAGGTTATCCTTGATTCTTCCTTCTCCCTTACCTCCCTCACTTCTCATCAGTTGTTAATTTATTGATTCTGCTTCCATAACAGCTTTCTCATCCATGCTCTTTTCTCCATTCATGATAACTAATATAATAAATAAAAATCAGGCTTCATCATCTGTCAGCTGGACTGATGCATTAGCTTTTGAATTGTTCTATCTGCTCCCGATCTCTCCACTTTCCAAATCATCCTCCAAATAGTTGGCAAAAAAAAAAAATCTTTCTAAGGCACACATCTGACCATGCCATTCCCTTTCTGAAAAATCTTTGGTGGTTTCCCGTTGCCTAAAGGATAATCTACAACCTCCTCAGCCAGATATCCAAAGCTCTCCACAATCTGGCTCAAGCATACCTCTCCAGCCTTACTTCACAGTGGTCCTTGTCACTCACTGTATGTTCCCAGTCAACCTGGCTTCCATCTTTGCCTCTTAGCACAGGATGTCCCATATGTTCTGAATATTCCTCCTCTTTCCTTCTAACTACTATAAGTAGTTACTACCTCTTCCTATGGAAAGCCTTTTCCAATATCCCTGGGCATTAGTGGTCACTCCTTCCTCAAATGACCTTGTATTTCCATTTTGTATCTTCTCAATAGAAAAAAAGCATTTTCATTACCTATTATAGTTAGGTGCTTATTACGTACCTATTGAGTTATAATGGTATGTCCACCATTGTGATGTGCTACTCAGAACACAAAACAAACAGACTAAAATTCTGCCATCTGGCTCACTCAATAAAGACTCCTATTTTATCTCAGTTTCTAATCTATTCCAATGACCATGCTTCTTACTTACGCTTCTTACCTGTTGACTACCCAGACAAGAATTTGGTGGAATACTCCTAATCACTCACTCTAGGCTCTCCCTGTTCAACTTCCTTAAAGGATAGGTGGGTTTGCAAGGGACCTCTGTAAACAGGTTTGCTCAGGAGTCCTGCTGATCACTGATTCCATTGGTCACAGGTATTTTAAAACCTTAGTGGAGAAAAATCTCTTTATTTGTTTTGTTGTTTTGACTTCCCACCAATACCTCATTATTAGTATGAAAGATGGATGGATATGGATATTATTATGGATATAGATACCTCATTATTAGATGAAAGCATAGGAAAAGTAGTACGGAGTCAGATACATCTGAAGAGCCATGTGGCCAACATGCATGCTTTTAGAATACCATTCTAAATAGAATAAATTCTAAATAGAATATTGTTCTAGTTAGATGAATGAGTCACAAATGGACCAAGGCATGATGGACAAGTGTGAATTCTTGTGGAAAACCAACCCTTCTTAAATAGTCTATTTTATCATTCCCTGACTAAGCTAGGGGCAGCTAGGTAGTGCAGTGGATAGAGTACAAGCCCTGGAGTCAGGAGGACCTGCATTCAAATCTAGATTCAGACACTTACTAGCTGTGTGACCCTGGACAAATCACTCAACTCTACAAATTTTCCTCAGTTTCCTCATCTGTAAAATGAGCTGGAGAAGAAAATGGCAAACTACTCTAGTATCTTTGCCAAGAAAACCCCAAATGGGGCAACAAAGAGTCGGACAAAAGTCAACAGCAACAAAAACCTAAGCTAGGCTTTTTTTTTTTTAGGTCTAAACAAAATGAAACATTTGGTTTGCATTTCCTGTAATAAAGCAGCATGTGATGATTATCTTTAGGATGTTAGTTATTTTTAAGATGATGGTTTAATACCATAGTTATTTGGTTTTTAGCTGAATATCCAGCAAACAGATAATATCCAGCATATGTCATCGCAATCAGGTTGGGTGACCCCAGTGGCAGTTATTTTGCTAAATCCCCTAAAAACAGCTGAGATGGGAAGAAATACAATTTTTCTTCAGTTTATACACACTGAAAGTATGACACAAACATATTTTACACCTGGCATAAGTTTAGTATTATATACAGAGATCCTTTACTGGCAATGTCCCTATGATGTAAAATTACCTAGTTCAGAAAATACCTACTATTGATTTCAGTTTTCTGATTATGTTACTCTAGTCATCAGCCATCATTTTTTTTTTTGGTCTGTTTCTGGTATTTCACTGCAGAACAGCAACACGTCTCTAACTAGTTGTCTTAGAAATCTTTAAAAATGGCTTGTCTATGGTGATACAGCTAATTTGTATTAAAGATGGTACCTGAATTGATCTCTTCCTGACTCCAAGATGGATAGACCTTCTATGCGTGACACTTTGGTACCTCTCCTCATATTCTTCATCATTCCTGTGCATTTGGTCTCCTTCTTTCTCCTATGCTATGTTTTTAAAAGTATTACAATAGATTGTGATTAAACAGAAAACTTATTTTCTTACCTGAAAGAAGGAAGAAATATGGTATGATTAGAAGTAATCACTGATCACAAGAAGATTAATAATAGTGCAAATATATAAATTGGAAATCATTTACATGAGAAAAATAGGATCTTTAATAGGGCTCAAGGTTTCCAAAGGATTTTTGGTATCAACCTAAAAGGTGTCTAAAGCAAAGAGGAATTCATGCCAGAAATGATTTTGGTCGGCAGAAGAGAAAGGGCTGGGAAATGAGCTTTTGACTGCCAGTATGTGGAAAGAGAACCACTCATTTAGAGAAGGGGGGGAAATCCAACCACACAGATTAAATTTTTGTTTAGAGGAGATTAAGTTTGATGTGTGCAAAGCAAATCTTTCTGAAATATAAACAAGTCTGGATATGAGATACTCATGACCTTGAAAAAAAGAGAGGTTGGAAAGGTTTGTGTATGCCTGGTAATCACAGCCACCACAGAAACACTCTTCACTTCATTGGCTCCTACCCAAGCAGTCTCTGTAGGCCTTGGAGTGGGAAGGCTGTCAAAGGTGTCTCTGGGGGAGGTAAACTTGTGCAAAGCTGTTATTGAGGCCATATGATTCAAACCAATGCCACTGTTTCCTATGGTTGGAGATACTGAAAGATTGTTCACACAGACATGGATCTGTTTTTGTTTTTTCCAAGTTTAAAATTTAGCAAGAAAATCAGAGCTGCCCACTAATTCATGGTCCATGAGGTCAAAAGAAATAATAGTGTTTTTCAAAGGTGACCTATCTATTTGATACACATAAATAACTAATTCAATAACACGTTAAGTACATTCAAATATGCTTAAAATGTTCCTCTCCTCCTGAAGTCATGTAGAACAGAAAACGATATCTTATTGTTTCAAAATAAGAAGGTTCAAAGAAGTCTGTGAGCAGGGAGTACTTAGAGTAAGGAGCATGAAGAAATAATGCCTTGTCTTAGATAAGAAGACATTCCCTAAAAGGTGGAAGAAGAGGTTTTTTCTATTTTTTTTAATCTGATGTTAACAAATACCAATTAAATGAACATTTCTATATATAGAGTAGAACAGAAAAAAGATGATTGTATATGAAACTGAGAATCTCTATTATGCATAGCTTGCTTTCCTTTTGAAATATATAATAAATTCAGCATGGTGCTCGAAAAGAGGTACACTGAAGACTTTCCTACTCTCACCTCTACCTCCTGACTTCCTTCAGATTCTAGCTAAAATTGCACCTTTTATAAAAAGTCTATTCTGATCCTTAATGCTAGTGCCTTACCTCTGTTGATTATCTCTAATTTATTCTGTATATATCTTATTTTATACAGTTTGCATGTTGTCTCCCCATTAAACTGCGAGTTTCTTGAGAGCAGGAACTGTTTTTTGTCTTTCTTTGAATACCTAGTGCTTAGCATAGTGGCTGGCATGTAGATGCTTAATAAATGCTTGTTAATGTACTGTCTGATTCCAACAGTCACAAGTCTCCAATATTCTATGATTCCTTATTTCGCAGGTAAATCAAATTTTTTTTTCACTTAGGGAGAGATTTCTAAGAGCTACTATGAGGCTCTAAACTTTTGCCAAGCATTTAGAACCTTTTTTCATGAGTGAATGAATGAATATATGGGGATGGGGGATTGTTGAGCAATTGTTGTTGTTGTTGTTGAGTTGTTTTCAGTCATGTCTGACTCTGTTGTCCTACTGGAGTTTTCTTGGCAAAGATACTGGAGTGATATGCCATTTCCTTCTCCAGCTCATTTTACAGATGAGAAAACTGCAGCAAACAGGGTTAAGTGACTTTCCCAGGGTCACTCAGCTAGTAAGTGTCTGAGGCCAGATTTGAACTCAGGAAGATGAGTCTTCCTGACTTCAGACCCAGCACTCTATCCACGGTGGCTACATGCAAATCATTATTGTAAGCACTGGGAGAGTGCAAATAGAAAAGCAAGGCAGTTTCTGCTCTCAAGAAGCTCACATTCTAATAATAAGCAGATTGGAAAGGGCCCCAGAGTGACAGTGCAGATGGTGATGCATTTTCCTTAATGTCATCTTCATTAATAAAACTATGCAGGTTTCTCACATTGAGCCATTTGATAATGTCAAGGGCTTTGGAAGTCAAGAATTTGCCTTTTCAAGGTCTTCAGTGGCACCAGAGTACACAGAGTACTGGGCTGAGGAGGTAGGAGTTCCTGCAAAAGAAGTTGCCAGGCCACATCTCTGCATGTATTGCTTCCCTTGATTATGGCTGCAGGGGCAGGGTTGGAGGCAGAGTTAGTAGGGGTGGGGTGGAGGAATAGGACACTACTATTTTCAGGGCTCTTGGGGTCAGGATCCTACACTGTCTTCATTGAGGTCTGAGGAGAAGTAGAGGTTGAGGTGGGAGCATTGGTTTGACCTGCTTGACATATGATGCCTCTTGTCTCTCCCTCAGGGGCCTTGCTACTTCTATTAGGCTGATTTGCCTAGCTCATAGATAGCAGATGTGAAATATGTACACTACAAAAGATGGTTAGATTTTTCTCTTACATTTTCTCACCTTTTCCTAGGTATTATAATGTAGCAGAAAAAAATAATTTTTTCATAGCAGCTCTTTTTTTGGTGGCAAAGAATTGGAAATTGAGAGGATGCCCATCAATTGGGGAATGGCCGAGCAAGTTGTGGTATGTGAATGTGATGGAATACTATTGTGCTATAAGAAATGATGAACAGGCTGACTTCAGAAAAACCTGGAAAGACTTGTATGGTCTGATGCTGAGTGAAGTGAGCAGAACCAAGAGAACATTGTACACAATAACAGCCACGTTGTGTGATGACTAATATTGATAAACTTAACCCTTCCTGGCAGTACAAGGATCTAAGACATCTCCAGAGGCCTTGTGATGGAAAATGCTATCCACACCCAAAGAAAGAACTATGGAAGCCAAATTGTTATTTTTTTTTCTCTTCTGTTGAGTTTTGTTTCCTTTTTCTGATGGTTCCTCCTATTGGTTTTAATTTCTACTTATAACATCACTAATGTGAAAATATATTTAATATGAATGTAAATGTATAGCCTATATCAGATTGTGCACTGTCTTGGGGAGGTTGGTGAGGAGGAAGGGGGAGAAAAATTTTAAACTCAAAAGCATATGGAAGTGATTATTGATAAATCAAAATAAATTAATAAAAAAAATCAAGACAATAGAAAAAAATAATTTTTTTCATCTTCTATAGCATCTGGCAACACCAAGGGTCTTTACTTTTCTGCTGTCCTCCACCCCACCTTGAAATCCTAACTGGATATCATAGGAAGTGGGCAGCTTGAAGCATAACCCCATCCAACCAATTCCAGAAGGATGTGTGAGACTCGAAGAACAAATGCAGAAAACATTGAGGGGCTCTACCAAGCCTCTGGATTTGCAGGAGTCTCTGACATGAGCAGAAGGAACATTACTAAGGTGCTAGGTGAAAAGGGAGATTTGTAAATTGCTTGCCTTCTCAATGAATTTGGAACTCAAAATTTGGGGAAAAAATGTTAAAATTGTTTTTACTTATAACTAGGAAAAATAACATATTGAATTAATTTTTAAAAAAGAAAAGAGGACATTAGGATAAAAGTTAGGATATTCATATCTAACTTATATTCAGGATGACTGTCTTCTTAGAAGACAGTCTCTCTAGGACAGACCTTGCAAATGGATAATGAATTTGGCCCAGAAATAAACAGGAACAAGACAGCAGACTGGATTGTTTTGGAAAATTGTTTAGGATGTATCTCAGTGTACATTTAGGAAGCAGCAATTCAAAGAGAAGGAGAAATGGTGATAGGAGGGAGTCTTTCTCCATGCCTGGGCCTGCACTTGACTTCAATCCCCTGTTATTTAACTGGAGGTGAAGTTGCATCAGGGATTGACTGGAGTCCTATCCAGACCACCCACTGAGCTAGCCATGTCAAGAAGATGTAGAAAGGTGGGGCCAACTTCACTGGGGGCTGGCTTGAGTGCTTTACTTAGACTCACCATTGCTCTTATGAGAGTCAATAAGTGGAAAAACAGAGAGGGGACGCTTAGGCCACAAGTGAAAAAGCAGATAGGGGAGATTAAGTGTGAGAACCTGGACTGTGTCTAGAATCTTCTGGGTTAGGGGAACATCTATAGTTTGATTAAGGGCTGCCTGGATTTGGGAGGAGATGGGACATTGGGAATAGTGTCACTAATATGTATGGTTTATTCCTTTTGCTTCTAAAACCATAAATTTTAAAAATCAGCAGTTAGTTGGCACCAGAGTTTGCAGAGTACTGGCCCTGGATACAGGAGGAGCTGAGTTTGAATTTGGTCCCAGACACTTACTAGCTTTGTGACCTTAGGCAAGTCACTTTATCTCTATCTGCTTGAGTTTTCTCAATTATAAATTGAGGTTAATAGTAGCACTTACCTCCCGGGATTGTTATGCCTGGCATATAGTAGGTGCTTTAATAAATGCCTGTTTCCTTCCTAAAAAAAAAAAACACAACTGCATACAATTGCTTACATATATGACCAATTCCAATTCACCATGCCCACATGATTGAGGTCCATTGAAATCAGAGGAGAGGAGAAGATGATGTCTTACAGTGGCTGAAAGATGTGCAGAAAGATTAATTAGATAAATCCACCCAGACTATATAAGGCAGATCAGTGCCATCCACAAAGAAGCAATGTGAGAGAATGAAGGTAGCTACTCTCTGAGAGCTCGATATGTTCCTCTAGTGCCTTCTGAAGTTTGGTGGAGTGTATGACTACCAAGATGACCATCATGACTGCCTTATGGGCCTTGGGTGACTGCCCTGGGTCCTCATCTCTGGCCTGTCATGCAAACGTACAGCAGCAGTGCTGTCTGGTAGGTTAAACTCACATGCATTGTTATGTCTGTGTGAAAGGTCTCTTCTTATTCTAAGATCCTATATGATTGATTGTTTTTTAATGTAAAGTGTATTACAACTACCACCTACAGTCGCAGCTTTAGACTATCTTTAATACAACCAATCCAGCTAAGAGTTCATTTCTAAACACTTTGCATTCTCATGAGGAATTCCCCAAGGAAAAAACATCTGCTTCAGGCAAAGCATCCTGTAGGCTAGCTGGAGCATCCCTCTGCATCGGTGCTCATTAAAAGCGCACTGCTTCCATTCTCCTTTCCTATTACAATGCCCCTGTTGCTCACGCTTTGCATTCTTTTGTAGCCATCTTGCTATGAATCCTTCCCCCAGAATGACCTCTTGCAAGCTGGGCACAGACCCCAAGTTGAGTTGGGTTACACTCCTACTCCTCCTGCTCTGGAGCTCAAATTCCCTTTATCTCCTAACAGTATTTCTTCTATTATTAACATCCTCCTTGAAGGTCCTTTTCTTCTTGTTTGCAACTCTTTCTTCAACAGGACCATCTATTAACATATAAATCTTAATCAATCCCTAAAATGCCTCCACATTGCCTTACAAAGAAAAGATTTGCTAGTGAATAGTCAGAAGACAGTCCACACAAATTCTCCTGTTCTACCAGGAGAATTCTATTATCAGCCTCAATAGCCTTGAAGGTGAGCTGAGACTTACCCAGGTCTGTGGGCATCATGTCAGCACTCTGGACAATTTGACCTTTTGGTTGCCATTAGTAAATAAATGTAGATGGTTTGAGGATTTTCACTTATTTTATATCATCTATGATCCCTTTTTCTTTTTTTAGGCAATTGAAGATTGATTGTACAGTATATTGGAAGGAAGGGAAGCAAATGACAACATCCTTACTACTCATTACCACTTACTTACTAAGATAGTGCCAATTAAAGAGACTTCCCAAAATATTACAGTATCTTCTATGAGGGAAATGATCTATAGAAGAATCTTCTGGGTCATCCAAATGATTAGGTTATTTTATATCTGCTGCTGTTAAAAATTTGAAAGAATTAAGATGAGAAAAGAAAGTGAAGGAAATTCTAAAATAAAGCCAGAAACCTGAAATTTTATTCAATGAACATTTATTAAATACCTATTGTGTACAGACAATTAATGGTTCTTGCCTTCATAGAGTTGATAGATGTGCAGGGGGAAAAGACTTCCTCTCAGTTCTTCAAATTATCATCTCTACGCTTTTTTCCCTTTTTAAAAAAATTAATTTATTTTTAGCTATGAATTTTCTCCCTCTCACCTTTTTCTTCCCCATTCACTGAGAAATCAAGAAAAACAAAACAGTTACAAACCCATAGAGTCCATCAAAACAAATTCCCTCAATAGCCATATTAAAAAAAAATCTCAGTCTTCATGCTGAGTCCATCATTTCTGCAGCTAGGGGCACAGAAGATAGAGGACTGGGCCTAGAGCCAAGAATACCTTAGTTCAAATCTAGCCTCAGACACTTAACAGCTGTGTGATTCTGGGCAAGTCACTTAACCCCTGTTTGCCTCAGTTTCTCCTTCTGTAAAAAAGAGGGGGTGGAATAATAATATCTACCTCTCAGTGTTGTTGAAAAGATCAAATGAAATAATTGTAGCACACCTAGCACACTGACATATAGTGCTATATAAATGAGTTATCTTTTATATTATCTGGAGGTGGGTAACATATTTCATCATTAATATTCTGGAACTGTGGTTAGTCATTGAACCAATCAGAGTTCCTAAGTCTTTCAAAGTTATCTATTTTTACAATATTGTTGTTATTGTAAAAATTGTTTTCCTAGATCTGTTCACTATACTTTGCATCAATTCATACAAACCTTTCCAGATTTCTCTGAAACCTTTTAAGTATAATAGTATTCCATCACATTCATATCATCTTTATCTTCATCTGTTTACATGTTGTAAGACTCCAGTAAGCTCTTTGAAAGTAGAGGCTTTTCATTTTGTCTTTGCCTATTCAGTGCTTTTCATATATATTAGGTACTTAATAAGTATTTTTGGGCTGTCTTTAAAACATATGCAGTCAATACATAGTAACTGTATACAAGAAGTACAAAGTAGTCAATACATAATAACTGTATCTGAGAAGTACAAAGCAAAATGCTATAGGAGATGAGGGGAAAGTTTGCTGTCAACAAAGTGGGATCAAAGATGACTTCATGGAGGTGGCAGCATTTTAGTTAGGCTTATTGAATTCCAAATAGCCTTAACTATTTGTTTCAGGTCTCCTAGAAAAGCAGAGTGATGTACAGGCATACCTCAGAGATATTGTGGGTTTGGTTCCAGACCACCACAATAAGGAGAATATTGCAATAAAGTGAGTCACACAAATTTTTGGTTTCACAGTGCATATAAAAGTTATGTTTATACTATACTGTAGTCTATTAAGTGTGAAATAGAATTATGTCTTTTAAAAATGTACATACCTAAATTTAAAAATTAAAAATTTTGCTAAAAATGCTAACCATCTTCGGAGCCTTCAGGGAGTTGTGATCTTTTTTTGTGGTGGAAGGTCTTGCCTCAGTGTTGATGGCTGCTAGCTGATCAGGGTGGTGGTCTCTGAAGGCTGGGGTAGCTGTGGCAATTTCTTAAAATAAGATAATAATGAAGTTTTTTCACATTGATTGATTTCCTTTCACTTGAACACTTAGAGGCGATTGTAAGGTTATTAATTGGCCTGATTTCAATATTGTTTTGTCTCAGGGAATAGGGAGACCTGAGGAGAAGGAGAGAAATGGGGGAACTGCCAGCTGGTGGAAGTCAGAACACAGGCAACAGTTGGAGACTAAGTTTGTTGTCTTATTTGGGGGTGGTTTGTGGCACTCCCAAAACAATTACAATAGTAACAACATCAAAGATCACTGATCACAGATCACCATAACAGATATAATTATAATGAGTAGGTTTGAAATATTGTGAAAATTAACAAAATGTGACACATAGACGTGATGCAAACACATGCTGTTGGAAAAATGGCACCGAAAGACTTACTTGAGGCAAAGTTGTCAGAAATCTTCCATTTGTAAAAAACACAGTATCTGCAAAGCACAATGACGTGATGCACAATAAAACAAGGTAGGCCTGTATCCTAGTGAGTGTTAGAGAGAAGTTTTTTTGTCTGGACTTTTAGCTCTTCAAGATTTTCCCCTAAGACTCTAACCTAGGAAACTGTGTGGAAAGATGAGGGTGGAAGTAGGGGAAACAGATGACTGGAAGACGTTTGCTCTGCCACTGTAAAACACCACCCTTTAAAATACAGACCTTCAGTTTCATGTCGTGATTATCCTGCCTGGTGCTAAATCTTCATCAATTCACCATTTGAAAAGCCTTAGAAATGAATGTATGTAGGGTAGTATTTGCTTGCAATGAAAAAACAATTTTGTGGTATAATGTCACCATTAAATCCCCATTATAAGAGAGTTTTATGCTTGTTATAAAGAAGCCTTAACTACTCTGTATGTAAGCATATGTCCTCCTGCTGTCCTATACCTTTTGAAATATAAACAAAGGAATTTATGTGAATGAATAAAATCTTAAAATATCTGGGTAAGTGGCAAAGCCTATTACAAAAGCACATGCTAAAAAAAATCATTACCTGTATTGCAATTTAACAAAGTAGAATAAGCAGGACAAACTGTCTCTTTTCTATGCTAAAGCTAACAGCAAGCATAGTACTATGCATATAATAAGCTTGGCAAGTGAAAAATGGATCAAAGAGTATGTGAAACAGGACTATCGTATCACCTAGACAGAACAGTTTAAGCCCCTTGACATCATCCCCCATTCTATATCCCTTTATTCCAGCCCCAGAGCTAGTCCTCCTCCTCAACCCAACTCCTCTTCATGTAGCTTTGATCCCATCCCCTACTGTCTCCCCATGCAACTTGCTCTTCTCCCCAAATCATCACCTTCTTTCATCTTCCATATCTCCTTATCTTCTGGATCCTTCCATGTGTCTAGAAACGGGCCATGTCTCCCCAAACTAAAACAACAAAAACAAAAACAAAACAGAAAACAAAAAAACCTTCACTTGACCCTACTATTCCCTTTCATCTCATACCTTCCCTTTATAGTCAAACTGCTTAGAAAAAAAAGTCAGCTACGCTCTTTGCTTTTACTTCCTATCCTGTCATTCTCTTCTTACAAGCCTTACAGTCTGGTTCCTGGATGGATCACTCAGCTGAAACTCTCCACAGTTACAAATAATCTATTAATTGCCAAAGCCTTTTCTCAGTCCTTATCCTTCCTGACCTCTCAGCATCTTCTGACTCTGTTGACCATATGCTCTTTCTGGATACCCTCTTCTCTCTTGGTTTTTGAGACATTACTTTCTCTTGGGTCTACTGTTTTTCTGACTACTCATTCTAAGTCTCCTTTGATGAATCTTTTTTTTTTCAGTTTCTTTTTGAAAAAAAAATTCTTTTTTTATGAACTTAACAATCATCCAGTAATCAAGAGAGATAAAAATTATATATATATACATATATATATATATATACGTGTGTGTACACAAACACATATATGCATATATACACACACATATATATGAGCTACTATGACCCTATGGAATGTGTTTTGTGTACATTAAATCTAAGAAAGTAGTAAAAAAAAACACTTTTTATTCTTGTCACTTTCTGACTTTTTTCTTTGTGTGTGTGTTTTTAATGTTTTATTGATGCTAGTTTCTTTTTCTTTCTTTTGCATCTCTATCACAACTCACCTAATGCATCTCTTTTAATAGAAACCCTCACCCCCAAGAAACAAGGAGACAAATTGACACATTAGTCTTGTCAGAAAATGTATATCTCATTCTATACCTCTAATCCCTCACATCTCTGCCAAGAAGTAAGAGGCAAGAAGCAAGTTTCAGTATTGCTCCTGAAGTGATGCTTGGTCACTGCATAAAACAGAGTTCTGAAATTTTTCAGGGTTGTGTTCCATTGCATCACTGTGAGCATCATGTAAATAGGTCTCCTGGACCCACTGATTTCACTCTACATAAATTCATAAAATCTTCCCAAGTATCTCTAAACCTTTCATGTTTGTCACTTCTTACAGCCTAATAATATTCCATGTGATTCATATTTCATAATTTCTTTAGTTATTCCTCAATTAATGGGTAATGACTTTATTTCCAGTTCTTTGCTATAACAAAAAAAATACTACAAGTATTTTTTAAATTTCTTATCCATTTTAAACTTAGATACAAAATGAGAAAAGAAAAAAAGAACATTGCCATGTACACAGCAGAACATAGAAAATTCAATATAAACAATATATTTCAATTTCAAACTGTTTACTTTTTTTTTGAAAACCTATGTAATAAATACTAAACATTGTTTTCAAAGTTACACAGTTTTTCTCTTCTTCTACTTTTAAGCTTTCTTTTTTTCTCTACTGTGTACTTTTTTTATTTTTTTATTTCCTGCCTCCCCAGCCCATCTTAAAGAAGGCTACAATTAAAAGTGAATATATACATAATATGAACATATATCTGTATACATACATATATATACACATGTATGTATATGTGAGACCATAATACACATATTTCTATTTGTCATTTCTTTCTCTGGAGGTAGATAGCACCTTCCTTCATAGGTGCAGGTCTTTTCATGTTTTTCTAAAATCAACCAGCTCCTCATTTTTTATATCACAATACTATTCCATCACAATCATATACTGCAACTTGTTTAGCCATTCCCCAATTAAAGGGCATCTTTCATTTTAGCCAGTCTGATAGATGTAGGATGATATCTCAAAGTTGTTTTAGTTTGCATTTCTCTAATCATTTAAATATGCTCTAAATCTAATGATTTAGAGCATATTTTTCTATGACTATATATAGTTTTGATTTCTTCATTGAAAAACTACCTATTCATTTCCTTTGACCATTTATCAATTGGGGAATTACTTGTATTCTTATAAATTCGATGAAGTTCTTTATGTATTTGAGAAGTGAGACCTTTATCTGAGGGATTGTCTATGAAAGTTTCCCCCCAATTTTCTGCTTTCCTTCTTATCTTGGTTACGTTGGTTTTATTTGTACAAGAACATTTTTAATATAATCAAAACTCTTCATCTTATACCTCACAAAGCTTTCCTTCTCTTGTTTCTTTGTATATTATTCTCCTACTCATGAGTCTGATGGGTAATATGTTCCATGTTCTTTTCCATAAATTTTATTTTTTAATTTATGTAATAAGCATTTCTTTCTCATTTTCTTGTGATATCTCACTTTATATCTAGGTCATGGTTTAAGATATTGATCTATGCCCAATTTATTCTAGACTGCTTTCCAGTTTTCCCAACAATTTTTACTAAATAATGAATTCTTATCCCCAAAACTTAAATATTTACATTTGTCAAACACAAGATTACTATAGTCCTTTACTATGGTGTATCGTATGTCTATTCTGTTCCATTGACAAGCCTTTCTATTTCTCAGCCAGTACCAGATAATTTTGATATTTACTGCCTTATAATATAGTTTCAATTATTTTTTAATATATAGTTCCATTCTCTTTCTGTCTTTGACCTCTTTGTAATATATGCTTACTTATGATATTGTTTAGAAAAAAATATGTGCTTCTAAGATGTAGTTCCAACTTCTTTTTCAGAATGTTTGGAACAATTCACTTCTCCATAAAGAATATATTAAACCTGTGTTCCACAGACCTGCCAACAATTGCTATTTCCATCTTTTGCTAGCTTTCCAATCTGATGGTGTGAAGTGGAACTTCAGAGTTGGTTGGAGTTTTTTTGGCTTCTGTTGTTTTTTTTTAATGTGCTTAGTGTTTGGGTACATTTTAATGTGGTTTTTGGTATCTTGTGTTTCTTAATTTGAAAATTACCTGTTCATATCATTTGACCATTATCTTTTGTGCACGGGATCTTGTTCTTATATATTTGCATCAATTCCCTACATATCTGGAATATCAGGCCTTTCAAAGAGAGATGTGTTAAGAAGTTTCTCCCAGCTGTTTCTCTTCTAATATTAACTGCCTTGATTTTGCTCATGCAAAAATTTTTTCAACTTTATGTAAAGAAAAATGTCCATTTTATTTTCAGTGATAACTCTTATCTCTTGATTAATGAATAGTTGTGGAAATTATCCTTTTTCTCTTTGCCTCTAATTATTTTCTGATATGACCTTTCACATTTAAGTAACTTAATGTCTGATGTATGGATAGGTTATCAGTAAATTTAATTTTTGCTATATTGCTCGGAAGTTTTTGATGAACAAGAAAGTCTTGATCTGATAGTTGATGTCCTTGGGTTCATCAAACATTTTGCTACTATACTCTATTGCTTCTAAATCTTATTTATATAATCTGTTCCATTTTAAAATTAATATAACATAATATAATTTAAACTACTATAATATACAATATAGTTTATAATTATATTAATAGTATAAGACTAAGAAAAAACATTTATATAACTTACTATGTGCCAGACACTATGCTAAGCACTTCACAGTTATTATTTCATTTGATTCTCACAACAACCTTGGGAGGTAGGTGTTATTATTATCCACATTTTACAGATGAAGAAACTGAGGCAAACAAAAGTTCAGTGACTTGTCCAAGGTCACACAGTTAGTATGTATCCAAGGCTAGATTTGAATTCAGGTCTATCCTCACATCAGGTCTGGTACTCTAGGTGCCCTGTTCACTGCTCCACCTAACTGCCCCATCGTAAAAGAAAATAGTATTGATTATTACTATTTTTGTAGTATAATTTTGTATATACCTAGCACTTCTTTAAACCTATTTTTTTTAAAAATTTTTCTTTGATATTTCCCTTGAGGCCCTTTTGATACTCCACATAAATGTTCTTATTTTGAAGTAGGTCCTTAATAATGTTTTTGATTGATTGGCTGCTCAATCATTTTCATTCTCTGCTCCATTGCTCCCTAGTTTTGGTATCAGAACCTAATAGAAGGAATTTAATCGGATGCCTTCTTTCTGTATTTTAAAACAATTTATATGTAACCACTAGATGTTGCTGTGGAGCAAAGTTAGCTGAGCTCTGACTCTACTCTTCTTCCCCAAGTGGCCTATGGGTGTGACCTTTTTCTGGTCACTGCCTCTACTACCTGTCTTCTTCACTTTGGAAGCTGGATGCTTGCCTTAGAATCTTTTCTTTGCTAAATCATCATCATCGTCATCATCATCATCATCATCATTTATATGGCTCCTACTATGTGTCAGGCATTATGGCAAGTACTTTACAATTATTTCATTTTATCCTCACAACAACCTTGGGAGATATCTGCTATTAGCATCCTCATTTTATAGCTAAGGAAACTGAGGCAAATAGAGGTTGAGTGACTTGCCCAGAGTCATATAATTAATAAGTGTCTGAGGCCGGATTTGAACTCAGGTATTTTTCCAGGCCAGGTACTCTATCTATTGCACCACTTAGGTACTTAAAATATAAGTTATTCATAACAAATAATCTGAACTCCTTGGTCAGAATCAAAGCCAAATAGCTAGGACAGAGCTTAATCCTTTGACTTTTTTTTTAAGTCTATGTATCTCAGCTAGTTACTGGCTCACTCTGATTTCTTTCTTTCCAAAGCATGCGATAATTAAATAGACAGGCAATACAAAAGTACATGATGGATTGTGGATTTTTTGGGGAAAAAAAGATTACAATAAGGATATTAATAAAAAAAAAAGCAGACATGGGGAAGGTAATTGGGGGTGGGGAGGAAGTGAACATCCTTTGGAACTCTCCAAAGTTCTTAAAGTGGCAATGACCATAGACTGCCCCAGTCCAAATTCTTTCTTCCATTTGGCTGTGGTTGGACCACACTGTTTTCCATCCTCCCATAGCCAAACTGTCAGCTTCTCGTGCATGGTCTGTGCCACTGTCCTCTCATGTTCTCTAATGATAAAAATGTGTGTTGCCTTCTCATGGTCAGTTCACAGTCAGCTTGTCTGTACCATGTCATCTTGGTCTTTTTACCTGTCACAAACTGCATATTCTTTTCAAAACCATTAGGAGTGGGTGGAGTCTGGCTCCCAGCTCAAAGATGTAGAGAGCCCAGATTATCTCAGGGAAACCTCTGAACTACAAATTCTAGAATGCTAGTCAGGTCTCAAACCCTTGTTAAATTCATAGCTTTAGAGTTAATTGTTTTATAATGCTTGATAAAATTAATTTGTAAATACCTCTGGGCCCAGGATTTTTTTTTAACTTTGAGAGTTAATGACTCATTCAATTTTTCTCAAGATCATGTATTTAAATCTCTATTTCTTATTCTGTTAATTTGAGCATTTTATATTTTTGTAAATATTCTTCCATTTTATTTGTCATTAGTTGTTGTTTTTTTTTTTACATATAATTAGCCAAAGGGAATTCTTACTATTTCTTTCATTTCTTCATCATCCTTTACAGGTAAAAATGACAAATTTTAAAGAGATAAGCAGTGAAACTGCATTATTCTTAAAAGGCATCATGAATGAAAAATAATACCAATAGTAAATAGATGAATAAATTATATAACATCTTGGAAATGCTAACTGAACTACAAGGGGAATTAACCAGGAAAAACAATAATTGCAACAGATGTCAATGGGTTCCCTTTAGACCTTTAATTAGTGGAATTATTAGTGAGGAAACTCCCTCTAACAATGCAGATCATCATTAGTTCCACAGTTTATGGTCTAATGTGAATGAAAAAATAAGGGAATTAATGAAAAATAATTTATTAATCACTATATGCCAAGCACTGTACTAAGCATATCAGTTGCCTGGGGGCACTACAAGGTTAAGTGATTTTTCCCCAGGTCACAGAGCTAGTATGTGTCAAAAGCAGGAATTGAACTCAGGTCTTCTTGACTCTGTCAGGTTCATTATTTACTAGGCAACCTTGTCTCTATAAGATCCTTGCTAATAATCTATACTTGGCACAGTCTGATTCTACTCTGTTCTTCCTCTCTTCACTTGGACCAAGAACTAGATCACCGTATCTTACCCTTTCTTTCTCTCCTTTTAATTACTCTTTCATAATTACCCTTTTATAATTAACTTGTCTTACTATTCCATTTTCAATACGAACCTCCCTCTAAAGTCCTGCTTTCCCCTCTCTCCCCACATTGACAGTAATGTATCTCTACTACACTGTCTGTGTGTTCTATCTTCCTTTGCCTAGGTCAGATAACAGAGGTTCATGAGGTGCTCCCTATAATAAGGCACACGCATTAAAAGCAGAAATAGTACCTAACATCCAGGAGCTTTTCTCTAATGGGATAGCCAACATAAATAGGCATATACAAGAAATAGGTATAAACAAGATACACATAAAAAGATATATATGTGATAAATAGGATTAATTCAAGGAAATTCTAAAAGGGAAGTAGCAGGGGGGACCAGGAAAGATCTCCTGCAGAAGTTAGAATCTGAGCTGAGTTGTGAAGGAATCCAGGGAAGCAAAGAGATAGAGGTGAGGAGGGTATGGAGAACATCCAGTGAACTATCTTATGGAAATAAAGACAGACCTAAATAATTGGAGAAATATTAACATCTCATTGGTAGGGCTAGCCAATACAATAAAAGGGACAATATCCTCTATATTAATTTACTTATCCAGTACTATACCAATCAAATTATCTAAAGATTACTTTATAGTGCTAGAAAAAATAATAATGAAATTTATCTGGAGGAATAAAAGGTCCAGAATCTTATGGGAAATAATTTTTAAAAAACTAGGAAGGAAAGGGTATAGCAGTGCCACCCTTGAACTATATACTACATAGCAATAACCATCAAAACAATTTGTAACTGGTTGAAAAATGGAAAAAATCAATCAAGAGAATGTATTTGTTAGACAACATACGGAAGCAAAGAAACCTAGTAGTCTGCTCCCTCTTTTACCTAACGCTATACCTCAAATACCTTAATATTATCTCCAATTTTGTCCCCCTCTGTTCCAGTCTTTTATCAATAACTTATTGCTATCAATAACTTAGCAAAGAAAGGAACACATATGTGCAAGTACATATTTATATACATACATATACATGTTTATAAGGGTTAAGAGTGATGACTGAAACCATAGGAAATGAGAAGATTTTTGAGAGGGTGTGTGGAGAGAAGAGAAGAGAGCTTGGGAAGAGTCCATAGGAACAGGATTTAAATGATGATTCAGTGAAAGAGATGAGGTAGGTCTTTTTCTTTGCTAAGACCAGTTCCTCTATTAATTCTAAATGAAGTGAGATTGGCATCATCCATCTTCTCTCTAGAAGCTGGAAGCCAGAAGTGCCAGAAGTGACTGCACAGCCCAAAGAGTCTGAAGAGTTTAAGAAAGTGAATAGATGGGGGCAGCTAGGTGGCACAGTGGATAGAGCACTGATCCTGGATAAAGGAGGACCTGAGTTCAAATCCAGCCTCAGGACACATAACACTTACTAGCTGTGTGACCGTGGGCAAGTCACTTAACTCCCATTGCCCAAACAAAAAAAAAAAAAAAAAAGAAAGTGAATAGATGGAAGAGGCTAGAGCTCTCCTCTCTAGCTCTTGTTAATTCTGCCTCATCACTCAAGGAAGGATAGGATATTGATCTCCACCAATAAGGAGAGGCTCATGCCAATGGACTTCCAGACTCCAGTTACACATAAACCTGTAATTTTCATTCTATTTACATTTCCACTATCCTACTCCCTCCAGGTTTTTCTGCCTGATACCTGAATACCTTACAATAGCCTCCTAAATGAGTCTCTTGCCCTCTTGTATCTTACAGAAGCTTGTATTTTTTGTTATGTCATTGTTTTCCCCTATTCTTCAATTTCTCCCGTTCTCTGCTGTCTGCAAGCATACCCATATCTCCTCTATTCTTGAAAAAATCTCCACTTGAGCCTATCCATAAAATATTTAATATCTCTCATCCCAACTCCCTGAAAAAGCAGCTTTTTATTTGTTGTCGAGTCATTTCTGTCATGTCTGACTCTTCATGACACTGTTTTGGTGTTTTCTTGGCAAAGATACTGGAGTGGTTTGCCATTTCCTTCTCTAGCTCATTTTACAAATGAGGAAACTGAGGCAAACAGGGTTAAGTAACTTGCCCAGAGTCACACAACTAGTAATAAGTGTGTGAGGCCAGATTTGAATTCAGGAAGATGAGTCTTCCTGATTCCTGGCCTTAACTTCCTTTTCTTCTACTCACATTTCAACCTGTTCCAGTTTGGTCTCCATTTTCATTACTTAAATGGAACTGTTCTGTCCAAAGTTATTGATGTTCTCTTAATAAATTAATGCATTGGCCCTTTCCTAGTCCTTATCTGTTTTGTCCTTGCTGCAGAATTGGACCTTGTAGATTATTCCTCCTTGGGGATATTGTCTCTTCTCTGAATTTTTGTGACTCTCCTTTCTCTGCTTTCCTATCTACATGTTTGACCCACCTCATCTCTTTCACTGAATCATCATTTAAATCCTGTTCCTACTGATGCTTTCCATGTTCTCTTCTTTTCTGTCTACACATCCTTTCAAAAATCTTCTCAATTCTCCTGGTTTCAGTCATCACTCTTAACCCCTATAAACTTGTGTATGCATGCATATAAATATGCACTTGCTCATATGTGTTTATATGTATTATGTACATATATGCTGTGTGTCTATGTCTATGTACATATGTATCTCATTCTCTTTCCTGAGCACTCTCCCAACATAATCATCTGTCTGCTGGATATCCTCGTAGACATCAGACACTTTGATATCTACTAGGCATAACAAACTCTACATTCTCAAAACAAAACTCATATATTCCTCTAAACTGACCCTTTCTCTTTACTCCTCTATATTAAGGGCATTACCATTCTCTCAGTCACTCCAGTTTGCGACTTTGGAGTCACCTTCAACTCGTCACTTTTCTTCACCTCTCCACTTCATCAAATCAGTTGCCAAGTCATCTCAATTCTCCACCTGCAAAGATTCTCATGTTTGTCTCTACTTACTTGGTCAGCATGCTGACTTAGGGCTTATTGCAACAGCATCCTAT
Organism: Vombatus ursinus; assembly: GCF_900497805.2. NCBI lineage: Eukaryota > Metazoa > Chordata > Mammalia > Diprotodontia > Vombatidae > Vombatus > Vombatus ursinus. Next base: position 9,956,473 of record NW_020954587.1, on the reverse strand, counting down.
TTGGACTTCAAGCTTCAAGACACCTCTCCAATCTGTCCTCAACACAGTTACAAAATAATCTTCCTAAAAAAAACAAGTCTCATCATGTCCCTGCTCTAGAAACATTAGTGGTTCCCCATTATCTTTAGTCTAAATTACAAAATATTTAGCCTGGCATTTAAAGCCCATGGAAATATGAGTCTATGCTATATTTTCAGGCTAATTATTCATCCCTCTAATAGATAATATAATCGAACTGGCCTGTTTGCTAGACAAACATAGCATTCTGTCTCCCACATCTATGCCTTTGTACAGCCATCCCCTATACTTTGAATTCAGGTCTTCTTCACCATTGCCACTTAGAATTCCTAGTTCCTTTAAAAAGTCCATGTGCCAACTCTCAGGTGAGGTGTTTCTTGGTCCCTCTAGTAAACTGTTAATGTTCTCTCCATCCTCCTCAAATGATGACATATATGCTTGTCTGTTTGTATATGGTGTCTATAGCCATGATTACTATAGAATAGTAACCTTGACAGCAGGGACTGTTTTCCATTTTATTTTTGTATCTCCAGCACCTAGCATAATACATTGGACAGAATAGGTTCTTAAAATGTGTGTTGAATTTGAGGCAGGAAAACCATTTAGGAGGTTATGATGATGAATTCAGGTTTTAGGTTACTGCATGGATCAGCATAGTGGTGGTGGAAATAGAACGAAAGGAAGAATTTGTAGGGCTTGTTGACAATGCTGTGATATCATGGACAGAAATAGAGAAGTCAGAAGAAGGGGCTAGATTTGTTTGTAAGATGATAAATCTCTTCTTTAGATAGTTGTATTTGAAAGAACAGGAGAATCATCAAGTAGAATTGTTCAGCAAATATGTGGAGTCATTCCACAGAAATTTAAGGGAAAAGATGGATAGACATAATTAGATACATAGATAAATAGGTATGAAGATACATGTTTGTGTCTCTATGTCACCTCTAAACACATCACTACTTGTATAGATAGGTAGATAGATGTGTGTGTATGTGTGTATATTTATATATACACACATATGTATGATATCTATTGTATATGTGTGTTGTGTACATGTGTACATATATGTGTATATATGTGTATACGTGTATGTATCTATCCGTTGTTTAGTCATTCAGTTATGTCCAATTCTTCGTGACCCTGTGGACCATAGCACACCGATGCTATCCATGGGGTTTCTTGGCAATGATACTGGAGTAGTTTGCCATTTCCTTCTCCAGGGGATTAAGGCAAACCGAGGTTAAGTGACTTGCCCAGGGTCATATAGCTAGTCAGTGTCTGAGTCTGGGTTTGACCTCAGGTCTTCTTGACTCCAAGCCCAGCTCTCTATCCACTGACCCACCTAGCTGCCAGGTAACCATTACTATACAAGAAAATACAGACTTAAAAAAGGGCCATCAGGTTACTTTGGAGATGTCAATTATTTAGAAATATGTTGGCCTCCTCAAGTAAGATTTTTCTTTTCTTTTTATTTGTTTGCTTTTCTAAAGAGTCAAACAAGGCTGAAATACTATTGCGTAGTCATATTTTGTTTTGGAGGCAGGAGTAGGAAGAGAGTAATTTAGCACCCAACAGCAAGAGGATGTTAGACTGAGAGTTGAAGGAGAGGTCATCTCTTAGAGGTTGTCTAGGCCAGCCCTTTCATTTTAGATATAGGGCTCACCCTTATTTGCTAGCCAGGGCTGCTTCCCTAGTTCCTACTGAAATTAGCTGGCTGGGTTTTCAGAATTTGATTGACTACTACTCTCCTTAGGAATCTAAGTATAACCCAGAGGGGCTGTTGTTTTTTGTTTTTATGGGTTTTTTAAAAAATATTTTTGCTCATAAGTCCCCATAACCACACTCACTATTGATTATTGCCCAAGTAGCCTCTGTTACCTTTTAGCAAAGGTATTTACTAAGATGACCTAATAAGAACACTTGGCACAAAACATTCCTCCTAGATAAGACCATATGGTGTACTTGAACAAACAAGGTCTCTGGTTAGACAGAATTTCAAGTTAAACTCAAGTACAAAGGTGGTGAGATACAACTGTACATACAGCAAGGGTTAACTTACAACTTCTTGTCCCTGGGAGTCTTTTTCTCCCTTCATAAAGGCCTCATGAAGTTTCCCCTAAGTATAAGGAGCCCCCTGTTCTATGAGGCTCTAAGATGCAGTGACTATGTGGATGCCACAGCTGCTACTTCTTTTCTAGCATGAGAAGACATGGTCTTTGAAGCTACTTCCCTCCTGCAGCTATCTTAATCTATCTGTCTACATCAGTACTTGTTCTTGGTGTGCTTTTTGCTATTCCAGGATGGGCAGGTTGTCTGATGCTGATCCATTCTCTACAATAACATGATAAAAAGAGGTTTGTCTCTTTTTTGGGGGGGGGGGCTCCCTCTGTTCTCACAATCTGCTCTGTGCTGCCCTTTGATATGAACACAAAGGTAAGCAACCTCAATATAATCCCGAGCCTAGAATCCTCCATTGCTTGTCTAACCCACGGTTGAACTGGGCAAGTGCTAAAATTTCTCTCACTTCTTAAAGCCCCCAGGTGTGTGCTTAGTTCATTTAGTTAGCTAATCATTCAGTTCCCTTCTTAACCCAATTATAGAGAAGTTCACACCTCATAAAGAGTGTAGACAATCTTGTTTACACAGTTTTTAAAAAAACCTAATCACTTCATAGATTGAGATGGGAGGGTCAAACCTTCTGAACCTTTCCTTATGTGTCAGGCCCAAAGAGGCTATGGCTTTTCTAAGGTTATATAGAAATTAAGTGGCATGAAAGGAAATCAGGGGCCTTTGCTTTCAAATCTAGGGTTCTTAACAATGTACCACTTTGCCTCAATATATTTGCCCTTATAAAAGATCACGTGTAACAACAATTCCAGCAGATAGGTTGGGAGTGTGAGAGATAGCAGAGAGAAATGAGACAAAGTTGCAGCCATGCTGAAAATGGGCACTGATAAGAATGACAGCAGGAGAAAGAGAAATCCAGATGCCAAATGGTACTTGACACTGGATATAAAATATCCCTTACAACATGTTAGTGGGCAACAATCTTACTTATGAAAAGATCTCAAATTGTCTCTAGGTTAATGATAATATTAGGGAGAATTTTTACAAGTGAACAAAAGAGGCAGTTCTATTGAACTCAACTTTGGTTGTAACCTCTGTGTATAATTTCTGAATAATGTCAGAGTCTCTCCATAAGAAAACCATTTCCATATTTATTAGTCCTTTAAATGTGTCCTAAAAGTCACATGTCTAAATTAAAAATGCACAAAGGATCAAAAGAGACTCAAATTACAGTATTAAACTTTAGATTGCATTATCAGAATCACAATATCCTTGGAGCAACTTTTTGACTTTATTATGATTATTTTTAATATTTCCTTTATATCTAATAAAAATGCCTTTCATGACATGGTCAAAAAATAGATATTAGTATGGGCCTATATAAAAAAGCAAATGTGCTTTGGGAATTTTACAAGCACACACACACACATATGCACAGATGCATACATACACACATACAGCTAAATGGTCATAATCATAGAATGGCAGAACTAGATGGGACTTTTGAGATCCAGTACAATCTCTTCATTTTACAGATGAACAAATCAATTAACCAATAAGCATTTCTTAAGTGCCTACTCTGAACCAGGCACTAGACGATTCTGGGAATACAAAGACAAAAATAAAATAATACCTGCCCTCAAGGAGCTTATATTCTATTAGGGAGACAACATGTACTCATATAAGTACATACAGAATAAATACAAGTTGTTTTAGTGAGGGGAAAGGGGGTTTCTTACTGAAAGGCTCAAGAAAGGCTTTCTATAGGTGGCGACACAGAATTTTGAGAGAAATTAGGGATTCTATGAGCAAAGTTAAGGAGGGAGTACCTTCCAAGAATAGGGTACAAAAGCACAGAGGTGGTAGATGGGATATCATGTGGGAGGAACAGTGAAATGGCCAGGTTGACTGGATTGTAGAATGTGTGAGGAGAAGTAATGTATAAGGCTAGAATGTTTTGCTGGAGCCAGATTTTAATAGGTCTCAAATGCCAGGCAAAGGATGTGCAATTTGATTCTGGAGGGAATAGACAGTCACTGAAGTTTACTCAGCAGATGGGTGACATTTTGGCCTGTGCTTTAGTATAGTTCACATTGGTATTTGAGGGTAGGGATCATATTGGAGAGAGGAGTGACTTGAGGCAGGTTTACCAGTTAAGAGATTATGGCAATAGTCCAAGCAAGAGGTGATAATGAAATAAAGTGGCGACTGGGTGAGTGAAAAGAAGGGTATGGATCTGAAAGACATTGTAGAAGTAGAAGTCAAGTGATCACTGGGGTGGAAAGAGAGTGAGTTAACACTTGAAGATGATTTGGAGGTTGTGAATCTGGGTGAAAAGAGGGATGATGGTACTGTCCCCAGAAATGGGGAAATGCAGAAGAGGGAATTCTTCAATGGAGAAACTAAGATATAGACACTTACCCGTATCACAAAGCCTTATGACTGCTTTTTTATAGTATAACCAATATACTATCTGTAGTATGTACTACAGTATAACTATCATAAGCAGGACCAGAATCCAGATTCCTTTTTTTCAGTTTAATGTTCTTTCCATAACATCACACTACTGCATTATCAGCTGCCCCACCTTACCTCCTTTCCAAAGCCAGGTTAGTCCAAGGAATGGATTGCATAATCCCAGAGGTACCATTTCCCCAGCTTTGGGCACTGAAGTTTTGATAATCTTGATACAATGGAGATAAGAAGGTGAAAAGAAGGTCCCAAGGAATTATAGGAATGATTATTTCAAATTCTTGCTTGTTTTTTTTAAACCACTTATTAAGGACTGTTATACCACTGACATACCCCTCTGAGGATTGTGGGTGACTGACTCCAGTTCCTTCTTGTCTGAAGCAACCTTAGGACAGTACTGACTTGTTATTCAGCTGGTTACTTAGATAATAGTCCTCTCATCTCATGGTCAGACCATATCTGCAGTGTTTGGGTTCAATTGTGGGCCCCACAGACTAGGAAGGCCATTGCTAAAGAGTGTCCAGAAGAGAATGAACTGAATGGGAAAGGGGTTTGATCCAATGTTGCATTAGTAACAATTGAAGTTATCTTCAAGCTATCTTCAAGTTGTTGAAGGGAATCACTGAAAGAGGAATTAGATTTGTTTTGCTTGGCTCCAAAGAGCAGAGTTAAGGGTAATAGGTAGAAGATGCTAGGAGGAAAATTTAGGTTTGACAAGGAAAAGTTTCATAACAATTAGATTTATTCCAAAGTGAAATTGGTGTGTTTGGGGAGATGGTGGGTTACTCTTCATTGGAGGCCATCAATCAAAGTCCAGATGACCCCTGTAGGGTATATCATCAGGAGATTATGTATTCAGCATGGATTAGTCTAAATGACTAGTAAAGTCCCTCCTAATTCTGAAATTCAGAATGCAATAACATCTGCTAACTAACCCCTAAGACTTAGGTATTTGCATCATTCTGCCATGTAGATTTACTGTGGAATCCTCCAAAAGCCCATTCTTTCTTATAGTAGAAACTGTCAAATGAGTTGTATGAAAAATTTTTAATTAAAAGTGATTAACTGAATAAGATTTGGAACTGAGAGAGACCTTAGAGATCATTTAATTGAAACTCCACATCTTACAGATGAGGAAACTGAGACTCAGAAAAGTGAAGTGACTTGCCCAAGAGTACACAACTGGTTTGAGCATTGGGGGTTGATGAAATCTCTCATGGGTGGAGAAATACCTGGGGTTGTGGGTCAAGTATCGAGTGTATGATGCGTACACAGCAAAGAGGATCTTGCCTTGGATATACTCTTCAAAGTGGAAAGAGATGCATACAAATGGTAATTTTGAAATTATGCCCTAATTCTGCCTGTGTGATACCAACCTTAAATAGAATTAAACAAGTTGAATTCCATACTATTGCTTAAGCTTCTAGATGGTGACTCCGAAATGCAAAGTTAATTTAAAAAAATATTTTCAAGTAAATGTCAAGTTTATACAAGGGATGCTGACAATTTATGAATACTGTGAAATTTTAGAACTTGAGAAAATAAGAAATGACAGGAAGATCTATTTATTCTGTAGCAGTAAGACTATTTTAAATCTAAGTTCAATTACAACTGAAAACTGTTGGGTTTTCATTTTAAGAAAAATGTTTTCTCTTCTTAACTTGCCAGGATTTTCACATGATCCATAATACTTGAGCCAACGACTTAGGACCCTTTCTTTCACTGCCTAATTGATCATCATTTCCCCTATCTACTTCTGTAAGGAACCCCAGTCTTTGGCTGCATAACCACTGGATGAATTTAGTTTAAAATCTGACTTAGAATGAAACTGCAAAGGAAAAAGAGAATAGTAATTTAGAGAAAAGAAATCATGAATTCAACTAGTATTTTTTATTCAAATTTTTATTGGTGACTTTTTAAAAATCTTATTTTTATTCCAAACTTAACAAACATTAAACAAAGTGAGCACTTTCACATACATAGTTCAACAGTAAAAAAGGATTGTACATAAAGTTATAGATCCCCACTATGTACAGCCTGTTTTTCTTTTTAAGTATATAACAAGTTCAACAGGAAGTTTTCAAAGCTGTTCTGCTTCTGTGTTTCTTTCTTGCCTTCCTTCTGTTCTCTGAATTATTTTTTTAAAAAGATGCCTCAGTGATGTTCCTTTCTTTGTTTCTTTCCTTCCTTCCCTTCCTTCCTCCTTCCTCCTTCCCTCCCCCTCCCCCTTCTCCCCCTTCCTCCTTCTCTCTCTGTGTCTGTCCCTCTCTTGGTGTCTGTCTGTCTCTGTCTCTCTGTCTGTCTCTCTATATGTCTGTGTCTGTCTGTCTCGCTGTCTGTCTCTCTGTCTCTGTCTCTGTCTCTCTCTTGTTCCCTACCCAATCCTAATCCCCTCTCCTCCACTTTACTTTTGTTTTTCACACCCCATACATTTCCTGATCTGCACTATCCCCACAAAACCCTCCCATGGAACAAAAGAAAACCAGTTCAACAGAACCCATTGGTACTGCATATGCAGCGTTTGGCACATGTACCAAAAAGATGGAACTTTATCTAGTAGTTTAACAAATAATAATAGTAAACATTTTGTGAAGTCACCCTTCAAAATGGTTCATGTGTGTAGAATCAACTAAAAGAAAACCTGAGGTGTGCTGGAGCCAGCTCCAATTGGATCCTAGAGCCTATTTTAAAATTTTCAGTGTGAGCATTTACACCTGAGAAATTGGCAAACTCTGCAAATTCAGACTTGGTTTATTGTTTTGTTGATTGTCTAGACTTAAGAAAGTCATGGAAAAAATGTTAATAATGCAGATTAAACTTAAAGGTGTACCATGAGAACATTCCCCCCCCCAAACATTAGTTGTTAAACTGTTACCAGCACATCACTGATTCAGTACCCCGAATTGGTGGATGGCTGTTCATGTGGTAGAAATTGAGGGGTGGTTGGCTATTTTAACTACTCACTCTCTTAAATGTTGATCCAAATACCTAAGGCTTTAACAAAGTTTAAGATGTGCTACTGTAGTAAAACTTGGCTAATTTAAATGTCACTAATAGGGAATTTGCAACACTATTAAAATGAATTAAGAACAAAAATTATCATTTTAGTTTTTGAAGAAAGGGTTTTGTAGACAAATATTGGTATGAAAAATATGGTCAGAAAATATTTTTACAATATAAGAGAACAAATTGACTTCAAGGCTCCTCATTAATGTGAATACAGTGTGCTAAGTGCAAATTTTTAAATTATTTTTATTTTTAGTTTTCAACATTCACTTTCATAAGATTTTGAGTTCCAAATTTTCCTGCTCCCTTCCCTCCCCCCTCTTCAAGATGGCATGCAATCTGATATAGGCTATACATGTATAATCACATTAAACATATCTCCATATTAGTCATGCAAAAGAAGAATCAGAACAAAAGGGAAAGAAAAAACAAAAAAAGAGAAAATAATATTCTTTGGTCTGCATTTAGATTACATAGTTCTTTCTCTGGATGTGGATGGCATTTTCTATCATGAGTCTTTTGGAATTGTGTTAGATCATTGCATTGCTCAGAAGAACTAAGTCAGTCAAAGTTGATCATCGCACAATGTTGCTGTTACTGTGTACAATGTTCTTCTGGTTCTGCTCATTTCACTCAGCATCAGTTCATGTAAGTCCAAGTTTTTCTGAAATCCACCTGCTCATCATTTTTAATGGAATAATGGTATTCCATTACATTCATATACCACAAGCTGTTCAGCCATTCCCCAATTGATGGGCATCCCCTCAATGTCCAATTCTTTGCCACCACAAAAAGAGTTGGTGCAAATATTTCTTAACTATTCCATTCTGTTCTACAAAGCAGGTCCCTTACTGCTGTGGTCTTCAAACTTTTTCAAATAAGTACCTCTATCAGTAAAAATTGGGGGAGGGGAACACACTCCCACTAGATGTTTATTTATTAATAATTATATATGTCTACTGCACTATCATGCAGGTAATAAAACATACGTAAGAGAAATTTAAAAGAATAAAACAAAGATTAAATATATATAAACAGTTTTTCTTTCATTTAACAGTACAAACAGAATTTTTGTTCTTTTTTTAAAATTACTTTTAATACTACTGAGAGCAATATGCTTGAAGATGTTTCAATATTCTTTTAAAATCACGGTTTAACACTAAAGTATGTGATATGGTTATTTGAGAGCCTGGTTTTGAGTTTAGTTCATTTTGAGGCATGGTTTTAATGGCTGTCAAAGTTGAAAACAATACCCCAAAAAGATATATACATATATTCAAATGGAAAAAATACACCTACTTACTAAATCATGAAACTCATTTTTCAGTCCCATCTACTAGTTTTCCTAAGTTTTTTGTTGATGTTTAGTTAACTAATTTCCATCTTCCTTGATGTCAATCAGTTATTGTTATGAACTAACCAGAATATAGTGTATCTATTTTTAGCAAATGGGGTCAAAACACAACAAACTTCTTATTTTGAAAGATTTTGAAATGAGTTAGAATATCTTGCTTTGTCATTTTTGCAACATTTTTTAAAGTGTATAGATAGGAGAGTTTTTAATAGATGATATACCATTTGCCATAATAAAAGATATTTAAATATCTTACTCATGGTGATAGATTCATCATTAGCTAATATCTCAAGGCACAATATATATTTGGGTTATTTAAGATAGTAGGTGCAAACACATTTTCAAATAACCCTCTTTATAATTTCAAATTTTTGGCTAAATTCTTTTCAGATCTGATTGAGGTTTATTATAAAAATGAAATGAGATAATATATGTAAAATGCTTTGTAAACTTTAAAGTGTTATTAAATATTAGTCATTCTTCTTCTAGGATTGTTTTTATTCATAATGTAGCTGATGAACAGCTCATCTTAGGAATATAAAAAAGGTAATCTCTGCCATTTTGTTTTTTACTGGAACTCACATTATTAATATTATCTTTAATCCATTTTTTCTTTACAAGAGTGTTTTTAAGCCACTTGTCTATTTTGACAGGGTATCTACATACTTTAAAAAAAAACATAGACAAAGCAAGATATTCTAACTCATTTCAAAATCTTTAAAAATAAGAAGTTCAGTGTGTTTTGGCCCCATTTCCTAAAAATAGATACACTATATTCTGGTTAGTTCATAAAAACAACTGATTGACATCAAGGAAGATGGAAATTAGTTAGCTAAACAGTTTGACAGTTAAAATGAAATAATATAATCCATAAATCCACTTGATCAAACACATGCAGACTGCAATATGCTGAAAACATGAATGAGTGAGTGAGCTGCCAATAGCAACCCTTCTGCTTTGTAGAAGTCTCATTCTTGGGGCAGCTAGGTGGCGCAGTGGATAGCGTACCGGCTCTGAAGTCAGGAGGACCTGAGTTCAAATCCAGCCTCAGACCAAACACTTGACACTTACTAGCTGTGTGACCCTGAGCAAGTCACTTAACCCCAATTGCCTAAAAAAAGAAGTCTCATTCTTGCCTCAGGATAGCTCACTGTAGGAGACAGGGAATTTGTGGAAGACTTTATAGAGAAAGACAAGATGAACAAAGAATCTATCTTGGTTCTAACTCTATTGAAAGTCTTTGCCTCACCTTCTCAGCTAGGTGGTTGTGTGAACCTGACCAAGTGAACTCCCTTCCCAGGGTTGTGTTGGAGACACCTAGAACTCCCTCTTGAGAGCCTATTATTAAATTTTCAGTGCGAGCATTTATACCTTGGAAATCAGTAGAGGAAAATCAAGGCTTGGGTTATGGAGTTGTTGTTTAAGAAAGTGATGGAGAAAATGTTAATAATGAAGATTAAACTTTAAAATGTATCATATATATACATACATATATATATATATACATACATATATATATAGGGAGAGAGAGAGAGAGAGAGAGAGAGAGAGAGAGAGAGAGCACTGGTTGTTAAACATTTACCAAAGGAACTTTGTATGTAATCATCTAAATACTTACTTATGTGACTCACTAGGTTGCCTACTTAGGGGTAGTCTGAATAAAAGGAACTACCCTAATTAGGTTCCTTGAAGCCTCTATCTGGATTAAGCCATTGATGCTGGGAGACCACACTCTAGGCCACTGTTTTATAAGGTGTTTACTTCAGTTTCTCTCTGCTGCTGGACATGTGAATTTATTCCCATTTCATAAAAGTTCTTTTTGTTATCACATTGTGGTTCTGTCTGTGCTTTGAACCTTGGTCCTTGGGGATATATACTTGGCATAGTCATGGAGGAATCATAGGCTATCCAGGCTGAAGTCATGCCATGTGTGGAGCAAAAAAGAGGAGGGGGGGTAGTGTGTCCCTATAAACTGAAAAAGAAGGAGGTAATAACAAACAGTAATTTGGCTATGGTAGCTATCTGCCCATAGAGACCTTTTGTAGCCGTGGTGACTTATATGGAACCCTGTCGTTGAGACCATACTTGGCACTAAAGAAAATTGCCAAACCCCAGGTATAGTGAGAGTAAGTTTTAGTACCTAAACAGGAAAATTGAAATAAGTTTGTCAGCTTAGCATAACTGACTCCATTTTGTTTTAAGCTTCCATTTTGTGATTAAACTGTTTTGAGTAAGTTGTTTTTCTATAAGTTGGTATTCATTAATCAAATAAGCAACTGTATGGTATATAGTGAGCAATGTGTGTGCACTCTTAAATAGCTTAAAAACACGTGGACCCTCTGGTAAGACAAACCACCATTGGAAAAAAATCACAAACAACTTTAGTGGTAATTTGGAAGTAAACTACCAATCAAATTATGTAGAAAACAACTTTAGTTAAAAGTATAAAAACCCACCTGAGACCCCAGTATTCAGCCTGTTTCTAGGTAGTGACTAGGACTGGCTCCTACATCCCCCACCCTCAAGACCCAAGCAGCCTGTGTTGGCTTGAGAGCAATGATGATTGATGGAGAAATGCCAGATGACCAGCTTGGAGGGAGATAAACATCATCCATCTGGGCAAAGAGGGAATCTTGTTGAGTCTGGTAATGGAAGAAATAATCATCAGAAGTTCTAAGACTCAGGTTGGTGTTTTGTTCTTAGAAGGTACAATTTGCATGCTTTGATTAATAAAGTTTGATTGAATGCATGGAGAAGTGTAAGTCTAATTAGTGTTTCATTACACTGGTTTGCATATTTAAATTGGCCATATGCAGGTGCCATATGTTATACCAGGAAATAGTGGGGGTGGTGCTGGACTTAGAGCCAGAAAAGAGTGGGTGGGTAGAGCTCAAGTCAGAAAGGGATCTTGAATGAGTCCTGCTTATTGTGTTCTTCCACATGAATGTATATTTGCCTCCAAGAAGAGGCTGCAGGCTAACAGCGGAAAGAGGATGCTGAGACTTTGAAAGATCAGCAGATTGTGCCTAGAAAGGTTAGAGAGAATGCCTCTTTGAGAGCCAACTGGTGGGAGGATGGAAAGAATTAGAGCTTCTAAGGCATAGGGATCTCTTAGAGGTCATCCCAGAGCATCAGGACCCAGCAGAAATTAAACCCAAGCTGAAACAGGGCTGTTATGGGTGTGAGGTAGAGAAGAAGACTTGGTGTTTCTATCCACAATGGTAGAGAGCTGGAAAGATCTTTGGTAGCTCTCTCAGAGTATCCTAGGCCACTGAGCAGCTGTTTAGTTTTCTTCTAAGGATCCTTAATAAGTCTAGGAATGCTTCTATTTATTTCCTCATTTGTTTCCCCCTTACTAGAGGATCCTTTTAAATCAAGGGAAGATGCTGAGATAGCAGACTGATACTGGCCATGCCTAAAGAGACAATTTGCAGAACCTCAGGATTAAAGGCCATTCTGCAAAATCAAAGCCTAGGACTGCATGTCCAATTTGTCAAAAAGTTAACTCTTGTTATTTATGCTGCTTTACATATGTAAATAGCTATACCTCAGATTCCTCCTGAGGACGTGGAAACCTATTAAGTCACTTTTGTTTAGGGGGAGGATTGTAACGCTGTTGTTTGCACTTCATACTTAAAGAGAACCAATGAATTGTAACAAGAGACTTTATATGAATAAACAAGTTGAACAAAATATCTCTCTCAATCCCAGCTATAGTAGTGACCACTTCGGGACTCTCTTCTCCCTGCTCCCCCAATCCTCATTTCCATCCCCCAACGGCAGAAACATATGCCCTATCTGCTCAGCCAGGGAGTAGAGTGAGCAGCTGGCCAGGTGAACTTCCTTAGGTTTAATTACCTAGAGACTTAATTATGTTACTCTCTAAGCTATATACCTAGGAGGTAGTCCAAATATGAGACTGTCCTAATTAGTCTCATTGAAGCCTCTATCTGGATCAAGTCAGTTATGCTGGGAAACTGCCCCACAGACTGTGGTTTTGTGGGGTCTTTACTGGGACTTCCTCACAGTGCTGGAAACAAGAGTTTATCCCCATTCAATAAATTATTTTGCTAGCAAGCTGTGGATTCTTACCATCCTGGTGCTCTCATGATTCAAACCCAGACCCTCTTCAGGCTATATTCCTTTACTGAATGTGATAGGTTATTATAAAACATAAAAAACAAATTGAGGGCAGCAATGTCAATCAGTATATTAAATATTAGTAAAAATAGTTTTTAGATAAAAAACAGAAATAGAAGTTCTAATATTTCCTTCTTGATTCCAAATGTATCATCTCACAACTTTTTTAAGAGGTATGTACTCCGTTTTGGGGACCACTGGTTTGCTGTGATCCCACCCCTTCACAACTGCTTGGAGAGGGACTTGGAGATTTCTAAAGTAAAGATAGATGGATCAATAGATGTAGAGAGCATACTCTCTTATTTTGCTCATTTTAATTCACAGAAGGGAAAGACTCTCATAAAGAGGTGGGGAAGGGAAGAGGAGACAAAGATATGTCCAGAGACAAGAATACCGTGGGATCTCTGAAGGCCCAGGATACATCTACAAGTTGAAAGGAGTCCTAGTTGAGAACACAGTTGAGGGTTCTAGAGAGATGACCTTCCAGACATGGGAAGAAGAAGAAAGGGACCCAGTGAGAGATTCCCTTCAGAACCAGTACCCAGGTTTTTCCAGGCTCTCATCACTTACCCTAAACTTGGGTCTCCATACCTGCTTCATACAATAGGGCTGCTTCTTGATGTGAACAAGAGCTACTTGTGTTTTGGAGGGCTGAGGTCTCTGGTAGGCATGTCTTATTGGCTTCCTACCTCTGATGTCATGTCATCGATAGACAGATACCACTTAAAGAGGCAGTTAAGAATATCTCAGTTAAAGGAAGATTTCAGTAAAGTGTATAATGGGAGGAAGAGGGGGTTGGGATGTTTCTGAAGTGCTTCTACTGCAAGAAAGGCTACATTCAACAAAATAGAATGACTTTTAGCCAAGTTTGACTAATATGAGGGAGAGTAATGGAATAGTTGATAGAGTGTTCAGCTTAAAGTTAGGAAGACCAGAGTTCAAATCTCATCTCAAACACTAGTTGTATGACCCTGGAACTACTCTTTAATTCTCTAAGCCTCAACTTCTTTATCTGTAAAATGAAGGTAATAATAGCACTTATCTTATAGGGTTATGAGGATGCAGTGAGATAATATCATACTTTGCAAACCTTACATCTCCATAAAAATTGAGTTGTTATTATTATTATATGTAATTGAAAATAACAAAACTAAAATTTAAATGTATTACAGTTGGGCTTGGGGGTGAGGTATTTAAACACAGATTCTTCTTGAAGTATGTTTTCAAGAATTTTACTTCTACTTATCTTACCATAGAATCTCCAGTGTTTTCAGGAAATGATGCCATATGGTTTTGATACCCGGGCCATGGTAGAAGTCAAAATACCATGCGATCCAGTAAAGGTACTGCTTGTGCAATAATATTCAAAGGAGAATAAGAAGTATTTTGCAGGACATACATTCAGGCAGTTTCCTTTCTGGATCAAAAAGGACCAGAAGGGAAAATAATAATAAACAGGGACCTTTTTAGTTTCCTGAACATTTCTTCTCTGGGCTTCCACTAGATTATTATATTTCTAACTTTATACTCAAAACATTTTTTCTCCTCATCTTTATGAAGTAACTCATAGAATAAGAAATTTATTTCAAAAAATGAAAAAAAGATAAAATCTTTCATTTTCTTTTTATAGCAACAACTTTGTTCTTAAAGTAGTTCCCCTCCCCTTCCATAAGTTCAAAAGGCACTTCAATTTATAGCTGAGTTTTTTTTTCCTGTGCTTTTCAAAGATTGTCCTGATTTATGCCTTTGGTGAGATGTACAGTATGTTGTAAGAAAAGACATCCTCTTGTTGCTTTGAAGAAACTCATAAAATGTCAGACAGGCTGCCAAAGTGTTACTCACTAAAATAAAGCATATATTTAGTAAGTCATTAACGAGGGGAGGGAATGGGATCATCCCTCCAGCTGATTGACTAAAGCAGGGATGGGGAATCTGTGGCCCCTAGGCCACATGTAGCCCTCTAGGTCCTCAAGTGGGGCCCTTTGACTGACTCCAAACTTTCCAGAACAAATCCCCTTAATAAAAATATTTCTTCTATAAAACTTGACCTTAGCCAAAAGGCTTCACTCAAGAATCTAGAGGGTCAGATGTGGCCATCTCCCCATCCCTGGGCTAAAGCCTTTGAAATATTCTGAAAATCTTGTCCCTTCTGAAGTTTTCACCAGCATGAGCCCATTCAGTGGTTTCAAAAGAATAACTACTTGTTTTAAAATCAATAAACTTTGTTTTTAGAGCTTTTATCTTATTGTAAATTGGCTTTTTTTTTAATAGTTTAGACTTTAGTCTTAAAATTTATATTTAATCCTTTTTAACATGTACAGTTTTAAATGGCCCTATTACCTATTACCCTCAGGCCTTTTAACATCTACAATCCTTTTCTATTTATTACTGCATTTAGCTGACTTCATTAACTAGATTCTCTACTTAACCTGGAATTCTCTTCCCATGCCCAATTGGAACACAGTAGAAATTGTTGATATTAGGGTAGCTTGCAAACTCCTAAAGCATTGTGAGATGAGGACTTTTCCCAAAGAGGGTTGTAGGCATTCTGGTTTTGTACTTCCTTTGACCAATTTTGCTTTTTAAGGCATTATTCTCCTCATTGGCTTTTCAGACCTCTTTTGCCATTTGGGTTAGGCTATTTTTTAAGGTGTTATTTTCTTCAATATTTTTTTGGGTCTCCTTTAGCAAACTGTTGAATTGTTTTTCATGATTTTCTTGCATCACTCTCAGTTTTTCCTCTACTTCTCTTACTTGCTTCTCAAAATCCTTTTTGAGCTCTTCCATGGCCTGAGACCAATTCATATTTTTCTTGGAAGCTTTGGATGTAGGAGCTTTGACTTTGTTGTCTTCTTCTGGTTGTATGTTTTGATCTTCTTTGTCACCAAAATAAGATTCTATGGTCTGACTCTTTTTGCACTGCTTGCTCATAATCCCAGCCAATTACTTGAGTTATAAACTCTTTGTTAAGGTCTGCTTCCAGTGTGGAGAATGTACTGTCCCAAGCTTCAAGGGTTTTGTGCAGCTGTTCTAGGGACCCATAAATTTTCAGTTCTTCAAAGGTGCTATGATCAAGGGCCAAGTATTTACTCCTTCCCTGGCCTGTGCTCTGGTGTATGAGTGACCTTGGAACTTTGACCTCTCCACCGCCACTACAACCTCTACCATGTCAGTGCTCTTCCTCACCCCAGGACTGCCACCCAGAACTGTGACCTAGATCCAAGCACTGGCAAAGCAAGAGAATCCTGCCTCAGCACCAGCAAAGAGATCCCTGCAATCCCCCTCTGATCAGCCACTCAATTCCCCCTCAGTCTGTGGGCCAGAAGCTCTGGAGGTAGCCACTGTCCCTGGGTCACGCTCAGGACTGGGGCTGGGACTGCACCACACTTCTCTCTCACCGCAGACACAGACTTTTCCTACTGACCTTCTAAGTTGTCTTTGGCGTTCATGGGTTGAGAAGTCTGGGAACCACCACAGCTGCCTGTGATTCAGTCCTCTGAGGCCTGCTCCAGGTTTGCTGAGGTCTGTTTTGCCTGCGTCCATGCCCAACTGCGCTCCTCTCCCAGCCTGGCGCAATATACCTTTCTGATCAACCATCCAGATTGTCTTGGGCTGGAAATTTGTTTCACTCTGTCTTTTTGTGGGTTCTACTGCTTTAGAATTTGTTTAGAGTCATTTTTTATGGGTATTTGAAGGGGTTTGGAGGAAAGCTCAAGCAAGTCACTGATTTTACTCCAGCATCTTGGCTCCACCCCTGTTCTAAACATATTAGTTTCAATACCACTCTACATATATGCATCCCTTTCTGAACTTCTTTCTGCTATCATCTATTTATTTTTGATGATTATATTATGATGATCTCTTTTTACTCTTTCCTTCCTTCTTATAGTATAATCATCACCTTTATCCTCTTGACTCTCCCCCTCAAATAAAAGTTCTATCTTGTAATAAATAAGTATAGTTACACAAAACAAATCAACACATTGTCTTTGTCTTAAAATGTATGCTTCATTCTATACCTCTAGCTCATTAACTTTCTGCCAAAAGGTGGGAAGTATACTTCATCATCTGTCTTCTCGAATCATGGAGCTAATCATAGTTCTTAAGCCTCTCACAATTGCTTTTCTTTACAGTGTTGTAGTTATTGTATAAACTATTCTCCTAGGTCTGCATAGTTCTCCCAGGTTTCACTGAATCTATTCCTTTAATAATTTCTTATGCCATAAAAATATTCCTTTACATTCATATGGAGTAATGGTGGAGTATTGATCAGGATGTTTCAACAATTGCTATATTCCTCCTTACTGTACTACTGACTAATTGCCTAGGTGGGTCTTTTATTTTATATATATAAATAGTCCTTCTCTACTCTGAAAAGTATTAACAATGGAACTATAATTCTCTTTATCCATTTGTTAGCTCCAAGTCACCAACGATGGCACTTCTGGCAAAACACTTCAGTGGTAGATCTCTCTCTCTTCCCCCAGAATGTTCCCTTCTCAGTTGCCTCTTCCCAACTGTATTCCTATTAAGCACACACTGACTTGTAAGTGCCATTGGCTAATGCTATTTATATAGACAAAATAAACACTTATTTAGAAAGAAAGGTAAAGAGATCTTCTTCATACCCCAAGAAAATGCTTCATACTTTTATGAAGGAGTTCAAGGAGCAAAAGGAGATATAATACTTCCTTCGGGTCTATAGTATGAGAATAAGGAAAATTCAGCAACAAAGCTTTTGTACTGACACCCCTCATGCCTGAATGACCTCATTCCCAGAGTCTTATTCTTTTTTTTTTTTGTTGGTTGTGAACTCTGCCTTGTTCACATAGGTAGCTTCTCTTTCTCTAGCAACATGTATCTTCTATTCATCTACTCAAGAACTGGGTTCTTTTTCCAATCTGACTTCTGAATTCACCAAATGGACTTTTAAAGGTTACCAAGAAGTGGGGCCTGTCATCCTCCATCCTATGACCTTAGCTCCCTTCATTTGCTCAAAGGACTCAATAACTCCACATAATCACCTGGCATGGATTCAATTATCTAGCATCTTTTATTGCATTTGTAGAATAACAGCTCCCTTAAATATATGCTGTAATTTGTCCAGACATTCTCCAATAGATGGGTCCACACTTTGATTTTAACTTCATGCCACAAATAAAAGTGCTGTTATAAATATTTTTGTAAAAATGGATTTTTTCACTCTGTCTTTGATCTCTTTTGACACATGTGCCTAAAAAGGTTATCCCTGGGTCAGTAGGTATTCACAGTTCAGTGCCTTTGGGGTACAGTTCCAAATTGCTTTCCAGAATGGCTGAATCATTTCATAGCTCCACCAAAAGTGTATTAGGGTGTTTATCATCTTGAACCCCTTCCTATAATTATCATTCTTTTTTTAAACATCTGTGCCAATCTAATGGGTATGAGGTGGGACCTTAGAATTGTCTTAATGTGCATTTCTCTTATTATGAGTGATTTGGGGAAAAAAACTCATAAGGTAGTTGAAAGCTTGCTTTTCCTCTTTTGAGACCTGCCTGTTCATAATCTTTGATAATCTATCCATTCAGTAATAGCTCTTGTCCTAATATATTTATGTCAATTCCTTCCATACTTTATGTATTTTGAACAATTATTTGAAGAAGAGGTCCATAGGCTCCCTCAGACTGCCAAAAGGGTACTTGATACAATAATCCCTAGTCTAAATCTGATTTTTTCCCCCAGCTATTTTCTAGGTTACCTAGAATTTTTACCACAGAATCACAGAATTTGAAAGGAATCTCAATGACTAACTAGGCCAACCCATATTGGAAGGAATATTCACTGTACTATACCCAACAAGTAATCATTCTCTGCTTGAAGACCTCCAAGATGGAAGAACCCATAGCCTTCAAGGCAGTCCATTCTACTTTAGGACAAGTCTGTTAGGAACTTTTACCTGACATCAAGCCTAAATTGGCTTCATTGCAAATTCTTTGCATTACTTCTGGTTCTGCCTTTTAGAGCTAAATGAAACAAGTCTAATCCATAGTCTTTCAAGAACCTAAGCATAGCTATTGGGTTCCTACCCCAACCCTATCCCCCCACAGCCTAATTTTCTCCAGGCTAACCATCCCCAGTTCATTCAACTGATTCTCATATGTCATGGACTCAAGGTCTGTCAGCATCCTGTTTGCCTTCTTCTGAACACTCTCCAATGCATGAATGGTGTTCTTCAGCTGTGGTGCTCAGAACTGAATAGAATATGCCAGATAATGTTTAACAATGGCAGAGTACACTTTGTTTATTTCACTGTTTTGAGAAGCTATGGAGCAGCTAAGTGGCACAGTAGATAGAGTGCTCAGCCTGGAGTCAAGCAAGACTCATCTTCACATACTTACTAACTGTGTGACCCTGGGCAAGTCACTTAACCTTGTTTGCCTCAGTTTCTTTATCTGTAAAATGAGTGGAGAAGGAAATGGCAAACCACTCCAGTATCTTTGCTAAGAAAACCCCAAATGGTGTTGCAGCCAACAAGCATTCATTATTAAGTCCTTATTATATTCTGTGCACTAAGGATACAATGAAAAGCAAAGGAAATCCAAAGATCACATTAGCTTTATTGGCTACCTCAATACACTACTCACTCCTAAGTTCTTGAAGTCCACTAAAATTCCTGTTTGTTTGTTTCCCAGAATAACTGTTATCTTTCCATTTGTCCCCCATCTTATATTTGTGAAGCTGAGTTTTTGTACCCACATGCAAGATTTTACATTTATCTTTGTTGAATTTCATCCAATTGGATCCTGACTGTCATCCAGCATTGTGTCACCTGCAAATTTGATGAACAAATTATTTATACTTTAATATGCTGTGAATAAAAAATATTAAACAGCAGAGGGACAAGCACATATCACTAGGGTTTTCTACCACCATGTTGACATCGAGCCTTTAACAACTACCCATTGGGTCTGGCCATACAACTAGTTCTGAATTAATCTGAATCTATTACTGCCTAATCCATATCCCTCTATCTTCTCCACAAGAATAGTATAAGAAACATTAGTGAAAGCTCTGCTAAAATATAAGTAAACTACATCCATCCATTACTTTGTAAAACAGTAAATCCTTACCTAAAAACAGTTGGAATCATTTGGTTTTATCACTTTTTATTGTTCAGTCATTTTCAGTCATGTCCAACTCTTTGTGACCCCATTTCAAGTTTTCTTGGCAAAGATACTGGAGTGGTTTACCATTGCCTTCTCCAACTCATTTTACAGATGAGGAAACTGAGGCAAATTGAGTTAAGTGACTTGACCAGGGTCACACAGCTAGTAAATGTCTGAGGCTGGATTTGAACTCAGGAAAATGAGTCTTCCTGAATTCAGACCCAGCACTCTATCCACTGTGCCACTAGGCTACTATCATCAATCATTTATGGGTCTATGTTACTTAATTTCTATTAATCAACTTTTCTATTTTTTAACCAGTTGGATGATTTTGAGTATATGTACTTTGTAGTTCAATTTCAGATTTGGCACAACTAAGCCGTCTTCCTTCTCAGTTTTCTTCATTATTCCCTGTAAGACTCTTGGTCTTGTGTTCCTCTAGGTGAGTCTAGCTATTCTTTTTTCCTAGTTTTATAAAGTAACTTGATTGGTATCTCAGTGAATCTAGCTTTAACTGTGATAATACCACTATATTTATTCTATTAGCACACCCCTACTACGAGCCCTTAGCATCTCTCTAGTTATGTAGGTGGGTCATCATTTCTAATTCCTGTGCATCTCTTAGTAGTTGGACTCCCAGATATATTATGTATTCATTAGTCCTTTTGAACTACATTTCACTATCTCTTACTGTTGGCTTTTGTGAGTGGCATACATTGGGACAACTAGGTGGCACAGTGGATAGAGTGCCAATCCTGAAGTCAGGAAGATTTATCTTCCTGACTTCAAATCCAGCCTCAGACACTTACTAGCTATGTGACCCAGGGCAAGTCACTTAGCCCAGTTTGCCTCAGTTCCTCATCTGTAAAATGAGATGGAAAAGGAAATGGCAAACCACTCCAGAATCTTTACCAAGGAAATCCAAATGGGCTTACAAAGAGACAGACACAACTGAAATGACTGAACAACAAACATAGTACACAGAAAGGTTGATTATTTTTGTGGATTTATGTCCTACTACTTATTAATTGTTTATATAATTGTTCCAAATAATATTGACTAATTTTCTTGAACTAAAGTGCAATGTTTTCTACAAAAATTGATTTCATTTCTCATTTGATTATGCTTATTCCTTAAATTTCATATTTTTGTCTAATCACTAATATGGACATTGCTAGAACTATATCAAATAATAGTGGTGAATAAATGTCCTTGCTTATACCCAGATCTTACTGGAAAAGCCTCTGGTGTTTCTGCTATAAATACTGCTAGCTCCTTCTTTTATGTAGATAAAGTTTATCATATTTAAAAAGAGTCTGTTTATTAAAATGCAATGTATTGTTTGTAATATAAAGGAATGTTTTATATTATCAAAAAATTTTCTGCATCTTTTGATAAAATCATGTGAATTTTTAATTGTTCTTTATATGGTATATTATGTTTATAGTTTTACTAAGGTTGAACTCAATTGTGGATATAAATTAATAGTATATAATCTTTTAAATATGTTACTATAACCTCTGTGATTTTACTTGGTATTATTTAATTGATTTTCATTAGTAATAGTGTTCTATGATTTACTTTCTCTACTTTATCTTTCTCTGGTTTAGATATCCAGACTATATTTGTCTCATAGAAGATATTTGTAAGGATCACTATTTTGCTAAGCAATTTATACAATATTATAATTAGATTTTATTTTAATATTTGATAGATTTATAATTTCAACTAATCAGGAATGCTTTACTTTTAAAAGTTCTTTAGGTTTGCTCATTTTCTTTTTCTGAGATTGGGTTATTTAAATTTTCTATTCTTTGTTCTGTTAATCTAGTTTTGTATATGTTCATTTCCTTTAATTTTCTACTTCATTGACATGTAACTGCCCAAACTGTTTCTGATAATTTATTTCCCCTTCATTTGTTGTGAATTTTACTTTTTCCTTTTTTTATATCAGGAAATTGATTTTCCTTTCTTTTATATTAGATTAATTTATTTTTTTTCTTTTTTTAGGTTTTTGTTTTTTAAAAAAAACTTCTTTTTATTTATCAATTCAAAATTTTATTTTCCTTTGTTTTCAACTTTGTTGATTTTCAAATTTTCAATTTTTGTGTTTGGTTGAGATTCTTATTTTTTTTTAGCTTGTTGCTTTTCTAATTTTTTAGTTGTGTAGCCAATTTATTGATTTATAATTTTTCTCTCTTTTGAGGGGGATGAAAGTATTTAGTGATATAAGTTTTCCTCTAAGACTTGCGTTGTTTTCATTCCAAAAAGTTTTGGCATATTGTCTCATTTTCATTTTTGAATGAAGTTATCTATTGTGTCTATGTTTTGTTCTTTGCCACAATATTTAGGATTAAATTATTTGAATCTTTCCTTTCTACATTTGAATCCTTTCTTCAAATGTCTTTCATTCATTGTAATTTTCATTACTTTGTGGTTATTAAAGGATGTTTTCAATATTTTTACTTTTCTGTAAAACATTTCTGAAGTTTTTAATACCCTAGTATATTGTCAATTTTTATAAAAGTGCCATGACTTCTTAGAAATAGACATTTTTCTTTCTTTTTTCATGTAATTATATGTATTTTTTCTAAAATTCTATTCAGGTACTAAACATCTTTTTTGTTTCCCTTCTTATCTGAATCATGTAGATCTAGAACTGACACATTGAGGTCTATAAATATTATTGTTTTACGGCATATTTATCCCTATCCTGTGATTAAACTTTTCTTTCAAGTACCTAGATGCTATTCAGAGCACATATATGAAGTATTGATATAATATCATTATATATGTTTCCTTTTTAGTATAATTGCTTATTTTTCTAACACCTATTTGACAGTTATACCCCCTTGAGTGGTTGGTCCCTGATAGGACTACCCTGTGCTAAACTCTGAGTATGGATAGAGAGATGTGACTCCCAATTGACTGAGAGAATATTGAATATAACACTACATACCTGATTAAGAGACTTATTTCAGATGCTTATGTTCAGTTCTCTCAAGAGAGAACTTACTGAGTGGAGGTTGAGAGAAATTTCTGAATATGTAAACTTTTAAATGGCAGACTAAAACCATTGGAGCCACAGACAGATATATATGAGAAACTGGCCTTTACTTCCAGGGCTTGCAACCCTAGAGACTCCTGAGAGTAGACTTTCCTTGGATGAAATCATTTTTTCTTTTTTCATTTGGGCTGAGATCTTAACTTCAGCTGAAGAACTCATTTGTTCTTATGTATTCTCTGGTGTATTCTAAATGGTAGAACTTCTCTAGTTTCTGATGTTGTTTTGAATAAATGGGTTTTCTCAATATTTGATTTTTCTGATCTTTTTGTGTAACCACTGTTTGGTGGGGAGGAACCCCTAAAATCATATTCAAAAATAGAAATATTTGAGGG
The DNA here is from genome assembly GCF_900497805.2 of Vombatus ursinus. Classification (NCBI taxonomy): domain Eukaryota; kingdom Metazoa; phylum Chordata; class Mammalia; order Diprotodontia; family Vombatidae; genus Vombatus; species Vombatus ursinus. Next base: position 9,932,872 of record NW_020954587.1, on the reverse strand, counting down.
GTGGCAAATAGATATAATTCTAGTCCAATACCCTTTTTGGAGACAGATGAGATGCCCTAGCCTTAGTAGTCCTGATCCTGCCTGCCCTCTTACCCAATGAGGTTGTTGGCTATGGTGGATAAAGTCTTATAATGTATCTTTCCATGCCAATCTTGAACTATGCCTCTGTATATTTAGGCATGTATCCACGTATTACATCTCTTTTAAATATGTCTATTTTTACTATAGGAGACCATCCTTATTTAAAAATTTCCTTGATATGTAATAAATTCAGTTTGGCCTCTCATTTTAATTCTGTATGAATGTTTATGTTTCAAATATGTTTCTTGTAAAAATATCATTGGATTCTGCTCTAAATTCATCCTCTTTGTTTTTAATGGGTTAGTTCATCCCACCCATATTCACAATTATGATAGTTAATTGTGTATTTTCCCCCATCATAACTTTTTAACTTTTCCCTTATTTCCCCCCATCTTTTGCAAAGTTAACAGGCAATAGAGAAAGAGAAGGAATCTGATGATAGTTAGAAATCTGCAATTGAGGTACTCTGTTCCTATTTCTCCACCCCTCCTTTTGCCACAAAGCTCCAGCCACAGTCTTTGGTTCTTATACTTCATTACTTTCTTATTAATCACCCTTACAAATCAACTATGTGAAGATGACATTTGTTCTGCTTGTGATTATTCCATTCCTGACTCTATTCTCCCTTTTATTCTTTCCCTCCCCATTTCTTGTGCTCATCTTTATCCCTGTGAATTTAATCTATTTCTACAACAAACTCTGTGTGTGTGTGTGTGTGTGTGTGTATCCTTTGTGAGGCCATGAGATTCCTATTCCTCTTACTCCTTACTCTATGTTTCTATAGGCTTCTTCTCATACATACTATAAATTCCTCCCTCTGTTTTCTCATTTTTCCTTAACATATTCCTTTTTCACCCCTTTCTTTCCTCTCTTGAAACCAACAAAGCAGAGCAAAACCAAACCCCATATTTGCTTTTTTTCTTATTTAACTCCTCCCTACATAACCCTTGAAAACATGGGTTCTGAAGAATTAGTTCTCTCTTCTAACTCATTAGGCCTTAATCTCTTCATCATCTTTTAGCTTTTTGTAGTTGCTGAAAGGTATTTACCTCCCTAGGTTTGTTCTGACTCCTATGCTTACATTTCAAAGTTTATAGCCAACTCTGGTCTTTTCATTAGAAATGTTTCAAAATCCAAGCTGTATTCTATTAAAAATCTATTTTTTTTCCTCTGTAGGATTATACTTAGTTTTGCATGGCAAATTATACTTGGTTATAAGCCTTTATTTTTTGCCTTTTGGAAAATTATATTCCAAGATTTTCTCTCCTTTATAGATGTTGCAGAATAACCGTTTGCAATCCTAACTGTGGTTCCTTTGTGCTTGGATTATTCCTGGCTCACTACCTGTAATTTTTTTTTCCTTTGGCTTGGAAGCTTTGGATTTTGGCTATGAACTTTCTGCATGTTTTCAGTTTGGGGTTGCTTTCAGGTAGAGGAATCAATGAATTCTATTTTTATTTTGCCTTCTGGTTCTAATACAGGGTGTTTCTAAAGTCTTAATTCAGCTTTAAGCTGTTAAAACTTAAAAACTGCACAAAGACTTTAGGCATATCCTGAAGATTTGGGCATTTTTCTTTTGTGATTTCTTGTAAATATAGTCTCAGGGTCTGTTGTATTTGATAGTAGATAGCTTATAATTTCTTCATTATTTTCAAATATTTGACTTTCTTCTATTTTTTGTTTTGTTTTGTTTTGTTTTGTTTTCTCATGGAGTCATTGAAGTCTGTTTGCTCCATTATGATTTTCTAGGAGTCTACTGCTCAGGTAAGATTTTCCACCTTTTGTTCTGAACTCTTCACCCTTCATTCAATTTTTTTTCCTCCCAGAGTCTTACTTCATTTAACATTTCCTTTAGTATTATTTCATTTCTTCCAGCCACTCTTGATACTCAACTGAAGCTCTGCTTATAGTTGTTATGGGGTTACTCTTCTAAGGGTGTATCTCATTTAGGCTTAATCAAAGTCGACCTTCAAACAGAGCAAAAACAGAGGAAATAAAACAAAAGGTGGTGCAAATGAAACATTCCACACCTGAGAATGGCTTCAGATGTTCTGAATGACTCAGTTGCACATGGAAAAGAGTAGAAGATAAACAAATCAGTATGTCCCCAGGTACAGACTTCCTCAGTACTGACACTACTTTTGAATAAGACTTAACAGGAATTTTAGAAATATAACTGACAACCATCATAGGCTAGGGTAGAGGTATCTTATCACGGAGGGAACTCAGCTCTGAACTGTTAATAATTGTAGAATAAAGTAGCTTCTATCACATTCTGATTGTAGAATAGAATACCTCTCCTACTCCCTACTTGGAAAGTGATAAACCTGAAAGTTAAGATCACCAGGGAGCAGTATTAGAGAAATCCTAGGCTAACAGTATCTGCTTTTTCTGAAAGAACATGCTAGTATTCCAGTGAAAAGGGCCTTGTATCCCCGCAGTTAAAATAGCAAAGTAATACTCAGTTGAGCCTGAGGCTGAGGCTGATGGAAACTATAGCTGCCTATCTAGGAATGGGTGTGCAGAGTCCAGTAGATCAATCTCTCTGTGACAGACCCCATTTCCTGAGAGGTTCCAGCCTAACAACTTCCAAATACCCCCACCCCAAGCTGAGATCCTATGCTGTGTAGTGAAGAGCCCAGACTAGCAACAGATGAACTCATCTGTCACCAATGCTTCGCCACCCTGCAGTGAACTTTGTGTAGACTCTGAAGAATGAAAGGACATTGAAAGACCCTGTTCTGTGAATTGTCTTGGACCCATGAGTTAAATGCACATTTGCCTCTGTACCACTGTAATTAAAGTTTGTATCCACTGTCTCTGACTCAGGTTCTGTCTTCCTTTGTAGGAGTGTGCTCCTATAGTTTTGGGGAGTTTTGGGGGAGGGAAATTTTTTATAACAACTTTTCCTTTTGCCATTAGAGTAAATGTCTTTTCTAAGTGCTAATTGAGTCTACTGGCTGATTGATAAGGGAAGTATACCAGAGGGGGCTCATGCACTTTGTCTCCTTTTAGAGAAAATTAATACCCGTTGAAGGTAGAGAGAGAAGGAAGAAGGTCCTGGGCCTACCCTATGTTGTGGGTGGGTGGAAAGAAACTGTTTTAGGTAAATGCTAGTAAATATTAGTGTTATCACAGCTCCTCACCCTCCCTCACCCAAATATCTAATTAGTTGCCAAATTTTATCATTTCTCTCTCTATCACATCTTTCACATTCATTCGCTCCTCTACTCACACATCCACCAGCTTAGTTCAGGTCCTCATTACTTTTTGCCTAGACTACTGCAATAGTATCTTAATTGACTTTGTTCTAAGTCTCTCTTCTCCAACCATTTCATGGGATCAGAGTTCTAGAGTTGTAAGGGATCTCAGAGGCCTTCTAGTACAACCACCTCAATTTATGGCTGAGGAAACTGAGACCTAGAGAGGTTAAGTGGTAGAGGTAGGTGGCGCAGTTGATAGATCATTGGGCTTGGAATCAAGAAGACCCATCTTCCTGAGTTCAAATCTGTAGTGACCCTGGGTTAGTCACTTAACTCTGTTTGCCTCAGTTTCCTTAACTGTAAAATGAGCTGGAGAAGGAAATGGCAAGCCACTCCAGTATCTTTGCCAAGAAAACCCCAAAAGGGGTCACGAAGAGTTGGAAAAAACTGAAACAACTCAACAACAACAACAATAGTAAATCTCAGAGATGAGAGTTGATTTCAGGTCCCCTGACTTCAGAGCCCATGTTCTTTCACCTGTACTATGCTACCGACAAAGGGATTTTCCTGGAGTACTGATTTATGTCACTTCCCTATTCAACCCTTGCCTCTACGATAAAATATAAACTCTTCTGTTTGGCCCCTCACATCTTAGACCCAAACTATCTTTTCAACCTTTACTATGCATGACTCCTATTTCCGAATTTGCTGGCTCAGCTTAAATTAGCCTTTTTGCTGCACACAACATTTGATCTCCTGTTTCAACACCTTTGAAAAGGCTGCTTCCTGTACCTGGAATGCCCTCCCCTTCTTTCCACCTCTTAGATTCCTGCTTTTCTTCAAAATTCCACTCAAGCACCACCTTCTCCAAGAAGCCTTTCAAGATTTTCCCCCGGGTGCTGATCCCTCACCCCAAATTAACCTTAGATTTATATGGCATAGTGGAGAGCTAAACAAACTGCTTCACAGAGGGTAGACACTGGACTTTTGCTTACTCCATTCTATGTCTCCTGCTCTACCTGGCTTCAACTCCACAAAACAAGATTCCTCCTGGTTCACCCCACCCCTCCTTTTCTGCCTCCTTTTGTGGGTTGTCTCCCCTCCCCACCCCCACTAGACTGTGAGCTCCTTGAGAGTAGAAACTATCATTCTTTATATCAATTGTTTCCCCAGCACTTAGCACAGTGCCTGGCCAGGTAGTGGATACTTAATAAACATTTATTGGATTAGAGTGATACATATTTTTTGGCATATTTATTCAGTAGTCTTCTGGATACATCCACCAACTTGTACCTTTTTTTTTTTTTTTGGAGGCAATTGGATTTGCAAAGTGATTTGCCCTGAGTCACATAGCTAGTAAGTGTCTGATGCTAGATTTGAACTCAAGTCCTCCTGACTCCAGGGCTGGTGCTTTATTAACTAGCTGTCCCCCAACTTATACTCTTATCTGTAGGTCAGTTCCCCACTGATACATCAGATACAAGGTTTAACCCTGTTGGATTGCACTCCTAACATGGATCATTATAGCTCACACCACTGATGCGCTTCCCATTAGCAATCAACCAATAGATTTAATTAGCTCTTAACAAAGGTAATTACTCGAGCAACATAGCAAAAAACAGTAGTTATAAAGTATCCCTCCCATTTATCTGGGGCATACTCTTCTACAAACAAACACGGTGTCCATGGACAGAGTCAATTGAGACTTAGAGTCCAATAGTAGTAAGGTATATGTATAACAATCACGTGATCCTTTCTCTTTTTAGAGTCCTCACACTGGATTCCCAGGATTGGCTACTTTCTTCAGCCTTATTTTTAATTTAATTTAATTACAAAGGTCATGTTCATCGAAGCTTCCTCCCTAGGGAATCTTTCAATCTAGGTTTGTCTGGAATTTGAGTCTGTTACCTGGTGGAGACAAACTCCCTCCCCATCTTCCCTGGCCTGTGGTATAGGCATAGGGATTTCCTCCACCAATAACTTTCAAACTCATTGTTGAAGGGTTCAATCCTTTAAAGCCCCCAGGGGAACTAACCTGCTTGCTCAACCAATCATGTTCTTCCCTTTTTGTTTCAGTTAGAGATGCGTTCACATCCCAAGGCACAAAGCATCTTGTTTACAGTTCAAAATCTCTTTATGTGTGTCTACATTCTGTAATTATGTCAACCTAGATGGGGAGCAACTCCCTCCTTCAGATTTATGCAAGAATATTTTGTCTCCCCAGTAGAATGTAAATTCCTGGAAGGCAGGGACTATGTTGTTTTGACTTTATCTCCAGTACCTTGTATATTTTCTATCACACCGTAGGCACTTAATAAATGCTTATTGATTGATTGATTTCCATGACTGACAAATTTATCACTGTGTAGTCAATCTGGTAATGAATGAGCTTTTCTGAAAGTAACTAGTCCTAGAACAACAAATATAGAGTCCGCTGTCACTCCTGTGGCCAAAACCTTCCTGACTTGGTAGAACTCTCCTATACTCTGCTGATCCAGCTTTCATCTTCACGTCACAATCACAACTCTTCCCAAAGAGTAAAACTTTAGTGAGGTGTAATTGATAATAAGTTGACTTAAACATTTTGTACCAAACTTGTGATTTCATAGGTGTGGAAAACTTTCTGGAAAAGATAATTCCTTATACCAATTCAATCAGTACCTGCCCTAAAATTGATAGTCTTAGATAATTATCTGAAGGCACTAAGAGGTTAAGTGGCTTACCCACAATCACACTAACTACTTGAACCCAGGTTCCTGAGGCCAGCTTTCCATTCATTTTGCCATGGTAGGTATGTTGTTGTTGAGTCATTTCAGTTGTGTACAATTCTTTGTGACCCCATTTTGGGGTTTTCTTGGCAAAAAATACTGGAGTAGTTTGCCATTTCCTTCTCCAGCTCATTTTACAGATGAGGAAACTGAGGCATACAGAGAAAAGTGACTTTCCCAGGGTCACACAGCTAGTAAGTGTCTGAGGCCAGATTGAACTTGGGAAGATGAGTCTTCCTAACTCCAGGCCTGGCATTCTATCCACTGTACCACCTAGCTGCCTGTACAGTTACACATAGATTCAGTATAAAATACAACCACAGTGTTTCAGCAGAGATAGGGGAAGGCACCGTAAATTTGATATGGCTTAACCTTAAGCCTATTTTCTCATACTAATAACAGTTTATATTTATATAGTGGTTTAAGGTTTACAAAGTGTTTTCTTCACAAAAGTTCTGTAAGGTTGTTATTACAAATATTAACACCCCTGTTTTATAGATGAGACAATTAACAAAGAGAGGTGATGTCACATGTCTATGATCACACAGCTTATAAGAGGGTGAGTCAAGATTTGAATACAGGTCCCTGGATTCCAAGTGCACCAATATTAGGGAACAAAGCACATGTGGGGATCTTTCCCAGAGGCAGGATGGTATTTATTCTCATCTAACATCCTGGATCATCCTGTAAAAGATACAGCAGCAACTGCCGCCACTTTAGATTAACCATTGAAGGGGAGGGAGAACTTGGAGAGGAGTATAAATAACCTAGAGTCAGGAATAGTTAGGAAAATAAAAGAGATGCTATGAATTTTAAAAATATATATCCAGAATGAAATACAATTGTCATAGTAGGATTAAAGGAAAGGATTGGAAATCTCAGCTGGGTTTCCAATATATTTATTAATTTATATTAATAACAAGTAATATGTGAAAAGAGCTTTAAGGTTTACAAAGCACTTTCCTTGTGAAGTAGGCAATATGAGGATTTTGCCTTCATGTTGCAAATGAGGAAACTATCTCAGAAAGATTGAGTAATTTGCCCAAGGTTACATAGTTAGTATCAGACTAGAATTCAGACTAGAATCTGACAATGCTAGTACTCATTCCCCTCCACCATTCTTACTCAAAACCTTATTCTGCCACTTATCTTTATGAGGTGCTATATAATGGTATGCTAGTAAATGTTTAACAACTGACTCTCCAAGGGAGTGGGGGAAGTATGTATGCATTAATCATTTTTAAGTTTAATCTGCACCATTAACATTTTCTCATAAACCATTAAAGCACTTGGATCATCAACAAAACAATAAATCAAGACCTGATTTGTAGCATTTACCAGTCTCTGAGAAGTAAATTATACTTAAGCTAAAAATTTAACAATCAGCTCTTGCAAGTTAGTTTGAGCTGGGTCCAGTCCACTCCTCCATAAAGACTAATACTCTCTTGGGCTTTTAGTTAAAGTTTAACTGAAAGATATTGCTTTTTACTCATATGTATTATAGGAATGTAGATAGGTTATGCTAATATTAATGGTAAGTATGGATCTAGGTAGCTAACTTCACATGAGATCTATGGATCCTAGTAGGTTCTCATATTTAGAATTTTCTACGTCCAAAGCAAGAGGCATATAAAGATTCAGGATAAAATAAATTGATCTGGAATATTCTTGGCTCTTACTAGGAGAAGGGGGTGGATGAGTTCATGTTTGAATAAACTGAGAGACCAGGATGTCCTTTCCCAAGAACAAGAGAAAGGATCTTGGAAGAGATCATATTTATATAGCCAAGGAGACAAGATTTGAGTTGAGACTGAGGATAGGAAGTTCCTAAATGGCATTTGTCTTATCTTGGAGGATGATTTGCTCAGGTAATATATGAAACTTACTTTTCATACTTCCTTCATCTTAAAACAAGAAATGCCCAGTGGAGAATTTTCATGTTTTTCCCTGAAAATGGAAAGGAAAAGATAGTTCCTTTCTATGGACAGTGGCATTAAGGACTATGGTGGTGATGACTCATACCACAGTTATATACATACACACACACGTATGTGTGTGTATGTATATAACTGTGGTATGAGTCATATACATATACATATGAGTCATATATACATATATATATATGTGTGTGTGTGTATACAGTTATCCCTTCACATCACAACTTTCCCCATCACAGTTCTGATATATCATGGATGAGCATAAGAAATTAAATGGGAGGGGAGGAAAGGGGAGAAAAATTTTAAACTCAAAAGCATATGGAAGTGATTATTGATAAATCAAAAAAAATTAATAAGGAAAAATAAAATTAAAAAAAATTAAATGGGAATTTGGGGGGAGTTTTGCAGAAGCTACAGACAACACATGAAGGCCAGCAGATGACTCAGAAAAACAGTTTAGAAACTCAGAAATGCATAAAATATATGCATAGTATTGTATAATATCAACACATTTTATCTTAATACCATAATAATTCAGACTTCTCTGATATGAAAGGAGGGCCAAAAAATTTTACGCAAATTTTCCAGAACACAGGGGCACCATGCCTTTAATCCCTGTGATATGGAAGGGATTACTGTATATGTGTGTATGTATATACATGTATATGTGTGTATAACTACACACACACACACATATATATTATTTTTTTTGTAAATATGGTTACTGTTTTGAAAAAATTCTTCTAGTTAGCTGCAACTGACTTAGAAATGGACAGGCTGTTGTCCATTGGGGAGAAGGAAAAGTGTGGGCAGATAATGCCCTTCCCCATGCCAGTTGAATAATAGAAGGAACCTCTGGGATCACATTCAGGAGTGAGCCTGTTCTCACAGGCCAAATGCTTGCACATTGCCAAATGCACAAGGGTTTGCCATTTCTACACATTCCTTAAAGCTTTTTTCCTGAAGAACCTATTCCTGTGGGAGTAGAAAAGCCAGACCACTGCTCATGAGAATTAAGTGCCTTCTTCCTCTCTTTTTCCACCAATGGAGAATATTAGCTGACTGAGAGTCAAGGGAAAAAAGATGGCGTTTTAGCCAGATGCAGAATAAGGAATTGACTTATGGATAGAACCGCCAGCCTTGGAGTCAGGAACACCTGAGTTCAAATCTGGCCTCAGACACTTGTAAAGGTGTGAGACCCTGGGCAAGTCACTTCACCCTGTTTGCCTCAGTTTCTTCATCTGTAAAATGAGCTGGAGAAGGAAATGGCAAACCACTCCAGTATCTTTGCCAAGAAAACCCCAAATGGGTTTGCAAAGAGTCAGAAACAACTGAAATGATTGAACAACAATGTATAAGAAGAATTGGAAAAATAGGTTGGGTCCAGGTTGTTAAGGGCTTTAAAAGCCAAACAGAAATCTATATTTTATCCAAAATGCAGTGGGAAATCTATTGGAACTTATTGAAGGTGGGGAAGGTGACACAACAAGACCTGAGATGAAGGAAAATCCCTTTGACAGTTGTGTGGAGCAATGGCATGAGAAGAGGCTTAAGGTATCAAGACCAATTAGGAAAACATTGCAATAGTTCAGGTAAGAGGTGAGCAGGTCTTGAACAAAGGTGGTGACTTTGTGAGTGGAGGGAAAACAGGTGGGAGAGATGTTGTGGAGGAGGCACAAATAGCAAGATTAGCCAACTAATTGGATATGTGGAAGGATAGAAATTGAATTGAGGTTAAAACCTGGGTCACTAATCTTGGAACCTAGAAAAATATCCTTGACAGAAATAGGGAAATTCTGAGGAGAGTTGAGTTAGGGAGTGGAGTGATATTGAGTTCTGTTTTGGACATGTTGACTTCGAGGTGTGTTTGGTATATACAGTTTGAAATCTCTAATAAGCAGTCAGTGATATAGGACTGGAGCTCAGGAGAGAGACTAGAGTGGATGTAGAAATCTCAAAATCTTATCTGTATAGAGAGAATAATTAAACTCTGGATAGCTGATAAGGTCACCAAGACAGATAATGCAGAGAGAAAAAAGAAGAAAGCCCAGGACAGAGCCAAACAGCTCTAACCACAGTTGGTGGGCAGATAAAAAGCCAGAAAAAAGAGACTAAGAAGGAGCATTCAGACAGGTAGAGAATGAGGAAAGAGCAGCATCACAAAAATACAGAAAAGAGAGAATGTTCAGAGCGATCAACAAAGCTAAATGCTGCAGAGGTCAAAGACTGATAATTTAGTAGAGAGATCTTAGAGAAGTGCCTTGAGGCAAAGAGATTTAAAGTAACTTGCCCATAGTGATATAGCTAATCCACGTCAAGGATAGGATTTAAATCCTGACATGAAAGTCACGGCTCTATCCAGTGCACCGCACTGCCTTTTAATGGAAATTAAGTCTGGACATTTGACAGTGGCAATGTCCAATCAGTTTATCCTCCTACTAAATAAGATCTTAAAAGTCAAGCCAGAGAGTGCATTCATTGTTTCCATGATGCTTACTCAACGACAAGTCATTTCCTTCATTCTGAATACTCTGTTTTAAGGCCCAGTTTCCATCTGATTTTTGATCTGCTTCATTAGACATTTAGCCAATATCATTTATCAAGTGCCAAGTTTCCTTTAAAGACTTTGAACCTAGGACTCTATCCATCTAATCAGTGGATGCAGTTTGTGACTAACCAATGCAATCCCACCGGGCCAGATAGTCCAGGGGATGCTCCTTTAGGTAACATTATAAAGTTCAAAGCCTTTAAAAAAAAAAGTCTTTTGTAGAATGTCTAAATTTTCTTGGAAGAATGGGTGACCCTATGAAAAAGAGATCATGTGACCATTATCAATGTTAGACAATAGTTATAATAACAGGTATTTTAATAAATGGAGGCTAAATGGTACTTTGTAAAGGCAGCTTGATGCTGCAGACAAAGGGGCTAGCATTGTATTCAGAAAAACCGGGGTTCAAATAGCGCATTTGGTGGACACAAGCTGTGTGACCTTAATCTCTCAGTATCCCAGGCAACTCTATAAATTGCAAAGTTGTCGCTAATTTATAATAGTGGAGGGAACTTTCATGGAGAGTTGCCTATAACATTGAAATCAGTCAGGTCCCCAGTACACACACTTTAAAAAAAAAAAAAGCACTGAGAAAGAATTTTTCCATCAGGTTCTTGGCACAATACTTCACTATTCCCTAAAAGATGTAATCTTCACACTAAGAATTCCATCTTTCATAAGTGCTAATAAGTAGACCTTGCTCTGAGATTCTTTCCACTGGACATAAAAAGAATCAATTCAGTAAAAATAAACAATAAGCATGGGTAAGTGTATATGTGACTGAATGGTATATCATATCAATTTTTAATTTTATATTTAAATAATATAATTAGATGTGATATAGATACATATGTAATATATATGCATATCAATATATTTGCATGTATGTGTATATACACATACACATATATAACCTTTACATAAACATGTATATAACTACATATATATATATATATAAAACCTTTCAAGCATGTGGATGGAAAGAAATTATTGCACAATAAAAACAATTAATTTGAAAAATAACAAGATGTAGAGAATGCCATTTCATTTACTAAAAGAATGGAGTGGGAATTCTAAGAACTGAAGGGTTACAGTCACATCATAAATACCAGTTGAATATATAATTTTCAAGTTTCTGTGCATGTTTACATGTAGGTATGCTGTGTGTCATTTTGCTAACCAGATTGGAAACATCTTGATGAGATGGGGATGTGCATTCTATTTCTTTGTGCCTAACAAGACACTTAGAACATATTTGTTAAAGCAATAAATTTTTCCATTGATTAGTTGGGGTGCAGATTTTAGGACTTTGCCTATCTGTCCATAGCTATATAGTATCTAGATCAGGGACATATGGACAGATTTAAAGAAAGCTGTGAATTTGGATAGGAAAAAAATACATCTTTTTTTTTTCACTAACCTCTAACTAAAATTTAGCATTTCCTTAAATTATGAATGTAGAAAACAAACTAATCTGTAGCATCAACCACACTATCCAAGGAGTCCATGCCACAAAAAAGGTTAAAAATCCCAGAGCAGGCATGATAGATGATAATATTGGTTAAATGTCTAATGAAGCAGAACCCCAGAACAGGGGTTCTTAACTTTTTTTGTGCCATGGAGCCCTTTGGCATTTTAGTGAAGCTTATAGACCCCTTCTCAGAATAATATTTTTAAATGCATAAAATAAAATGCACAGGATTACAAGAGAAGTCAATTATGTAAACATGCAGTTATCATTTTTTTAAAGTTCACATACCCTAGATTAAGTAGTACCTCTGCAGACAGACCACAAATCTTTAAAAATTTAATTTCAAGAAATCACTAAATATTAATTATATGTAATGTACACAAGGATTCTGATTATTCTGGCTATATATCCCCAATCATGTATTTTTTCAACTCATTCAGGTGATGATTATATAAAAGTAATCACATAAGAAGCTTACATAGTGGAGACATAGTCATTGCTAAATAGAAATATCTCACCACTTACATAGATCTTGACAATATAGGTCAGAGTTCTGCAGCTACTTAAATACACATTAATTGCCTAAAAAGTGCCTCTGGTTCCAATTTCTTCTTGTCTTCTTAGAATTCCAATTCCATCCCATTCAGAAGCTGAAATAGCACTCCCTCCTCCACTTCTTCTTACTTTTTAAAATGTGTCTTAAATTGTATAGAATGAGCATCTTTCAGTGCACATACTTAAAAAGAAAAGTTTCTTTTTCACATGTATATATCTACATATTTTAAAAGAATCATATTTCTTTTCTTTTTCTTTTTTTGGATTCTGCAATAGGATGCTCCTGCAGAAAGAGTACTAGAATAGCGTATAGTGATTTCTTTTGATAACAAGAGCTTTCACGTTTCTGTAGAGTTTCCATTTGCCAGTGAGCTGCTGCTGCCGTGAGCCTGATTGATATATGACTGCAATGGCACTTTTCCATTTGACATTCATTCTCTCCCTCCCTTGCTCTCTCTCTCTCTCTCTCTCTCTCTCTCTCTCTCTCTCTCCCCCCCCCCCCCCCCCCCCCCCCCCCCGCCTGGCTTAAACAACAGCCCTAACTTTTGTGTGTTGCAAATATAAAAGGAAAGCCATGTGACAGAGGGACAGAAGAACAAAAGCATTTGGAAGTAACAGGACCTCTTTCTAGCTCTCAGAAAAGTCTGAGAAGAAACGAGCCCTGCATTTTCCCCAAGGTAAGCAGGAAAACAAGAGCTTACTACTTTTATAGCAAGTTACTTATTTCCAAACTGAGCATTTCATCATCTTCTTAAATAAACACATAGTCTTTAAATACTATTTAAATTTGCATTCCTTTAATTTGTATTCATTTCAGTACTTCAGTATTCGATTTTTCTTAAATTGCAGTGCCTTTGAAGTCTGTGATAGATCAAGGGAAGACACACTAAGTGTTCCTTAACTCTAAAAGAGCAAGCACAGTTTTTATTCTATGGGTTTAAAGACATTTCATTTGAAAACTGTCTATGTTTTAATATGTAATTTTGTAATGGTTCTTACCATGTGATCAGTTGAAAGGGGTATAGAAGGCACCACTCCTCCAGTATTAATTCATAGGCATCTTCTGCACTGCCTTTGTCCCATTACAATGGGGGCACTATTAGTGCAGGACCCAAGTCCTGCTAGTTTAAGAGAGCTGTTTACTTTTATTGCTACTTATGTATGCTGCTGATCTCTTGCCAGTCATCTGCTGGAGTGCTTAGAATAATTTCAAACAATAGGCAATATTTATTTCTAGCTTTGCGTGTCATGCTTTGTAGGAACACTAGGAATCTGCACATTTACTGATTCTGATTTGGGTTACTTTGCTGAGAAGGGCACAGCACTCGTTAGAGTTGGGATGCATTAATGTATAGTTCCAATTGCATAAAAACACAGAGGAAATTCCCAGTGCCGGTCTTGGCTAGATCCCTGAGCTTTGGTTATATTTAGTAGTCAGCTTACCCCGGAGGGGTGACAATTAACACAATGGGGAGATCCAAGGAATAACTACGCAAGGATGCTCAGATCCAGCAACAGGGTCAGAAATGCTAAGGGAAAACTCCAAAACACTTTCTTGCAAATATGAGGGTATATATTTTTTTCAATTTCCTGAAAGCATTGTTTTCCAGTAGAAAAGTTCTCTCTTTAAATGGGATTCTCACTGTAGGAAGCATGAGCATAACTTTTTTTCTTGTTTGGGTAAAAAGAAGTGTTTGACTGTGAACAGAATGTTAATGTGTCAGAGTACAGCGGAACTGGAGCTCATTGTAGTGAGTGAATCGCAATAAAACTTAAATTTAAAAAGACAGGTCCCTGTGTTACTAAAACTCAGGTAAGTGAAAGACAGTCACTCAGTAAGACTGGAATTTAGGAGAGTTCATCCTTCATAATTAGAAGGATTAGTTAAATTGTTTATTTTTGTTTTCATTTATAACACTACATTGTTTGAATGACAAAAAGGAATCCAATATTGATGAATTGCTGCGATGGATGTGTATGGAATACCAGCTGCATTTATAAATCTGTAACTACCCAAAATATGCACAATATATGGGTGTCATTAAAGTGCAATGCATGTGATGCATTGTTGATACAGAGCTTCTGCAGAGACCACTGAAATCAACTTCTAAATACCAGATGATTGAGGTAACTCCTATCTTACATGTTAAAATGATCTCCTGCATCAGAAGTACAGAGTCTAGAAAGAAGGCTAAATGTATGTTTTAGAGGGATGCTTACTTCTTGTCATTTAAAAAAATAGGTTTATTGGGAAAATTTCTATTTCTCTAATAACTTCCTGAACAAATATGTTGAAATACACATCTGGCTTCTGATACAGGTACTTTGGGACATTGGGGATGTAGGAGGAAGATAATCAATATTATAGAATCACCATAAAAAAATCATGAATCCCATTGCATGGTGATTCTTAACCAAAAACAAACAAAAAAAAATCATTATTGACTATAACATTTAACTAACTCTGACTAATTTTGTGAAACCATCATCCAGGTCAATTTTGCATGATTTGCTCACAAATACTGTCAATACAGGTAAAAAGCACAGGCAGAGGCTTAAATCCATGAGTACGAGCTATGGAATATATTCAGAGATGGAAACATGCCTGTGTAACTCTCATGTGTAATTCAAGTTTAAAAGTCACTGCCAAGAGCCCATAAGGCAATTTTCAATAATACTTAACAGTTTCTGACTCATTCAGTCACCTGATCTCCTGAAAAATGTGATGACTTTCACTGAGTGCATTCACCATATTTTGTTGAATATTTTCACCAAGGGTATTTCCAGAGAGGTTTAGATGCTTATAACCACTTTGAAACATTACAATTCTATTTTCCTTTCTGTAATGGCACCAGTTAGATTTTTGCTCTATGATAAGGAGATGACCCTTGGAAATAGATGATTGAGCAATACCTTGGCTATTATGATAAGCCATGTTCCTATGCATATGGAGATCCCTAATCACTCTAACCTGATAGTTATCTTTCTTCTTACCTGTAGTGCTGGGGTTCTTTCCCTTCTGACACCTATCATTTGATTCTGGGGTACTCATCATTTTTACAACTAATCTAGCCCAGAAGTTTTCAGGAGGGTTGAAAGAAATCTGGGAGAATACCAACTTGTCCTTTTTCTCTTCCCATCCTTACCCACTGCTCCCCACCCCCGCCAAGATCTTGAAAACAACCGCACTCTTTCTCTATCTGGGATGGATATGAGTCACCTTCTCAGAAGCTGACATCAGTGGCACTAGATGAATCATTCAACTAGAATCATTCATGGAGGGAGATGCAGTTACTATCTCCCACCACCAGTCCCACCCCCAAGGTCAAAACATATGACCTCTGGGCCTGGCCTGAATTCAAAAGGTCCCTGGGAATTGGAAGCTGGAGGTTGTTCCCAAAACCCAGGTCTCCCTTAGAGCCACACACAGTGCTGCTTTCAAATCAGCCCAACTCATCTCATGTTTTCTGTAGCTGATTAGGTTATTTGTAAGCATCCCAAAACAGAGAATCACCAGGGTCCACTGAATTGGTGCTTATCAGGAGATAATCAATTTCAGTGGGTTTAAAATGCTTATAACTTCCCAAGGGACCTAACTCATAACAATTCCTAGACCAGACCTAGATGTGCTGTTAACCAGCTGCCCCCCCCATTTCTCCCCATGGCAGTGGGCTTGCATCATTTCCCTAAAACTGCCTACATTGGGGGGTAGAGGAGGGTCAGTACATATAAGGGAAAGGGGAAATAGGGATGTGGGGGGGGGCTTACTCTTGACTATCCTAGACATGATCAGCTGTTATTTCCTTTTTATGTATGACAGTGTGGAACATATTAAAATTTCTCCAGGATGGTATGTTTGGAATCCCTCTGATGCCCCACCTCACCAAGTTACCCGAACAATAAAAGCAAGGTTGTAAGCCTTTGAACAGATGGCAGGCTATATATTCACCTCTCTTTCTTTTACATAATCTAATTGTAAAAAGAATCTGGGCACCCTTGGCACTGCCATGTCTCTGACCTTCCCACATATGTCTTTCCTCTGGAATCTCCTCCTCTCTGTGTAATCCTGGCATCTCTGTCTGTCTCTGTTGTCTCACTGTCTGTCTGTCTGTCTTTTTCTCTCCCTATCTTTGTCTGTTTATGTCTGTGTGTCTGCCTGTCTGTCTCTGTCTGTCCTTCTCCCTCTCTATCTGTCTTTGTCTGTCTTGCTCTCTGTCTGTCTCTGTCTGTGTGTGTGAAAAGATATTGCTTGTCTTTACTTCTTTCCCTCCCTATCCCATTACTCCTTCAACTGAGCCCCTGCTATTGTGAGTCCTCCCTTTTACTCTACTTGTTTTTCTCTTTTTAATTATGAACTTGACATACATCAACAAACACGAGCATTTTCTTATACAAAGAACAGGAAAAGAGGACTGTGTGTGATGCAAAACTCTATAACATACAGCTGTTTTTTTAAAGAGTATGTATTAAATTTAATATAATAACTCCAACACTGCCTTGTTTACATCTCCTTCTTTCTGCCCTCTTCATAGTTTTTTTTTTACGCTTAATTAATGTTCATCTCTTTGTTTTCATTTTTGGGGGGCAGGGGGGCAGGGGATATCACTATCACTAATCTAAATGCTATCTCTCCTCCCCCAACACTGTCCAAAAGCCCTCACTTGTAACAAATAAGTATATTCAAGAAAAAACAAATACATACCTAGTTCCACTTGTTTTCAAGACAGCTTAGGTGCAGATCATTCTGGCGAAAGCCACTAAAAAGATTTTCCTATCTCTGTATTATTCCACACATGTCATTCTGGCATCAGTCACTGTTTGGATAATACAATTTGGAGGCTCTTAAAAATCTAAGCTTGAGCCCATTTCTAAGCATAAGAAGAATTGTGGCTCTGCTGCCCATTAGCTTAGGCAAATTGGAGTTAACACTGAGGCCCTGGATTGGTCAAGGTAAGCCAAAACAATGCAAATGCTGAACACATCTCTGTCCAAGTGCTGAGGAAGGAATTGGGTGGCAAGGAAGGGGTGTTTTTCTTTAAATATATTTTTATTGATCTCATTTGTTTTTTCATATCACCAAAGTTTCTCCCAGTATTCCCAGAACTCTTCACTTTCAGAGACTCATATCACATAAAGAATATTAAAAAAGAGGAAGAAGAGAAAAAAATCAGCAAAGTTGATTAATGCATTGAAAAAGTCAGAAAACATATGCAATCTACCATAATATAGATCTCCCACCTCTGCAAAGGAGTGAGATGGAACTGTTTTCTCATTTTTCTTCTTTGGGGTCATGCTTATTCTTTATAATTTTGTAACATTTACTTTTGATGGAATAGGTGTTAACAGGGTTAACCTTGTAGAAATAGTAATTGTGTTATTTTTAGGGGAAGTTTGAAGGAACAGAAACTAAAGTTCCTTGAGTCAAATAGGATCCAGGATCAGAGATTTAGAGCTCTAAGGATCATCTATTCCAAATCCTTCATTTTATAGATGAAGAAACCGAGGCCAAGCAAGGTTAATTGACTTGCTTAATGTTCCTCCAGTAGTAAGTAGTAGAATTAGTGTTCAAATCCAGGTCCTCTGACCACAAATCTCCTGTTCTTTCCACTAAATCAAAATGTCTCTGCCCCTTTTCTCATCTTTACCCTTACCATTCACCCTGTAAAGAGAGATATGGATGGCTTTTATTCTAGTCAACAAACTGGATTGTCATCACTAAGTCAATTTGGTGAAGAGCAAGTTGGGAATGGACCTTAGCATGAAGCAAGCTGCAAGTCCATGGGGCCTTGATAATGGAGACTTTATGCTTGTTTTATAACAAAGCAACTGTTTGGTTTGTAAGATGCAAGTGGAAAGAACTGGACATCTCAATTAGATTTTCCCATTTAAGAGTCTCCCACAGCCCACTGAGCTGCATTCATAAATGGTATAGCTAATATCCTCTGAATGGAAATGTAATCTTCGGTGCTGTTTCTCCTTCCTTTTCTTTTCCTGGGGGCTTCAATACTCTTTACTGAATCAGCTAAAGTCCATTAAAAAGCCCAAAAGGAGAAAATTTAACACAGCTGAATTAAAAATGAGCTCTTTCCTTCCAGCTCTACCAGGAAAAAAACAACACCCTCCTCTTTTGCCACTTCTTGGGTTTTAATATGAATTATTCCATACAAGTCCCTAGAGGTTCTATTTAAAGACTCCTGGCAGCATGAAGGGAGAGGGTAAAAATACAGCCACTCTTTTGTCCACCAATGGTTTTCTTTGGGAGTGCATTAAGAACATTCCTATTTTCCTGTCTACCCCTGCCAGTGGCAACATTCCAGCTAGTAGTACCCACTGCTTACCAGTCAGGTCAGCAGCCGTGAACTTCTATATTTGATTTCCATAGAACACAAAGACAGGGAATCCTTTTGAAACCTATGAAGGGCCTCAGGGGAGGGAAACATCAGTTGGCCATGCATTCTGCATGCTGCAAATGTGTGTGTGCGCGCGCGCACGAACACACACACACACACATACACACACACTCACACACACACTCACACTCACACACACAGAGTTCCCACATCAATATTTGGGGGAAGATTTGACTAAGAGTGTTCCTTAAGGTGCCAACTTTCCTGACCATCCCCAGGGGTGCTTTTCCTGGGAAGGGCTTGCCTTTCACCATTCATATACTCCTACCCTGTCCCTGTGCCTCTGGCTCAGTGGGGCCCAGAGCCAAGGGCTGACAGGTGTCAGGGTTTATTTTATTGTCACAGACGTTACACCCACGTCAGGTAACCCAGGCTTCCAGCACCAGATGGGATTTACATTCTGGAACAAGCATTTGCTCATCCAAAAGAGTGCCGAGTTGGAGAGATTCCATGAATGGGGAAAACCCTTCTCAATGTTTTGGTTTTTTTTCTTCCATTGCTTTTTTTTGGGGGAAGGGGAGGGCAATTTGGACTATCTTAGGTCCCTCAGTGTGAAAAATTCCTCCCCTCCACTGATACAGTTGGACAGAAGATCTATAATTTATAGCTTTAAAATGCTAGAACTATCACTTTTGATTTCTAATTCTGCAAATGATCTTGTTAGGCTAACTCTGGGATTTAAACACCAGAAGCAACTCGAATTCTAAAAATAAATTATTTTCTGAAAAACATAAAACATCACAGAAATGAAGCTTGTCTTTAAAAAGTCTCCCAGTGTGGAAAATTTCTCAGTTGTTTCAGATGGACAATTCCTCTAAAATATATAACTTTTAAAAATTGTCCCAACACTGAGAGGTTAAAAACTTGCTAATAGTCACACAGCTAGTTTGTGTCCAATGCAAGATGTCAATATAGGTCTTCCTAATTCCAGGGTCAGTCCTCTACCCATTCTGCCATCCTACCTCTCACGGTGCTTATATTTTGAAAATCTTCCCTTTTGGAGTCTATTTCCTGTCAAGTTCTGATAAGCTTTCAAGAAAAGGTTTTAGCACCCTTATCTGATTGTAGTGTTTGGTAAAATCTTCTCTTTACATTTGATGGTTAAAATCTTTCTTCCAAGCCTTGGCCTAACCTCAACCCCTAAAAACAAAACAAAATAAAAAAAAAACTTTACTCTGACCCATGGCTCTATTATTTTAAAGTGAAAGCGTGGCATGTAAACTTTAAATTAAAAAAATGAAGAAAGATGGTGGTTAAAATATGAGCTTTTTCTGTCAAACAGACTAAAGAGCAGGACGAAATTTTAACTGAGAAAACCTACCCTTACCAACTGTGTGGACATAGAAGTACACATTGTAAAGAGAATATGAAAAGACAAAGTAATTCAAACCTTAATTGAGGTTTAAGACTTTATTATTTTAAAACAAGGAATGATTTCAGGAATTGATATTTTTGAGATTTTTTACTGTGTTTCAGAAAATAATTCTCTTTTAGTATCTGAATTATTGTTTCTGGTATTTAAAGCTCAGCAATAGCCCAGCAAGATTACGTGCAGAAGAATTAGAAATCAGAAGTGAAGTTCTAGCATGCATTGTTCCAACAGTACTGTGATTTGGGAGTTTTGGCAACTTGGGGAAATGTTTCCAATACTATTTATTCTGACAGCCTCTGACACAAGTCTTGCTCATATGTGACTATATTGAAATTGGGAGTGTTGAATTTTCTTATTCATATCCACTGATTGCCCCATCCCCCAAAAGTCTTTTAATAGTGAATGGAAAGATAAAGTCATTTCCATGGTTTATGCTTACCCATTTCAAGGACTGCATACAGTTGTTAGGTGAAGTCACCAACTACCCTGTAAAAAAATAGCTGCTGATGCAAACCCAGATTCAGAAATACTCTATTAGGAAGTGGAAGAAGAAGGGGAAAAAACCTAGTCCATAGAAAAGCAACTCCAGTTGACTTCAGACTAGAAGTCATACTATTAATATGTATGATGTCTCTTCCTGGGGACATTCCCCAGCCTCTAAAGCAGTGAAAGCTCTAAGTATCTAGGGGTCTTAGGATGAAGGCACTTATGATAACTGGTTTCCTTGCATTTTTCTGCATGAAGATATGTGTGTTGCACTATCATACATATATGTTGCCATCTGGAGTTCTTGAAATCCTTGGGATGGGGATTCTAGAAACCATCTGCCTGCTCCTCCAAGGATCTTTTCAAATGGAAACTGGGAAGATGGGGTTGGGTTCTAACATGACATTCCCTTCCTCACTCCTGGAGCCCTCAGAGGTAAACAATCATTCTGACAAACATGCTCAGTCATATTTACTCATCTACTTTTCCTGAAATAACTGTCAGTGAGTGTTGGGCTGGCAAAGAGGAGATGTGAAATGTGGCAGTCATTAGCTGTAAAGATGCAGTACTCTTACCTTCTTCATCCCTATAGAGCGTGTTAATACCATCATTCTTCATAATAATGACCACAGTGGCAATAATTATAATAGTACTGATAAGCTCATTAGTTCATAAACTAATAGACAATAAATCTCTGTACCACAGAGGCCTCAAGGTATCCTAGAGAATTCAATAAATAAGGAGTACAGCAAATGGAACAATATCACAGATGAAACCATTGCCTGCAATCACCCAGAAAAAACATCAATTTCACAAAAACTTAAGAATGTCTTTTTTAATAGATGTTGCCATACCAAATATGCATAACCTCTAAGCTATGTGGCATGAGAAGCTTTCAAAACCTAGAGAACTAGTGAAAGAAATCAAAACCATGGAGCAATAGGGTGAGTACTACTTGCCATTCCTTTTAAATATATAATAAAGTTATGTAAGTTTTTTTCCCTTTTTTTCTTCCCTTTCCCCACACCCCTGCCCTAGAGATGACCACTATTGGACACAAATATGTATATATGAGAAATCATTCTCTACACACTTCTATTTATCAGTTCTTTCTCTGGATGCAGATATCATCTTCTTTCCTAAGTCCTTTGTAGTTAATTTGGGTATTTATAATAGTCAAAATGACTTTGTCTCTCAAAGTCATTCTTACAGCAATATTGCTGTTACTGTATACACTGTTCTCTTGGTTCTGCTCATTTTGCTCTTCATTATTTTGTGCAAGACTTTCCATGTTTTTTCTAAGATCGTAGAGCCCATCATTCCTTATACCCTATAGTATTCCATCATGATCATATACCCATCTTGTTCAGCCATTCCCCAACTGATGGGCATCCCCACAATTTCCTATAATTCTTTCTCTCGCCTTTTTATCTCTCTCTGTCCATCAATGGGGTGGGGTAAAGGGGAAAACACTAGCTCTAAGTGTTTCTGTGGGCACTTAATGCTATTGAACGGTGCCTTATAAGGCACTTCTAGAGGAGTCAGTGTTATATAAATAAAAGCCTTGAGTAGGCATTCCAGGATGGCATGGGCAACCAACTGATAAGGATTGCAGTACTGTATTTGTGAAGACTTGTATGTGTAGACTATCCTTGGATATGTAGACAGTTTGTGTACCAAACATGCTTTTGTAAAATGATTTTTTAAAATTCAATTTAATAGATATTTATGCATTGTCTTCTATGGTCAGCTAGGTGCTGCAGTAGATAGAATACCAGGCCTAGAGTCAGAAGACCTGGGTTCAAATTCAGCCTCAGATACTAATTAACTGTGTGACCCTGGGCAAGTCACTTAATCTTATTTGCCTCAGTTTCCTCATCTATAAAATGAACTGGAGAAGGAAATGGCAAACCACTCCAATATCTTTGCCAAGAAAACCCCAAATGGGATTCCAAAGTGTTGGACATGACTGAAACAACTGAAAAACAACAAAAAATGTCTTCTATATGTAAAACACTTATCTGGATTCCAGGCAAGGCTATGCTAAATTTTTTTAGTTGTTAAATTTTCAGTGTGCACATTCTTATCTCAAAAATCAGCAAATGTTACAAGTCAGGGCACAACTTATTATTTTGTTGATTATCTATTCTAGATTTGAGAAAGTGATGGAGAAAATGTTAATAGTGCAAATTAAACTTAAAAAAATGTTATGTGCATATTTTTTCTCCAAAAGTCAGTTGTTACCAGCATACCACTGATTCCATGGATGCAAAGAGAAAAATTAAATAATCCCTAACCTTTACTAAGAAAATATATACAGATCAGCATAAGCCAAGGTAATTTGAAGAGAAAGAGATCCCTAGGAGCTGGAGTGGGAGGGCAAGAGATCAGAGGAAGTATCACAGAGGAGGGAATCAGAGGAAGTATCATCAATCACAAAGGGGGTCACCTCGAAGTGTTAACTTGAGCATTGCCCAAGAAGGAACTTCAAGTTTGGCATACTCATGTGACCTTGCTCTAGAGGTTAATGTGTGAGTTAAGCAAATTGATAAAGTGAATTGGTAGATGGGGCAAATTGGTGAAACAGAGAGTAGACGAAAGAAGAGGTGACAGTGGCTGTGACTATAAAGTTATTGTTGAGACAAAAGAAAAATATTTGAGGGGGTTAGCTTTTAAGAAGGTAGAATTGACTGTAAAGAAAAGTTTTAGCCATGTGATTAGGTGTGAGGTATAAACATCCACAAGTAATTTGAAGATACAAGGTTGTAAATTCTCAACTAATATGTTGAATAGGGGAAATTGTGTGTGACCTGAATGTAGGGTGCTATGTTTGTATTTCTGCCACAGTTGAGTGACTTATCTGTGTTCCAAGCATGGGCTGATTTCTCTCCTAAAGGAGGTAAAGAGCTTTGAAGAAGGCCTCTCTGCACCCCAGGCCATTAAGGAGAATGAGGGGATCATAAAGGAAGCAGATGAAAGGCTCCAATAAGGAAAAAAATGATCCAAGCTGGAGCAGGAGGCAAGAGGAGCTTTGTAAGGATAATGTAGCATGGAAGACTGCCACACAGAGGGGAAAGGGTGAAAAGGACAGCTGTACAATTAAAGCTTAAAAACACATTCAAGGCTCTTCTTGAAAAAGAGAAATCTGAATGCTCTGAAGGGTAAGAAGCTGTTTGTTCTCCCAGGAATGGTATAAAAGAATCTCAGATCCACATGCACTAAGGGGAAGAGGAAGAGGAAGAGGAAGAGAAGAGAAGTAGTCTTAGGCAGTTATTTTCCAACCTGATAATAACAATAGAAATGTCTGTTGTATTTCCGAGGATAGATATTCAAGATATAAAAGAAAACCTCCCAGATTCAATGCATGACAATTGTTGACTCTTGGAGATTCATTTAGTCATAATGACACTACCAGAAGGAACCAAACAAGTTTTGTCAATGATTATGAAGTCTTGAACAAGAAACTGAAGACCATCATGGTACAGGCTGTATTTATTCACTGTTGCCCATCCTTGTGCCCAAGAGATGCATAAGAAAGAAACAGAGAAGTGAACAACAGCTCGGTCAATCAAGAAATATTTGTTAAGCACCTACTGTGTGTCAGACACTATGCTAAGCAAAAGAATACAAAGGAATACAGAGAGGCAAAAGATTATAATTGCCCTCATGGAGGTTACAATCTAATGGGACAGACAGCAAGCAAACAAATATATGCAAAGCATGCTATATACAGGATAAATATGAAATAATTAACAGAGATAAGGGACTAGAATTAAGAGGAATTGGGAAAGACTTCCTGTAAAAGACAGAATATTAGTTGGTAGTTAAAGGAAGCCAAGGAAGTCAATCGATGGAGTTGAAGAAGGAGAGCATTCTAGGCATGGAGGACAGACAGAAAAAATGCCCACAGACAAAATATGGAGTATCTTGTTCAAGGAACAACAAGGAGGCCAGTATCATTGGACTGAAAAGTGTGTGGAGGGGAATAAGGTATAAGGAAAATGGAAAAGTAGGAGGGGGCTTGGTTATGAAGGGCTTTGAAGGTCAAACAGAGCATTTTGTATTTAATCATGGAGGTAATAGGAAATCACTGGAGTTTATCAAGTAGGGGAGTGACATGGTCAGATGGAGAAGAGACACTTGAGGCAAGCAGACCCACCAGCAGATTATTGCCATGGTCCAGGTGTGAGGTGATGAGGGCCAGCACAAGCGTAGTGACAGCATCAGAGGAGGGAAGGGGGCATATATGAGTGATATTGCGGAGGTGAAATGGACAGGCCTTGACAATAGCTTGAGTATGGAGCATGAGAGATAGTGAAGAGTTGAGGATAATATGCAGGTTGTGATCCTAAAGGACTGGAAGGATGATAATAAGGGGAAGTAGGAATGGGGAGAGGAATTAGGAGGAAGATATGGGTTTTGTTTTGGACTGTTTCGTTTAAGTTTTCCACTGAACAGCAAGTTTGAGGTGTCTAAAAGACAGCTGGAAATGTTAGATTGAAGCTCAGCAGAGAGGTTAGAGCATGATATATAGTTTCAAGAACCATCAGCATAGAAATAATCATTAAATCCATAGGAGCTGATGAGATCTCCAAGTGAAGTAGTGTAGAGAGTGAAGAGAAGAGAACCTAGTACAGAAGAAGCCTGAGAGACACTTACAATTAGAAGGTGTGATGTGCATGAGGATCCAGCAAAGGAGACAGAGGAGTGGTCAGATAGGTAGGAGGAGAACCAAGAGAGACTGGTGTCCTAAAAACCTAGAGAGAAAAGGCTGTTAAGGAGAAGAAGGTGATCAATAGTATCAAAGGCTGCTGAAAGGTCAAGGAAATGAGGATTAAGAAAAGGTCTTTGAATTTGGCAACTAAGAGATCACTGGTAACTTTGGAGAGAGCTATTTCAGTGTAATGATAAGGTTGGAAACCTTATCTGTGGATTGTAAAAGGTTAAGAAGAAAGTAGGAGAGGAAGTGGAGGCACCTATTGTAGATGGACTTTAGAGTAGTTTAGCTACAAAAGGCAGAGAGATATGACAATAGTTAGCAGAGATGGAAAGATCAGGTGAGGGGTTTTTCAGGATGGGAGAGACTTGTGTATGTTTGTAGTCAGTAGGGAATGATCCAGTAGAGAGAGAGAAATTAAAAATAAGTGGAAGGTCAATTTATAAAGATGAAGGGAGTGTTGGGTCAAGCCAAAGAAGTGACTAAGAAGATGGTGTTTGAGAATAGAATTTATGTTTCAAGCTAACAATGCAGGGTTGACAGATTTTAGCCAATGATGGAAGATGACCAACAAAGACAATTGAGAATGTATTTGCCAAGTGTTTTGCAAATCTAATTTAGAGGCTTCAAGCTAAAAAAGATGGGGGGGGGCCGGGAAGATACTGCTTGTGTAGATTCCCAGATATGTTAGATACCATAGGGAGGACCCTCAAATAAGGAAGAAGAATAGCATCTGATACCCAGAAATTCACAGGAGATGAAATCCAAAAAAGGAGACAGTAGTAAAATCCGTATCTCAAATGTCTATACTCAAAATTTAGGCAACAAGCAAGAGAAGCTAGAGGTTCTATCAGAAAGAGGAAATGTTGACCACAAAGTTATCATTGAATGGTTGGTGGAGTGTAATGCATGACTGAACCATGGCATTGGATAGATGTACCCTATTTTATTTTTGTTTTTTGTATTTTTTAGGCAATTGGGGTTAAGTGACTTGCCCAGGATCACACAGCTAGTAAGTGTCAAGTGTTTGGTCTGAGGCCGGATTTGAACCCAGGTCCTCCTGACTTCAGGGCTGGTGCTCTATCCACTGCACCACCTAGCTGCCCCAATGTACCCTATTTTAGAAAATAGGTTAGACAATTGGATGGAGTTGCATTGTATATTAAGACGGTATATTCCTGTGAGGAAAAACCAGGGAAGGGAAGCATGATAGAAATATTTGGATAAAGGTCGAAGAAGGGAGAAACAGAAGTGATTTTGTCACTGGAATAGACTACAGATCACCTAGACAACAAGAGGAAACAGATGAGTTTGGCATGATATTGTAGTGATGGGAGGGACTGCAATTGTCTAGACATTTGCTGGCACTTTCTCTCTGCTAAAGGCAGAACAGCTAATCACTTCTCAACTTGTCTTAGTGATAACTTCATTCTTCAAAGAGCAGAAGAACCAACAAGGGGAAATTCTATTCTGGATCTGATTCTCAATAACAAGGAGGAATAGGTTTCTGAGGTGGAACTAGTAGGAACCTTGAAGGGAACTGACATTCTAACCCAGGGTTTGTGAGGAAGAGAGGAAAACTGGGCATAAGATGATAAGTATCCCAGATTTTGGGAAAATAGATTTCAAAAGGTAGAGGAAAAAGATAAGTGAGATCCCATGGAGTAAAATATCTTGGGGAAATCAGCCCAGGAATGGGAGAGGTACCACAAGATTGAAGAAGAGAAAGTGTCCCAATTTGCAAAAAAGGGAAGAGAACAAAGTCTGCAGACTACACGCTACCATGTTTGATTTTGAATCCTGGAGAAATTATTAAGACTATCATTAAAGAAATTATTGGCAAAAATCTAGAAAGCAAAGCAGTGATTATAAAGAGCCAGCATGGGTTCAACATGATCAAGTCATGCTAAACTAAACTTGTTTCCTTTTTTTTTAACCAGATTACCAAATTAGTAGTTGAGGGGAATGCTATAGATAGAGTTTACTTAAATTTTAACAAATCGTTGGATAAAATATCTAATACTGTTCTTGTGGAAAAAATAGAGAGATATGGATTAAACCAGAAATTCCCAACCATCTCTATTCTCAGTGTTCTTAGTATCTCAGCAATTTTTTTCATGGCACTGCTAGACCAAAAAGAAATACTTAATGGTTTCATTTAAGTAGTTAAGCCCAAACAACCTAATAAACTTATTTATGTCCTAACATTTAGTAGCCATTTTAGAAAACTAACACACAAATTGAAAAAAAAATTTATTCTTAAATAATCACAGTTACTTACTAATGGGATGTGTGCTTTTGTTGGGCAATGCAGAGCTTCTCAAATCTTGGAATAAGATTAGACACTACCATCCTCATTTCTGTTCCAAGTCAATTTTCATATGAAACTTGCTTTTATCACAGCAATCACCAAAAAAACCAACTTCACAAAGACATTACTGGTGTAGTTGAAAATACATGAAAACAAAAACAAATACCAAATATAAGGAGAATGTCATCAAGAGGAACTTAGCACAACCCAATATTAGAATTGTGTATTACTTCGTGTTTTGTGTATCTGCTAGATGTAGAGTATTGCTGTGTTTCCCTAAAAAGACTGAGAACCATGAGATTAGATGACAATTGGATAGATAGAGAAATAGGCAAAGAGTAGTTGTTAATGGGTCAATATTAATCTGGCAGGAGGTCACCAGAGGAGTACCCCCACTGATCAGTTTTTCTCTGTGTTATTTAACATTTTGATCAATGATCTGGATAAGAGTTTACATAGTATACTCATCGAATTTGCAGGTGTCACAAAGCTGGGAGGGATGGCCAACATACTGGATGACAGAGTCAGGATCCAAAAAGATCTTGATAGATTAAAGCTGTGGGCAATATTTAATGAAATTAAATTCAATAGGCACAAATGTAAAGTCTTTCCCTTGGGTACAAAAAATCAACTCCACAAATGGAAGATGGGGGAGACAAGGGTAAAGAAGCAGCCCTTCTGAAAAGGATCTTGGGGTTTTGGTGGACTGCAAGCTTATTATTTGTCAATACTATGATGTAGCAGCCAATATGACTCATGCAATCTTGGGCTGAATTAGCAGAGGCATACCTTTCAGGAACATGGAGGTGTACTCTGCTCTTGTTAGACCTCATCTTGATTATCACTTTCAGTTCTAGGCACTTTTATTTAAGAAGAACATTGATAAGCTAGAGTGTGTGTAGAGAAGACCAACTAGGATGGAGAAAGATTTTGAGTATATTCTATATGAGGATTAGTTAAAAGAACTGGATATGTTTAGCTTAGAGAAAAGGAAAATGGGGAAAGGAGGAGGAGCTTAGAAGTTGTGAGGAGAAAAAGAGAAATAAAGAGAAAAGAAGGCATAAATTGCCAGAAAACAATGACCTGTGATAATGAAAATAAGTGATGTCCTCAAAGCTTGGGTCTATTCATGACAACTGCAATGTTAGGTCTCAACCAGAGATCTGAGTTTGACAATTTCAATTTCTCCCCACCCCTGTTCATAACTTTTAACACTTGCCAGATAGGAGATGTCAAGGTGATAGATGCTTGTTAAGTTATTTTCAGTTGTGCCCAATTCTTTTTTTTTAATTATTTTATTTATTTTTAGTTTTCAACATTCACTTCCACAAGATTTTGAGTTCCAAATTTTCTCCCCATCTCTTCCCTCCCCCCACCCCAAAATGGCATGCATTCTGAATACCCCTAATCTGCCCTCCCTTCTATCTTTCCCTCCCTTCTCTTATCCCCTTCCCCTTCAATTTTCCTGCAGGGCAGGATAGATTTCTATACCCCATTGCCTGTATATCTTATTTCCCAGTTGCATATGAAAACAGATTTTTTTTAACATTTGTTTTTAAGACTTTGGGTTCCAAATTTTCTCCCTTCCTCCCTCCCCAGCCACCCTCATTGAGAAGACAAGCAACTCAATACAGGTTATATGTGTGTTGTCATTGTGCCCAATTCTTTGTGACCCTATTTGCAGTTTTCTTGGCCAAGATAATGGAGTGGTTTGCCATTTCCTTCTCCAGCTTATTTTACAGATGAGGAACTAAGGCAAACAGGGTTAAGTGACTTGCCCAGGGTCACACAATTAGTAAGTGCCTGAGGCCAGATTTGAGCTCACAAAGATGAGTCTTCCTGACTCCAGGAAGACTGCCCAATAGATGTTTGACAGTTGTATAAAGGACTAGAAACAACTTCCTCTTCATGAACTCTTTTTCAGCATTCTTATTTAGTAAGGACTATTATTTATTATGATTTCCCCAAGCTATCTTCCTCATTAATTTCTCCTCCCTTATCTTTGCCCTCTTTTCTTCATTTCTTTCGCTCAAAGACAAATAGGGCAGTAATTGAAGCTACCATTTATGGTGAGATGGCTTTGAGAAGACACATAGTCAACGCTATCATAAAGGCAGAATAGTATTTCAGTCTCATAATTTTTATGCATTTTCTATGCAGAGCAGTTACAAAGTGAGAGCCTTTTTCTTCCTCCAAATGGAATAGCAGAAATATATTAGAAAGGACATCTATAAGCTGGCAAGAATCCAGAGACAAGCCACCTGGATGCTGAAATGGCTTGAAATGATGCCGAATGAAGGCGTTTGAGGGTTTTAGCAAAGACAAGGGCAGACAACAGGGGGAGGGGATAAGATATGATAGCTGTTTTAGAGTATTTGAAGGGCTGCCTTGTAGGAGAGGGATTTGAATTATTCTGCTTGCTCCCAGAGGTCAGAATTAGTAGTACGGCTGAGTCCCAATTGGTGTGAATAATGAATCCCCTGCAGTAGTTGAATATATTCGGACATTCAGACACTATTGGAAGTTATAATTATGTAAAATGTGGTAATTGGTTCCAGCCCAATGGAAAGATGCAATATGAATTCAAATAATGTGACCGCTTCAGGGAAAACACTATTGTTTGCACTAATTGGAGCCTAGGTATAATTGGTGGGAAAGGAACACTTAGGTGCGATGCCAGTAAAAAAACTTCCCAACAATTAGAACTATCCAAAAATAGTCCAGGCTTTCTCTGGAGGTAGTAAGTAAGCTTTCTCTCATTTCAGACATTCAAATAAAGCCTGCGTGTTAACTTGCCCGGCATATTGTAGAGACGATTCCTGTTCAGGTATGAGTTTGACTGAATGGTCACTGAGGTCCCTTCCAAACGTGGAATTCTAAGAAAGAATGGCTGTGGGAGAGGGGGCAGCAGTGCCTTTCAAGGGAACCTCAGGGTCTAGGCTGAAATAATGACCACAGCTGCTGCTGCCTAATGTGCCTGCCATTGTTTGGAGCCCCAGCTCTTTGGCTCGTCAAGCATTGTGTTACTGTTCAGCCCTGTCTTGGCTGCTTATAAGCATGTAGCCCAATAGGAATAATATTAAAAAACATTCACTGAGTGTGCTAAATACTTTATGCAATCCAACATGCTGTTTGCAGTTTATAAATTAAGCACCATGGGAGAAGGCATTCCATATTTTTTTTTTTTTGAGGCATTTGCTTAACCAAAGCCAACTAGAAGACTCTGGGTACCTAGGAAGGGGATGGCTAGTAATTTGTACTCTCAAATTTCACCTGTTGCCTTGATTTTCTAATTTTATTGTAAAAAATCTGTCTATAAATAACCATCTTTTTTGCATTTCTAGTAACAAAATTTTTTAAAGTAGTTTATTTAGTTGAAGAGACAATTGGAATATTATTGAATTGGAGAATTGGAAGGACCTCAATGACTATCAGTTCAACATTTATTTGAAAAAATCCTGACTAGAACATACCTGACAAGGGTCATTCAATCTTTGCATGAAGATTTCCACCCTTTTACAAGACAAGCTGTTCCATTTATGGAGAGTTCCTTTTCTTATTTAAAATTTTTATTTTCGGTTTCAAATTCTCTCAGTCCCTCCACCCCCTCCCCCACTCATCAAGAAGGCAAGCAATACAATTCCTATTATACATGTGAAGTCATGCAAAACATTTCCAGTCATGTTGGGAGGTAAAAAGGCAAGAAAAATAAAGAAAGTGAAAAAAAATATGCTTCAATCTACACTCAGAGTGTAGATTCTGTCTCTGGGGGTGGATAGCATTTTTCATTATGAGCCTTTTATGGGGAGTTCCGATTGTTAGGAAGTTTTTCTTGACCTCAAACTTAAATTTATTTCTCTGTAACTTCCGTTCATTGTGTCTGGTCTGGAGCCAAAGAGAACAGGTCTAATTCCTCTCCTCTACATAAGACAACTATTTTGTCCTCCCCCCCATCCCTTTTCTGTGAATTTTCTCCACTAGGCTAAACATTCCCAGTTTCTTAGGTCAACCCTTATGTGATATACCTTCAAGTAGCAGATTAAAGCGGATTGAAAGTTAGGAAGACTATGACATTTAGTAGTTGAGTACTCCTGGACAAGTCACTTAATCTCCATGTGCCTAACAGAGGTGGGGAACCTGTGGCCTTGAGGCCACATGTGGATGGGTTCCCCACCCCAGGAGACAACTAACTCCCTAGACTTATTTCTTAATCTGAGAAGTTGTAATCTGCCTTGATGGAGGGAGCTACCACATTGGGAACTACCTACATGGAAGACCACAGGATAATATTTGTGTAATCAGTAGGAAGAGTAAGTATCATCAGCTGTCTCCCTCTCTATTTAAAAATTAAATGAATAAAACTATATACCAGTGACAGTGGAATAGACACTATGTCTGGGGACATGGTTTTCTCATCTCTTTTGCTCAACATAGAAATTGGTTCAAGGAAGTTAAATCTGAATTGATCCTTTAGAGCTTATCTCATGGCACAAAAAGAGCTTAGCAGAAAGAATAAGAAAGTGAGTAATCACCCCTCCCTCTCCCCCACCGAAATAGACGTGTATCTTACACTTGCAATAAGAAATGTGGGGACTACAATTTCTCTCTAGAGCTTATTCTTTAGAGGCAACAGAGGAAAACTTTAGTATTTCTAAGCTTGATTGTCAGTCTTATCCATTGGTTTTGAAAGACTCTAATTCAGAAAATATACAGGTACTTTCGATATATTTTATGTTATATGCCTATATATACATATATGTAGAAGGCACTTATATATGTATATGTAGAAAGAGATAGAGACAGACAGAAGTCTAATTCCTTGTAAATGTATATGTACTATGTACCCTATTGGAAGTCCTCTAAGGCAAGGAATATATCTTAGAAAACAAAACAAAATTAAAAAAAAACCTTTAAAGATTCAGCATTCAGCATAGTGCCTTCTATACATTAGGCATTAATTGAATTCAGTGAATTACATTAAATTGGCTGTTTCAAAAAAATCACATCCATTCTTGCCACCATCAAGAGGAGCCAAAATGATGGGCAACAGGTTTTAAAGGCAATTCTGAATAAGTGTTCAAACTCAAAATTTCCTAAGGAGGAGCCTACATTTATTAGTGCTAAAAGCCGTCTGTGGGGAAGATGTGAATCCCAAACCTCCTCTTTCCATTGCCAGGTGAGTCAGAGCCAGGATAAGGCCAACTTTGGCACTCATTGTCCTCTGTAGTTTGCTTAGCCTGTCACTAAAATAAATTATGTGAGTACAGCATGGTATCATCTGCCAGTTTGGAAGGTCAACATGCATGAAAGCCAGCCTGTGGGCATAAAACAAACTCTTACCCAGGAGACTAGGCCTCTTTGTGAACTTGTGTTATGCTATACCACTCATGGATAACAGGTGGGGGATCTGGGCACCAGTTGTTTGGATTTTTTTTTCCATTAGTACCACTTGGAGAGTAGTTCTAAAAAATAGGCATTACCTCTGACTACAGTGGCTTCTTGTTAGAGATATTAAAATGCAAGCTCAATGGATGGTTGCAACTCATTGTTTTGTCTGCTATGTGGAATCCTGTATCAACAAACATATAAAGAAGTATTGCCATAAATGGCAACTTCCTCTCTCTGAACAGGATGCAGATGCCCAACATTTCTGGGTTGTGAAGCTTGCTATCACTTGCTTTCACAATATATGGCATTAAAAAAAATTTTTTTTAACTACAATTGATTGACTTTCTTCAAACTTTCAAATATCTGTGATTTCATCAATATGAGTTTCCTTTCCAACAATATAGATCATAATCTCCCCTAGGACTTAGTGTATGATCTTTTAAAATCTCTGAGGCCAAAAAGATCATTATTTTATTATCAACCTGGTGATAAGTTTCTCTGAATTTATTTCAGTTGGTCTACAAATCATAGATATCACTAGTACTTGAGGAGCCTTTTCCAGACTGGTCAGATCCACCAGCCTGAGATCTGCTAGCGTAGGCATCAAATATGCAGGATCGCCTCTATATCACGATGAAGCATTGGAGGGGGACTTGAATCCTCCTTGAAAATTAGTTTAATTTGGAAATTTTTACAGTAACCTTGAAGATAATCAGATAAACCGCAGAGTATCATATAATCAAAATTTGAAATCACTGGTTCACAGAATCTCAAGTTGAACGGAAAGTGGAGTTATCTAGTCTAATCCATAACTGAACAGAGCAGTATCTCTGGCAAATAATCATTCAGACTCTACTTAAAGACTTCCATTGGTGGAAAACATGCTGCCTTCCAAGGCAACCATTCTCCTTTGGAAGGCTTTAGAGTGCTTTTGCTTACATTTGCTTAAAATTTTGATCCACCCTGGCATCTGTTTTCTTGCTCACTTTGGCTAATTTTGCTCTGGCCCACTTACTAGACCTACTAAGCTGTATAAATGGATAACAACAAGAGTAATAGGGAAAAAAAAAGATTCAAAAATTGTCAGAGCTGGAATCGACCTTAGATATCATATGACTTATTTCATACTATGTTGTTTCTGTAAAAGGCTCTCCTTCCATTCCCTGCCCCATTTTAGCATTTCCTCTGCTCTGAATCTCTTTATTTCTTCTCTGAAATCAAAAGTACTGGTGCATTACATTTGAGTGCTTACAGTAAGAAACACCAATCTTAAATTGCCGTGGATTCTTCTTACCTTCTCACTTTGAAACAGCCTTCTATCTTATGGTGTGCTTTCTCTTTGTCAGAAACATTCACACGGTTGTAGAGTACTCTTATTTCAAATTTTAAAGTAACACCAGAACTAAAATGCTGAGGCTTTGGAGTTTTAACTCCAAAAAATTGACTCTTATTGGTAGGGAAGCAGTCTTGCCTCCGAGTACTGAATGGCCATTGATTACTATCCCAAACTGTACCATCTCCTTTTTATGTCCTCTTTGTTAACACTTCTAGGTCGAGTCTCCCATCTCTGAAGTAGAAAAAAAGATTAAGAAGTTTTATTTGAGACTATGAACAAGTTTGCATTTTTGGTTTTTTTTTTTAGTTTTTTGGTTTTTTTTTTTTTTTTACATATATTATGGGCCTATGGTTTTATTAGTGGGAAATTCCTCATACCAATCTAGAACCACAACTATTCTGTAGTTTATGGTCTTGGAGAACTGTCTAGAGCACAGAGATATTAAATGTCACACCCCTGGTCACACAGCCCAGTATGTGTCACAGTCATAACTTGAACCCTGAACATATTCATTGTATTCACCACCCTCTCCCCATCCTCCCCCTCTTCTGAAACTCCCTGTTACTGTTGAAGGTACCACCATTCTTTCAATCACCCAGACTTACCTCTTGGATAAGTCTCCAGTAACAACCTCCAGCAAGACTGAATCAGCTCTGAACTCGAACTTCCTCAATACTTCCCTGGCCCTGGGACCCTCCAGGAGATCAGTTTGATTCAAGAGGATGAAGGGTGGACATCAGAGAGTTCCTCCCAGATCCTCCCTTTAAGGTGAGGGCCCAGTGAAGCCACCTCATCATTTTCCACCTGGTTGCAGGTACCCACTTCCTTAACTTGTCAGTTTCTTTTTCTTTTATGTGCTACCTTCTCTAATTAGATTGTGAGATCCTTGAGGGCAGGAACAGTCTTTAGCCCTTTTTTGTATCCCTTTTGTACCTTTTTAGCACAGTGCCTGGCACAGAGAAAGTGCTTAATAAATGTTTATTGACTGACTGACTGACTGACTGACCACGTTCCCAACTTTGGTATCATCCAAGACATCCTATGACCTACTCTCATTCACTCCACAAACAGTTGTGACATCTTATTTCCTCTCCATTCACAGAATTGATAGTAAGCATAGATCAAAGAAGGTATACAGAGAAAAATATATACCAGACAATATACAGAGTGAATGAGCTCTCCCCCTGGGAACAAGGTATCTCAGTTCAATCAAGAGAAAAACAGCCCTAGATCTCACCTTAGGGAAATTCCTGCAAAGTCTCTAAAGAGAATGACAGGATCAATGTCTTGGATCCTCTACATGTATATATATATATAATATATATGTATATTATATATATATTATATATATATGTAGAGAGAGAGATATACACATATATACATGTATATATGTATATACATATATACACATATTTATGTATATACACATACAATACATGCATAAGTATAGATGTGTATATGTATATGTATTACAGATATACATATGTGCATGTATGTATAGGTATATACACATCTATACACATATACATATATACATGTATAATATGACTCCCATGATGATGAAAAGGTTAGGACTAACATATAATATCTTATGCCACATAAGATAATATATATCATATATGATGCAATACATTATATACATGCTATCATGTCATATACAATATGTTACATAGTGTAATACATATGTTAGTCCTATTATGTCACGTAAGATATTATATGTTATATGATATATTAAGTATGTTATTCCTATTATGTTAATACAAATATTATGTTATATGATATATGTTACTCCTAACATATAACTATATATGTATATTTATTAGATAGAGAGATAGATAGATGATAGATAGATAGATAGTGATAGAGAGATAGAGAGATGGATAGATGGATAGATGGATAGATAGATTAGTTTTACATATTGTTCATCACTTTGGGATTCCCCAGTGTGAAAATTACATCTACTGCATCCAACTAGCAGCTAGTCTATAATTGGTCTATGATTTTAGAAAGTTGCCTGGGGCAATTTGGTCATGGTCATAGCATCAATATGTATCAGAGACACTACTAGAACACCTTCCTGACCTCCAGGCTTCTTTCAACTATGCTGTGCTGTCTAGCCATGACTTCTCTGTATTTTACCTATGAAATATATTTTTAAAAAATTTCTAGCATAAGAATTTACATTTATTACTACTAAATTTCATCTCGTTATATATATACATATATATGTACATTATATATATTTTTTTAGTGATGCAATCGGGGTTAAGTGACTTGCCCAAGGTCACACAGCTAGTATATGTCAAGTGTTTGGTCTGAGGCCAGATTTGAACTTAGGTCTTCCTGACTTCAGGGCCGGTGCTGTATTGACTGTGCCACCTAGCTGCCCTCGTTATATTTGACCTAATGAAAAGATTTGACCTGTAAAGGTTGTTTTTCTTGATTCTTTTGTCCAATGTGCTGATTATCTTCCCACTCTGGGTCATCTGAAAATGTAATAATCATGTTGATATTGAGGGTACCAACATCCTCCTAATCGGACAGGCTTGTAACTATAGAATCATCCAAGTTGGTCCAACTTGTTTCTTGGTTCCAAGTTGGTATTGAGCTATTAGTAGCCATTACTTTTTGGGTCCAACCATTCGAACAGTTCTTAATCCACTTAATCCAAATAATTTCACTATTCCTATCTTCCCATCTTTTCTGCAAGAATAACATAAGAGACTTTATCAAATGCTTTGATTAAAAGCTAGACAGACTCCATCTTCACCATTCCCCAAACTTACCAGTCTAATAACCTTGTCCAAAAACAAAATGAGGTAATTCTGGCATAATCTGTCTTTGTTGAAGTCATGGTGGTTCTTTATTATCAGCGCTCCCTTTTCTAGATATTCACTAACTCTTCCTTTACTAATAGCAATCAGGACTGGATCTGAAATTTCACTGACATGGGGAAGACCAAGTGAAGAAATTCCCTCTGTGAATTCAGTTGTACTTTCTCTGGAACCTAAGTCTTAGAAAGTTGACTAGAGCACTGAGAGGTTGAGTGCCATCCTAAGAGTCACCCAGGCAGTATGAATCAGAGAAGGGACTTAAACCCGAGGATTCATGGATTCAAGTTCAGCTCTCTATCCATTATGCCACTGGATAGAGCTCTGGCCTTGAAATCAGGAGGACTTGAGTTCAAATCCAACCTCAGACACATAACACTCACTAACTGTGTGACTCTGGGAAAGTCACTTAACCCCAATTGCCTCACTAAAAACATTTTTTTTAAATTTCTTTATCTACTATGCCACATTGTCTCCCATTAATAACATTACCGAAATTGGATATAAGTTCACTGGCCTATTGCTTGTCGACATTATTCTCTTCCACTTTTTAAAAATTGAGATAATATTTGCCCTCCTCCAATATCAAAATATTCATTTCAGTCTCCACAATATTTCAAAGATCACTTACCATGGCTCAGCAATCATATCTGGCTAGGATATAGGTCAGCTAGGCCAGATGACCTGAATTCATCAAGACCAATTAGACGTTCTTACTATTCTTTTACTTATCTTCGACATCAACTCCCTATTTACCATTTTTGTTCTTTTCTTTCTTTGTTCTTTTCTTTTTGGAAGAAAAAAATAGAAGTAAAATGGGAATTAAGCCCTGATTTGTGGTTGTCTCAACCACCCGGGACAGTCCAATTCCCTCTTTTACTTTTCTCTTCCCATCCCCATATGGCTTTCACACAACGCTTTCCAAAAGCCTTAGTGTAGTTATAAGTTTTGATGGCTAGAAAGTTTTGGAATATTCCTCATATACATATAGAACACAACATAACAGAATATAAATCTAGATACAAATGGTGTATATCCTTTTTGTTGTCCTTGGCTTTCTTCACCAGCCTCACCTTAGTCTGAACTTGAACACTCATGACAATGCAATTTGAGCAGAGTGAAAGCATTAAAAATGGAACCGTCAGGAAATACATCTGTAGAAGCTGAGTTAATCCTTTAAGGAAGTAGCAATCCTAAAAGGTAGAGGTGGAAATGAAGCATGTTCCAGGTATAGGCAACAGTCTGTGTGAAGGCCTGGAGCTAGGATGCCTTGTTAGGTTCACCAAATAGCTAATAGGCTAGTTTGGTTGGAACTTAGAGGAGAGTGATATAAAATAATATTGGAAAGGAAGATGGTGGTCAGATAGTAGAGGGCCTTGAATATCAGATTGAGATTTTATTTTATCCTAGACGTAATAGGGAGCCATTGAAGATCTTTTAGCAGGTGAGTAACATGTTGAGACCTGTGCCTTAGGAAGATGGTCATTGTGGAGAAGAAGGATTCTGGAACCAAAGAGACCAATTAGGAGGCCATTATAGTAGTCCAGGCCTGGGGAGTCCAGGTCAGTCCTAGTTCTGAACTAAGGAAGTAGCTATGTGGTGGGGAATGAGGATAAGCAGATAAATGTGGAAAAAATCTTGGAATCAATAAGATCTAGCAACTGATGGGTTATAGGCATAAAGAAGAAGATGATTCTATAGTTACAAGCCTGTCCAATTAGGAGGATGTTGGTACCCTCAATAGGAAAAAGGGATTTTGGAGGACCAGTTTAGTGGAGAAGGTAATATGCTCGTTTTCTTTTTTCTTTCTTTCTTTTTTTTTTTGACAGTTTGAATTTGAGCTGCCTATGTAGCATCCAGATGGAGATGTTCATTAGGCAGTTGATATTGAGACTGGACTGGAGTTAGAAGAGATTAATGATTATTTTGGAGAGTCATCTGTGTAGAGATAATAAGTGAGCCTATGAGATGAGACAATCAAGAGAGAAGAGAAGAGGGCTTAAGACAAAACCTTGTGAGATACATGCCCTTAGATATTACAGATAGGAGACAATTCAGTAAGAGACAGAAAATGGGCAGTT
This sequence comes from Vombatus ursinus, assembly GCF_900497805.2. Taxonomy (NCBI): domain Eukaryota; kingdom Metazoa; phylum Chordata; class Mammalia; order Diprotodontia; family Vombatidae; genus Vombatus; species Vombatus ursinus. Next base: position 9,893,377 of record NW_020954587.1, on the reverse strand, counting down.
GTACTGGTAAGAGAACAGAGAGAGCATTGTCATGAAAATCAAAGGAAGAAAGGGTCATGAGGTAGTTAACAATTTCAAAGGTTATAGATGGACCAAGGGGAATAAGACTGATCACTGAAATTCATAGTGATCAGATCATCGGTAATCTTGGAAAGAAGAAATGTTGGTTCATTTGGTAGCATTAGAATATAGAATGCAAGGGATTGAGAAGTGAATGGGAGGTCAGGAAATAGAGACAAAGAGTATATGTGACTTTGGGAGTTTAGTTTGGAAAGGGAAGAATAGATAAAGTATGATAACTTGGGAGAATAACAGGATAAAACAGCAGGTCATTGTTGCTTTAAGAATGGACAGAAGAGGAGATAGTGGATTAGGAGAGATTGAAGATAAAAGAAAGAGTAGGGTCAAACTCCTTGACTATGCAGAAGAGGATGAAATGACTGGAAGGCGCTGGAAGAAAGACTGGGAGAAAGGTTGGCTTTGGCAAAGAGAAAGGTCATCTCTTCCTCAAATACTGTCACAAAGGAGGCAAGAAGGGGTGATTTTGTAAAGAGTTTTGAGGTATGGAATAGGAAAAGAAAGAGAGCTTATGGGATATGGCTTCTATTGTTTCAGTAAAATTTTATATACAGGCTTTGATTAGGCTACTCCTTCTTATAATTTATCCTTCATGAGATATTTGAATGACCCTGGGGCAATTTATTTCTTCTCTCATTCATTCATTCAACAAATGCTTATTGACTCTACTATGTGTAAGACAAGCTTAGTGTCAAAGTTTCTGTAATTTCTTTCAGAAGAGAAAAAAACAAGTTTGCAACTGAGGCTATGTCTTCTCCAGATCTTCTCTGTGATTCCTTCCCTTGCTTGGAAAGCTCTCTTTTCCAGAACAAGAACTGTCGTTATTGCTCAGAGTTTATTGTTACCAGGAATGACCTGAGAGATAAACTGCCTTAGGTTAAGGGGCTTATTATTTTACAATGAAACAGTACATTTAAAATTCATTTTAGTTTTATTGAAGTCTTTGGTTTTTAAATCACATTCTTCTCTGTTTATACACCACCACCAAGCTTACATCCATACCCATACTTACACCCCACCCCCATACAAATCTTCCCTTACAACAAAGAAAATTAGTTAAGGAAAAACAACTGAAACAGCAACTATGTCTGACAGTACATGCAACATCACTTGTCCATAGTCTACATCTCTATAACTAGGTAAAGTAGGATGATACATTTCCTCATCTCTTTTCTGAGCCCAAAGTCATTCATAATAACTAAACAGCAGAACGGTATATTTTACTTATCAGTTAGTTTTTTTTAAATTTTCCATTTTATTTATACATTTTGATTTACAGAGTTTTTATACTTAAGGTTTTGATTTATTGCTTTTCTGGGTTTTTTTTTCAGTTTCATGCTCCATTTATTTGTATGTCCTTTCTCTCTTATGTTGATCAAAGTGTTTAGAGACATAAATTTCCCCCTAATGGTTGCTTTGGCTGTACTCCAAAAGTTTTGGCATAACGTCTCACTGTCATAATTTTCTTTGATGAAATCATCTATTGTTTCTATGTTCTCTGATCCACATATTCTTTATGATTATATTATTTAGACTCCATTTAAATTTGAAGGCTTTCCTCAGATGCCCTTTATTTTTTGTGTTCATTATTGCTTTGTAAGAATTTGCTTAAAATTTCTATTTTTTCACATTGGCTTATGAGATTTTCATACCCTAGCACAGGGTCAATTTTTGTAGAGGTATGATACACAGCTAATATATAAACATGCTCCTTTTATATTCTATTTAACAATCACTAGAGATCAATCATCTAACTTTTCTATAATTTGTATTCTAATCCTTTATTTATTTCTTATTTATCTTTTATGTTAGATAGGTCTAGGTCTGAAAGAGGCATATTGAGATCCCCAACTATCATAGTTTTTTGTCTCTCTCTCTCTGTATTTCAATGCACATACACATATGTGCATATATATATATATGTATATGTATACATATACACACACACACACATACACATACACATACATACAGGTGGTCCTAAAAGTCTTAGTGCAGTTTTAAGCTATCAAAGCTAATGGTTTTAAGGTATCAAAACTTTAAATTGCTCTAAGACTTTTGGTACTCTCTCTCTCTCTTTCTGTCTCTCTGTCTCCCCTCCCCATATAGATATATACACATTTATATTAATATAGGCATTACTTTAATATTTATGATTCTTTTAAGAATAAACTAATTTCATTGTTTTAAATATATCAAGTTTTACTGTTGCTTTGAATGAGACCATAATTCTGATGACCACTCCCTTGCTATTTTGTATTTATATATAATACATATAATAAATATAATATATAATAAATTCTGCTTCAACCCCTCATTTTAACTGTATAAATCTTTATGCTTCATGTATGTTTATTGTAAATTATATACTGTTGAATCCTGCATTCTAATTCATTTTGATACTGTCCTCTATTTTATGGGTGAATTCATACCATTTGCATGACTGTTAATTGTATTTTCCCTCCAAAATTTGCTCTTATAATTTTCCTTTATTGTCCCCCCATTTCACCCTTAAAAAAAAACCAAAGTGATGTTGAAAGAAAAAGAATATGATCAACATTACTAAACCATAATTAAAGTGATCTAATCTGACTTGACTGTCCTCCTCTTCACCTAACCCAGATCCTGATCATAGTTTCTTACTTTTTATTTCTCAATCTTATGACTATTGCCATGACAACTCTGACTCATCTCTTTTTATATCTTTACAAGGTTGTTTATAGGAGAGATGGAATCATCTAGATTCTTTAATTTCAACATCTGAACTTAAAGAATACATTTTAAATAGAAATTTTGAACATAAAGTTAAATTGAAATCACAACCAATTTCATTCCATTGTGCTTTACCCATCATCTTGTAAAGCCCCTAGACAAGGAGCTGAAACCAACATCCTTGGGCCCTACTTTGGCCCTGCTACTTTTTTGAGATAGAACTAGCTATGGCTGTGATAAATTATTATTTAAGAAAAGGCAATGATATGGATCAAGAACAAGCAAAGGATCTTACTTGTGCATCTTCTCTCCATTCCTATTGCCAATCATAGAGGAAGAACAATCTCTATGGTTCATACCAAAAAAAAAAATGGAATAAATTGGATATCTTCTTTTTCTTAGAGCAATCAAAATCCAGTAGAGGTAGGTAATCATTAGGGAAATGTTAGTAGGACTTAAATCTATGTGAAAGTCATTAATACTACATCCCTTTAACATAGAAACAAACAAAAACCTTCATCATTTGAGTAAGAAAGTCTTTGAACCCTCACTAGAATGTAAGCTCTTAAAGGGCAGGCACTATTTGGTTTTGCTTTTGTATCCCCAGTGCCTAGCATAGAGTCCATTAAGCATAGATGCTTAATAGATGCTTGTTCAATTAAATTTAATTTAATATAATGCATAAGGGAAAACTCTAAGTGGGCAAAGAAAGAGAAAATAAAGTATAACTTCTCCTGAGTCCCCAAACTTGCAACATGTAATTATGGTTAATTCCAATTGAATGAACTAATCAAAATAGAAACTGTGATTAATCTGAATAAAGATATATTATTAATAGGAATAAAGATATACTCTCTAAAATGTAATGCTCAATTGTGCATTCCTCTGTACATGAAGATAATACCAAAGACTCAGAAAAGAAAGTTCTCAATGCCAAAGTCCTTGGCACCATCAAATGGTTTAATATCAGAAACTGATAATACACTGTTAGTGTAAATAACTAAAAAAAGGTGCATTACCATCTGCCTGGTCACACTTTAAGGACCACTTGGCCCTTCCATCTACCTTGCAGCTGAAACCTCCTTTACATGTTGTCTTCCTCTATTAGAATTATACTTGAAAATAGGAACCATCTTCTCTATTCTTATCTCCAGGACCTAGCACAGTGCTCTGCAAATACTGAGCACTTAATAAATGCTTTTTTTTTCACTCATTTTATTCCATGCACAAATTCCCCAACAGTAGGAGGATACTCAAGTATTCAGTCTGTGATCTCATCATTTAAGGCATCCCCTCCAATTCTACGGATTGCCATCTATCCATGCCTGCACATCCTATTTGGATCTTGTTCCTATTATTCCCAAAGTTTACCGTTGAGAGTCCACTTCATATGCTAGAGACTTTTTATGATTTCTTGTGACAATTTGAAGGTAACCATGATATACGCTGGCTGCCCGCTTGTCCTCCCTTGCTCTTCTCTTCCTGATGTACAATTGCTTGATGTCTTTTATTCCTGTTCCTCTTCAGAGTTCCTTATTTATCATTTATTGCCACCTGCTCAAACCTACCATGTGCTTCTCCAATGCCCTCTATATAATATTCAGTTTTAATTCTTCAGAGGCAAGGGTGTTCCCCACCTCACTTTCACATAACAACAACAGCAGTGAAATGTTAACATAATACATGTGTGGCTCTACAAGATTATCAGTAGCCATACCTACCAACTTCTCTCTCTACTCCCTCTGGGCTGGCTAGTTCACCCAACTTGTATTCATATTGGCGGCCAAACTGCCATCCATAACTCTCTCTATCAGGGTATTAGGAATAATTGTTGTGTAGTTGATACAAGTCTACTACTCACAACTATAGTTCCTGAGCCTTTGTCAATATGTTTCCCATTAAATGATAGCATTAATTCTTAATTATGAAATATTTACTAAACAGAAGGAAAAGCAATAATAATCATAATATAGCCATTGATCCATAAAACTTGGGTTCTGTTCTTTCACTAATTCACAAAGTGAGTGTGAGAAAGATAGGCACAAACTTACAGAAACCTATCAAGGAGGTACATGGGAAATTCAAGTGCTCTGGTCAGCTCATGACTCTGGACTGCAGACCTTGAGTTCCTAGGTCTCCTTAGGGAATAGACTGCACTGCAAGTCCTGGCTGGGTGGGGCCTTTCTCCACTGAATATTTTGTTCAAATCACTCTTTGACCCAGTTCTAAGGTAGTGTCATATATTCTTTAAGCAAAAGAAATAACTTTAAGGCTGATGTTTGCAGAGCTATTTGGTCTACTCTCTTGGCTAAAATCTGAAAGTTTTTTTTTCTTTCTCAAGTCATTGGCAACAGCAAAGGGCAAAGAAGACAAGCCTCAGAGGGATTTTGCTTCTCTAGGTCCATAGGAGTTAGAAAAGAGAAATCCCCTCCTTCTCTGTTAAGCAGCAGAAATTATTGCTCCTCCAATCAGCTACCAGCAACATTGTTTTTCTTCCAATCAGCCCTTTCGGTTAACAGGACTGTCCTTCCAATCAACACAGATTCCCCCCTCCCTCTATTCTGCCCACAGATACAAAGCCTGTCTCATTCTAGACATCTCAGCATTGCCTTTTTCAGCTTTCATTTTGATAACTTTTCTATGAGCCACCCACTCTACCAGGCTCAAATTCCTTCAAAGTAGCAGACAGAGAAGTTGCAGTTCTGAGTTTCAAACTTCTCCAGGCTCGGTTGGGCTTAGCTCTCCTCCACTCTGCTTCTTTCAAGCATCCGACTGGTGCAGTTTTTGCTTTGTTTTTGTCTTATTCCTTGTCTTCTTTCTCTTTACTCATCTATTTATTCTTCTTCTGGCTCGAAATGACCCATCTCTGTCTTGGGGTGAGAACTCCAAATTTACATTATTTTCAGATAAACTACAAATAGGCAATATAAAATTGTCCCATATTTACCAAAAGTTCTAATTATCAGTTTTCCAACTACCAACTTAAAATCCTCATAATTAATTATATGTTAGCTACTGAGAAATAAGATACTTCAGATATTTTTGCCTTCGGTAATGATTTGTTATTTGATGACAGCTTTTTTCCTCAGGTCTTCTCAAAACTGTCTTGGTTTCTAAATATTTTTCTCTAAGGGGCTACTATCTCAGAAATTCTGTCAGAACTGGTTTCTTCCCATTTCTACAAATAACATTGTCCAAATTCAAAAAGATTTCATTTGAAGCTTAGGTGTCAATAAAAGAGATACGTGATTCCGGAAAGCAAACCAACCCATTCCCCTTCACATTGTCAACTCTAAGCCCAATTTATTGTCCATTTGTACTGTTTGTTCCAGAGAGTATGCATACGATTGGAGAAGATATATAAGGCATCCAACCAAATTCATGTTGAAATCTGGGCAATAGACTATCTTCAATCATTCAATTAATAAACATCTAGTAAGCACCTACTATATATTCAGCACTAGTAAGATATTTATCCACTTGGTTTTTCCTGTGTTTTTAGACAGACCAAAGTTATTTTCATAATTACTGATCTTTTCCATAAAGATCCATAATGTCCTAGATCTTGATGCAATCAACACAATGTTATTATCAAACAGGAGAATCTGCAGGATGCATAGAACCATATAATCAGAATTGGATACAGAACCACGACTAGGATAGGGCAACCAAGACCTTAGCTAGGGGCACTAACACACAGAAGATAACCTTGTTTCCCATGTTATGTTTCCTTATCTGTACAGCCTACATCAGAGTTGGACCCTTGAATCCTCATCTCAAATAATCCTGCTCCCTTGCTTAACCTTGGGCTGCTAACCTTGAGGGACCCATTACTGTAGCAACCCACTCTTAAGTCCCAGTTTCCTCCATTGTCTTTTCTACGCACTGTCAAATCTCCCAACTTTCTCCTTCCAGGATCTGAGAGAATCTCTGAAGTCCTACCCTCCTCCATTGTCTTTTCTGTCAACTGCCACCTCTCCCAACTTTCTCCTCCCAGGATACGAGGGAAAGATGTGGACTGAGTTATATTGTCTATGACTAGACTCCTCTTCCCCCAAATGAATTTGCTCTAGGTTGCCAGAATTTCTACTAGATTAGAAAGGACCTCAAGAGTACAACCTTTACCCAAGTTGTGGATCCTACCTATAATACACTTGATAAAGGGTTTCCCCCCAATACTGAAAATTTAATTCAAAATATTCGATACTTGACCCTGAGCCATCCATACTCTCACTCTGTTGCACTGTCGTCACTGTTCCATATATAGGAAATGGCTGGTCAGAACTAGGACTGTAGTCCCTAACCAAGGCTGTCCTTTGCAAAGCAAAGTTAACTAGTTTATCAAAATGATAGAACCTGTGATTTTGGCCCCACTGGCATCATGCCTTGATATTTTTTGTTACCCATAAAGTAGAAACTATTTTCTACCCTCAATAAGGAATACAATTAAAATCACCTGTCTCAAGTGTTTCATGAAGACTGAACTTGTCATTACTATGCTCCTTTATTTAGGATATAATGTCATAGCCCCTAAATTTCCCAAACTTTTGAAAACATTTTTAATATTTGGTATATAATCTGGCTTCTTTTTGTTTTGTGGCACCCATACTTTCCATGCAGCATGAGGGTTTTAGAGTGAAATAATTCTGGGAGACTTCTGTTCTCTTCTCCTTATGGCAAATGAACTTGTAATGACATCACTGAGGAACCTTTTCTCATCATTTGCCCTTCCAAATTCCTACACGTATTCAGAATAAAGGGAATCATCAGAAATGTGGGATTTGGCTCACAAACACCATATGTTTCCCTTTAGGAATTTTAAGATGCACCAGGGTGCAACATGAAGCAAAATGTATATTTCAGATGTAGCATCTCATCTAAGTGGATGGCACACAGCTTAGAGACAATAACAGAAGTGAAACATTAGGTGGGTGGACACACAAAGATGGGAAAAAATAAAGTGTTTAACTGATAGAGAATGAGAGCTGTGATTCCACCCCTAAGGGATTGCTCATTACTTTTGACCCTGCATCCTCCTTGTTTTCTCAGGGTTTTTAAAGCCAGATCTCTGGTGAGTTGAGGCTGTCACTGATGGCTTAGTGAGAAACTGGACAAACATCCAAAAGGAAAAGAAATGAGACCACCCAACTCACTCACATTCGTGGCTATAAAAGAAATTTTGTCTTTCACATGGAGAACAAATTATACTTATTCTTAAGAATATGCTTTTAACCAATTAAAGCAACCACATGCTCCCATTAAATCAGAGTGTGCCATTGGATTGGGACAAATATACTCAGTGAATTACTAACTGGGAGTTTGGGGTTGGGGGAGGTGTAGCCTAAAGGCAACTTAGCCCTATCACTAAAGTAACTTGGACTTGCTAAAAGTGCCTTGAGATGAACTTAGGATCTACTGTAATAATGACTTTTGGTTCGATAAAACATTTTTAGATTGCCAGTATCCTATTACTATTATCATCATTGTTCTTATTGTTGTTCAAAATAATAATGTACTATACTATAATTACTGTTCCATTGAAAAAGATAAGAATTGGGGTAGCTAGGTGGCACAATGGATAGAGCACTGGCCCTGAAGTCAGGAGGACCTGAGTTCAAATCTGGCCTCAGATCAAACACTTGACACTTACTAGGTGTGTGACCCTGGGCTAGTCACTTAACCTCAATTGCCTAAAAATGAAAAAAAAGAAAAAGAATGGGGGAATAATAGTAATAAGACAAATAACAGCAATAATAATAGACTGGCTTTGGAGTTTGAGGTTCAAATTTTATTTGTGTCACTTCCTGTGTGTCTGTAAGTCACTTAACTTCCCTGGTCCTCAGGTTCCTCATCTATAAAATGAAGGGATTGGACTCCAAAGTCCCTTCCAGTTTTATATCTCCAGCCCTCTAATCCTATTGGTTTCTGGGAAAGTTTATGTTTGACAGATGATTTCTATTTTCATTCCAGCTGTGCAGGGGTTGCTGTGAAGGATTACAAGCAGCAAACCTTTTTGCCTCCTCCCAGTGCCAAAGAACACAGCATCCAAAGGACAATGACAACCGAGAGGCCTCGGCCAGATTTTGCATTTTCCCTGAAAAGAACTAGGTCCTGAGATTTAAAGGTGTTTTTTTTTTCTTTTAATACTCTACCTCCCTCTGCTGTTATTACTGGGAATTTTTTATTTTATTTTATTTTATTTTACAACAATGAGAAATCATGTACTAGCAGCATCAATTTCAATGCTCTCCCTGCTGGCGATCGTGGGAGATACAGACAGCAAAATGGACAGTGCCTTCATGATGGACTCTGACCCTGGGCGCTGCATGAGGCATCATTATGTGGATTCTATCAGTCACCCTTTGTACAAATGCAGCTCAAAGGTGAGTGAGTCCCTGTGAAAATGTCTGTACATGGAGTTTTGTCACCAGGAACACGAGGAAAAGAATCACTATGGAATTTTTTGTTTTGCTTTTCGTTTTATCATGTAGAGAATCACAATCTTTGACTTTGGGTGCTAGGATACTAAATTCAGGAGAAAATTACCTTTTCAGTGCTACACATTCCTTGAGAAAGACAGTGTTATTGGCCATTCAGTGCTCTCAGCATGGTATCAGTGTTGGATTTGAAAGGAAAGGGAGGAGCAGCTAGATGGTGCAGTTGATAGCACTCAGGCCTTGGAGTCAGGAGGACCTGAGCTCAAATCTGACCTCAGACACTTGACTCTTAGCTGTGTGACTGTGGGCAGGTCACTTAACCCTAATTGCCTCACAAAAAAAAAAAAGATAGGAACTGGATTCAAATCTTGGCTCTGGTACTGGCACCTGTGTGACTTTGTGCTTGTCACATCATCTCTCTGGGCCTCAGTTTCCTCAACTGTAAAATGAACAGGCTGAATCATATGAAAGTTAATTCCCTTCCACCTCTAAGATCCTAAGAATTTCTAAGATCCTATGCATGTCAGCACCTGCTCTAATGGAAGGTATGTCCATTACCCAGAGATTTTGTAAAGAATGTGTGCTTGCCTTGAGGTTGTGATTTTATAGGTAATGGATTCTTCTAAAGAAGAATCTTCTAAAACTTTAAAAAAAAAAAGGCAAATAGTACTTATTTCCATGTTCTTCTAGTAGAGGATGAAAGAATAAATAACAATGAAGAGGAAATAAGAGAACAAATAACAAATAGAGGCAGATAGGTTTTTGTTGTTCAGTTGTTTCAAACTCTTTATGACTCCATTTAGTGTTTTCTTGGCAAAGATACTACCGAAGTTTGCTATTTTCTTCTCCAGCTCATGTTACAGATGAAGAAACTGAGACAAACAAAGTTAAGTGACTTGTCCAGGGCCACACAGCAAATAAGTGTCTGAGGTCAGATTTGAATTCAGGAAGACGAGACTCTAGGCCCAGCACTCTATGCACTGCACCACCTAGCAGCCCCAACTATAATCAGGAATCCACACTCAAACACTTATTAGTTTTGTGACCCTGGGCAAGTCACTTACCCTCTATCTGCCTTACTTTCCACATCTGTAAAATATATATAACAGGACCTGGGCTATAGTGAGTTTCAAGATGTGGGCTGTAGTGAGGATCGAAAGAGATAATATTTGTAAAGTGCAATTATTATTATTGTAACAGCATTGAGCTCTAAAGTTTAAGCCCCTGGGCCTCTGAAGAATAACAATAAAGTTGTGTCACTTTCTAACTGTGTGTCTATGAGTAAGTCACTTAATTTTCCTGGCCCTCAGTTTCCTCATCTGTAAAATGAAACAGATGCTAATGACCCTTTAAGTTCTAAATCTACAGTCCTCTAATCCTCTTGGTTTCTTGGAGAGCTTATGTCTCACAGATGATTTATATTTTCATTCCAGCTGAAGGGTTACAGGAAGCAAACCCTTTCGGTGGTGTGGTCTGAATTGATGGAGTTAACCCATCTAGATTTAGAATCAATGCTTTTGAGTTACCATGTTAAGTCAGAGGTGTATAAGGACAACAAAACTCCCCAGTGAGGCCTGAACCAGCAGAAAATGTAATCCAGAAATGTTTAACAAAATAGATAAAAATGCAACACAACATAGATAATGTTAATTGGTGAGTTTTAAGTCAATATACAGCCAGCAGGAGTCCATTTCTGTTTTGAGTTTGACCTGGTTTAAGCAACTGATGCTCTTGGTATGTCATGGCAAAAAGGCAGATATTTTCAAAGAATTGATTATGTATTCCATTTATCATTTTTGCTGCTTCATCTACTCATTCATTTCACTCAGTAGCCATTTATTAAGAGCTTACTATATGTCAAATACTATCCTAGGCACTGAGAACTGTTCTTGGCACTAAAAAGGCAATGTGGTGTAATGGAAAGCATATTATGTAGAACCCAGAAACCTCGCTTCAAGTCTTAACTCTGACCATGACTATGAGTTCCACCTCAGCTCAGACTTAGTTTCAGAATAGGAGTAATAATACTTGCATTATCTACCTCGCAGGTTGAGGCAGGGAAAGTGCTTTGTCACTTTAAGCTTCTCTATTGATGTGATTATGGCTTATGTCATCTTCTTCTCTTTTTTTGTTTGTTTGTTTTTTAGTCAGTTGGGGTTAAGTGACTTGCCCAGGGTCAGCTAGTACGTGTCAAGTGTTTGGTGTGAGGCTGTATTTGAACTCAGGTCCTCCTGACTTCAGGGCCGGTGCTCTATCCACTGCGCCATCTATCTAGCTAGCTAGCTAGCTGCTCCAGCATTCTTCTTATAAAGGCTTAGTCTTGATCCAGTCTCATGGAAAAGTTTGTAAGGGGGAGCATTGGTCAAAGGGCCTTGACACCTGTCCAGAAGGGAAGAAAGGTGAGGAGGAAAAGGCACAGCAATTAAAATTTGGCTTTCAGAAATTGTGACTTTGGTTTCACTTGAGGGTCTCTGACACTAAATTTACACAGCCTTATCTCCATTTTTCCAGTCAAGGAGATAAGGGTGATTCTGGCTGACCTTGGAGATGTAAATCTTTAGCCATAGTCAACCATATAAATATTCTCCAATAAAAATGGAAAATATTTTAGAAATTACCACTTTAATAGTAATATGTGTAGATGTGTAGATGATACCAACCATTAAAAGTAAAATCAAATTCTTAAGCATTCATATTTTTAATTGCTTATCACTTTTTTCTCTGATTAGCATTTAAACTTTCCGAATGATTGTAGTCCAATAAGGTGATGTTTATTTTTATTTTTGGTGAGGCCAGATTCTGAGCTAAGTCACTTTGGCCATTATGTGATTGAGTTATGTGACTGTGGGAAAGCATCCACATTTTCCACTCTAAGAAAAGCTCTCTGACTTTTATTTGTATTTGAGAGAGTCAAAAACAGTGCCTGGGGTAACGAAACTAAAATTTTGCATGGCCACAATCCTTGTTAGGAAAATCTAACTAAAAGAAAATGACAATAAGACAGAAAGGCATTTTTACAACTGTAATGGTTCAAAAATGACTGGCCTGAGTATATCACTGGAGTATTTTATTTGCTAGTTTTTCCCATCACCCTCGCTGAGGCAGACAGCCAAACTATTTGAACTTTCTCTTTTGCCTAAATTTTTTTGATAAGATCATTGAGGGCAGACTATCCTTTATTTATCCTTACAAATAGCAGGTGTCCAATAGATATTCAACAGGAACTGAATCACATCTGGGAAACTCTGTCTCCCGTGAAGGCCTCCAGAAAAGCTCCCTTAGATTTGAAACACTCAATGTGTCAGCATTCACCATAGCTAAAAATCCTCCACCGACATGTTTACTTCTAGCAGTCAACTATAGGACACATTTACTTCAAAAGCAGTTTTTTTTGTTTCTTTTAGAGAGGCAATTGGGGTTAAGTGACTTGCCCAGAGTCACACAGCTAGGAAATATTATGTGCCTGAGGCCGGATTTGAACTCAGGTCCTCCTGACTCCCGGGTTGATGCTCTACCCACTATGCCACCTAGCTGCCCCAACACATTTACTTGAGAACCAAATACATTTGGTCAAACAGCATAGCACATAAAGTGATCATTTTAAAAATCCCTCCATGCATGTGTGGGGCACACTCTCCCACAGGTAAAGGAAGATACATAAAGAGGACCCATATACACACACAACCAAGGATGGCATACATGCCAAATGAATGTGTGTATACATATATACATACATGCACATAACATACATATATGTGTATATTGCATATGCTTGTTTATCTATATCTACCTACCTATATCTATCATATTACATATATATATATGTATGTATCTTTCTCTGTGTGTATGCGTGTGTCACTTTAAGCCTCTCTATTGATGTGATTATGGATTATGTCATCTTCTTATAAAGACTTAGTTTACTACACATCCTCCTTTACTCAAAAGGGAAAAGTCTGTAAGGTGGAAGGCCTTGGTCAAGAGGGCCTTAACACCTGGGAAGTTGTACATGCTGTACAGAAGGGAAGAAGGGTGAAGAGGAATAGATGAATAGATAGATAGATAGATAGATAGATAGATAGATAGATAGATAGAAAAATAGAAAGATAGATAGAAATATAGATGATAGACAGATAGAGAGATAGAGAGATAGACAGATAGATTTATATTTATATTGAGAGAGATGATAGATACAGACATAGGTAGGTAAATATAGATAAACCTAAGTCCTCTGTAAAGGAATAAATGCAAGGAATCCATGTACCTAGGTGCCCACATGTAAAAGCCATGCATATAGGAGACGTGGTGACCATGTCAGCTCATACTCAAGCTGTTTCAGGGACGTTGATGTCCTCCAGTGGCATCATCACACTCTTCTCTGCTACTCCCATGAACTAAGCTGAACACCCCCTCTGTTCTAAGGATAGCATTCACATTCTTCTTTGGGCCTTTTTCACAATATCTCTGGTGGGCATATCCACTGTTCTGTTGCTTGTTGGGCTTCTCTTTGCTTTCATTTTATGGGCTTTAGTCCCTCAGGACCATCTCCTAGGTCCTTAGCACCTCTTTACTACAGGACAGGGACCTGCTCCTCTCCCTAAGAAAATGCATGCTAACAATTCCTTAGGCCATAGTAGAACACCTGGCTGAAGGCAATAGACAAAAGCCAGAAAGAGTATCCCAGGCAAAGATTAAATCTGTTCTTTTGACTTTCTGTTTCTGGTCCTAACTCAAAGTCCATGGTGCCAGAAAACTATCTTACTTAGCATGAGAAATTTCTTGTAACTACATTTAACCTCTTGTAGGAAACCTGTGCTCCTAAATTGCAGGTTGGGAATTCTAAAATATGTGTCATTGTAGTGACTCAGTCTTTTCAATTGTGCCCAACTCTTCATTACCCCATTTGGGATTTTCTTGGCAAAGATACTGGAGTCATTTGCCATTTTCTTCTCCAGTTCATTTTACAGATGAGGAAAGTGAGGCAAACAGGGTTAAGTGACTTGCCCAGGGTCATACCGCTAGTAAGTGTCTGGGGCCACATTTGAACTCAAGAAGATGAGTCTTCCTGACTCCAGGCCTTGCACCCTGTCCACTGTGGCATCTAGCTACCCTTCTGACATATAAACCAAAACAAATCAATCACAACCACAGGGGAGCTGAGTAGGAGCTAGGGCTACAAAGCACACTTGGCTCCTAAGATTCTCCCTAAATGGCTTAAAAATTGAATTGAGCAAGAAAAAAAAAAAAAGCTAAGCAAAGGTAAGGTCACTGACCCCCATTCCTCTTATCCACATTCTTGATTTCATTAGGTATATATGCCATCAATAAAATGCTTGATTCTGTGCTATTTTCTCACCAGCACAAAACTTTGCTGCCTTCTGCCCTCGCTCATCTCCTGCTTTTCCTCCCTTCTTTCTTTCTTTTTCTTTCTTCTTTCCTTTCTTCCTTCTTTTCTCTCTTCCTTCCTTCCTTTCTTTCATTCTTTCTATTAAAAAAAAGCACCAATCCAATGCTAAAATAGTAAAGAGAAATATCAGACTGAGGTAGAAGCATTTGGAAAATTGAGGGAAATGGAGAGACAAGAGAAGCAATTAGATGAATAGCATATAGTTATAACAGAAAAATACAATAAAACCTCATTAATTTATATTTCATTAATTCATAGTTTATAATTATTTGTACAGAAGCTAGGCTAAAGTTCAGCAAATTATTCTCTGAGTAGACCCTTTCAAATGTGATCTTATCAGAGCGAATATTTAATCCAATAATACAGACTGCAACCTATCCACGCCTATCTATCCTGTGTGATTCTTACTCATAGCATCCCATGATTTCACCACAGTGGCTCCACCCAACGTCCAGGGTGACTTCTTCATTTCTCTTGACATTTCAAAGACACAATAGAGCACAGGCTGTGCCTCAATCAACTCTTGCTCTAGTCACATGACCGACCCATCTCCTTTTTCACTCAGACATTTCTTGGATGACATTATTTCCTCTGCTGCTCCATAATCTCTCGTTTGTAATATTTGTAAGCTTGTTTGTGTCTACCATGCATTCATCAGTTGCCCTCTGGGTGATACTCATTGTCAATTCCCCAGAGACTGTAGAATTCCCAGCATTTGCAGCTATTCAATAACACCAGAAAAATATTGATATGCAAATGTGCATTACCCGCGATTTGTTCCATATTTTTTTTTTAACTTAGTTTGGCTTGTCAGTGACATCATTTCCCTCCTGAGTATTCTCTTAAGTTCTTTATTCTTTAGTCCTCCTTTGTCCTTCCTGAGCCTTTCCTCCTCTTTCACACTTCTCATAGAGAAACACAAAGAATCTGTACTTGAAGATTATTCTTTTTCAAATTTTCCTCAATTTCTCCCAAATGTATCCTCCCCAAATTCAATCTTTGGTCTCCTTCACCAGTCCAAGTCCTTCCAGAACATCTGACAATTTTCTTTTTCTTCTTATTCATCTCAGGTCCTTCCCTCTTTTCTTGTTACTCCTCCCATAACCTTCTTCCCTGCGCCATCTCCCCCCACCCCCGCAAAACCAACAATAGACTTTCACACAACATCACTGTAAGAATGTTGGCATTAGAATGATGAACAATTTGCTTCTGAGAAAAGCTTGGCATCACTAAATAAGCATAAAATTTCAATCTTAGCCCAACTCATCACCATTTTTAGTGCCTGCTCAAGATAGATAGATGATAGATAGATAGATAGATAGATAGATAGATAGATAGATAGATAGATAGATAGATAGATAGA